>NC_083576.1:17484605-17821605 GCF_027579695.1 Neoarius graeffei | reverse complement strand
CATATCTGACTGGCAGCACTTGCTTTTTGTGCTCTTTTTATTTTATTTATTTTCTTAGTTGCCCTTGTTAGGTGGGGAGGACCCTGGGTCTGACCTCCTATTGCAAGGGAGCCCAGATGTCCCCTCTTTGCTATGTTCTTTGATTTGCTGATCATCTGTTTCAGTCTCTTTGTTTTTGGAGACATTTTGGTCATTAATAAAAGTAGGTTTGGGGGTTATAGCTTTACAACTTTGGTTTTCTTTGTTGATTATGGTGGCTTTATCTTATGTTATGGGCAAGTTAAGGCAATGCTGTAACACTGTTAATTGAAAAGCATTCCTGGTGACTACCTCATGAAGCAGGTTAAGATAATGCCAATAGTGTGTAAAGCGGCATCAAGGTAAACGCTGGCTACTTTGAAGATTCTAAAATATGATATATATATATATATATATATATATATATATATATATATATATATAAATAACCTATTATCAAGCTATATGGTCATTTGATTTCATAAAATCGGTGAAATTTGGTCATTGTGATATGTTTATTTCTGTAATATCTCAAAAAAGGCCATGCTGTGGCTGTGAAGTTATTTAATTTGAGGGGTTCCCTAGCAAATAATGTGCATGAAATCAGTTGCTTTGCACAGATAATGGAAGTCTATGTGCGCATGCACAGGTTTTCCTGTCTCTTCTTTTCCTTCTTCTGGGTTTTACGGTAACTGGCATCCAGTGTTGTATTACTGCCATCTACAGGTTTACCTTGACCATACACTGACAGTTCCATCATTCTGTTGCTAAATGAACAGTTGATCACACTGAGGTGCTCGCTGACCGCCGATATTTATTAGTTTGGTCCTGCATTTCCTTTCCTTCACAACATAACAGCTTTTCTTTTTTGCTTTCCATTACTGTAGTTGGTCTTTCACTTTTCATTCACGTGCTCCATTTTCCTTTCCTTTTTCAAATTTGTGTCCCACAATGCCTTGCATGAATGAGGAAAGCCCACCACGTGATGCATAACATAGTATCTTGTATTGGGTCATGGTGAAGCAAGAAAAAATAGTGGAGAATTGTGATTTGAATTCCATAGCTTTCAGTCCACTAAACAAAAAATAATTGGGTGTCCAGGGAAAATTATGACCTACACTTGAAAAATCTGAAAGGCAGTCTACCTTTAACACGTTAAATAAATAAAATAATAATAATAATACTTATGTGTTCCATTTATTATTTAATAGTTTTGATGTCTTTAGTATTGTTCTACAATGTAGAATAAAATCAAAATACAGAAAAACCTATGAATGAGTAGCTGTTTCCAAACTCTTTTCAAACTCTTCAGCAGCCTTCACTTTGATTTTTTTTAAACCTGCATGCGCCTCCACACCGCTCAACCTCTCACTACCTGACACCAAGCCACCCAGCTGAGTTTCTCTGAGAGCAAACGGATTAAAAAGTTTTGAGAGAAGACTCTAACGTGCATCCAACCAGCTATCCTAAAATCAGTTTTGTCATCCAGGAGACACAGTGGCCTTCACGAAAAGCCACTTAACTGTTCTCATGAGGAAGGTGTGTGAAGCGAGTGACATGCAGTTTAGGTATGGAATAAAATATTTGGAGACAAGACAGTGTGGTGTGATCCAATCTGATTTTCAGTTATCACCCTGCTGTTTTTAATTACTGAATGAACCACATGTACTTTGAACCATTTATTGTTACATCCACTGTTGTGGAACATCAGTGAGAGAAATCGGTTTCTAGTATCTCTTACATTATACATAGTAGGTGTAAAGTCATTCTCTTTTGAAGATAAGAAAAGCCACTTCTCATGTTACTGAGAAACCACACAGCATAATATCCACTCCTATTTTGGAAAACTTGCTGTTATAAAATACTGAGGTTTGTGACTCCTTTTTTGGTGTTTATTTTCAGCTTTAAAGGTCCTCATCACATCTCATTATCTCTAGCCGCTTTATCCTTCTACAGGGTCGCAGGCAAGCTGGAGCCTATCCCAGCTGACTACGGGCGAAAGGCGGGGGTACACCCTGGACAAGTCGCCAGGTCATCACAGGGCTGACACATAGACACAGACAACCATTCACACCTACGGTCAATTTAGAGTCACCAGTTAACCTAACCTGCATGTCTTTGGATTGTGGGGGAAACCGGAGCACCCGGAGGAAACCCATGCGGACACGGGGAGAACATGCAAACTCCGCACAGAAAGGCCCTTGCCGGCCCCAGGGCTCGAACCCAGGACCTTCTTGCTGTGAGGCAACAGCGCTAACCACTACACCACCGTGCCGCCCTGCTTTAAAGGTCCTATATGCAAGTATTTGAGTATTAAACATTCAAAAACTCACTAAAGTTATCAACAGACTGTGAAGGAATAAGTTTTGATGTTATATCAAAGGTTTCTATGTATTGTGTTGCACAGATATATAACTCAAGTTAGCATGCTTTCAGCTCGTCAGCTAGCCCCACTTTGTCCTTAAGAGGTGATAGTGAGTTACTGTCATGTCCTTCAGTCTGGCATGAGAGAATGTACTACGTTAGTTTCAGGAATTAATACTAAGCCGAACAATCCTGCTTTATGAACTCGTATAACAGTGGCAATGATGTAAGCTGAAGAACCATATTGTGTTTTAGAGAGTCATTGGCATGGTGGTGTAGTGGTTAACATGGTTGCCTCACAGCAAGAAGGTTCTGGGTTCGAACCCAGCGGTTAGTGAGGGCCTTTCTGTGTGGAGTTTGCAAGTTGTCTGTGTGGGTTTCCTCCGAGTGCTCCGGTTTCCCCCACAGTCCAAAGACTGTGTTAGATTAATATGGGATGGCCTTGAACGAGGCACCTAACTCCCAACTGCTCCCTGGGCACTGTTAGCATGGCTGCCCACTGCTCTGGGTATGTGTTTGTGCTCATTGTGCATGTGTGTGTTCACTGGTTCAGATGGGTTAAATGCAGAGAGGAAATTTCACAAGTGTGATGAATAAAGTTGTTTTCTTTCTTTAAAAAAAGTAATGAGATTTGTTGCTAGCCTCTTTCTGAATTAGTCATTAAATAGGTCTAAAAAGTCATCAAATCAAGTGACCAAGTTTCTAAATTGGCAACATTGAAATACATTTTGTACCTGGAAATGGTTATTAGTGTTAACAAGCAGACAGAAGTAAAGCAAGAGTTAGCATTGGCGTTGCTTTCCACTGCTGGAGATGGATCTTGGTGAGTAAACAGATGAAGTTTGATGGTGAACTTGCAATGTTTCTTCTAGACTATTAAATAAACTGGTAAGTTGTTGGCTATTTAGTGAAAGTTTATAAAGGTAGCTAATTGTATCCCATTTTTGACAGTGTTAATATATTACATTAATGGCATTTAGTAGACACTCTTATCAAGAGCTACATGCAACATTCCCAAAGCAGTCTAGGGAGCAGTTGGGGGTTAGGTGCCTTGCTCAAGGGCGCTTCAGACATTCCTGCTGGTGGAGGGAATTGAACCAGCGACCTTTGTTTGTTAGGTTAGCTGTTTGTTGATACATGATTCAGACTAGTTACAATAGCTGCGGGCATGTGATGAGCTTAATTACCTTGCTCATAATGGAGTCAGCGAGGGATTGTAATCAGTTTGTTTTGTGTGTGTCTGTCTTTTAACAATCTAGCGTCTAGACTGTTGCACTGATTGACTTCAAATTTTCAGGGTAGGTGGACAATGGTCCGTAGATTATCTGATTACATTTTGGGGGTAATAGGATCAAGGTCACCGGAAAGGTCTTCTTTTTTTTTCGATAACTTTCTTCAAATTCATAATTTTGACTTCAAACCAAAACCAAAATGTGCATCTTTCAATTCAGCTTCCAACCATATGTTGCATGATTGGGTAGCTTGGACCGTCTTCATAGTGGTTGGGGGTTAAAGGTCAGGGGGTCAAGGTCATCAGTCAAAATAACAATTTCCATATTACTCAAAAATGGTTGCTGATAGACAGATGTTTAGAATTACAAGCATATAGGAACTCCCATATGGCCTTTCATTTGGCACTATGATATTTGACCTTGAGTGACCTTGAAAGGTCAAACTGAAGGTCACAGATTTTCAGAGGGCTATAACTTGAAAACGGTTGATGGTAGACAGATATTTAGCATTATCAACTTATAGGAAGGGTCATATGGACTTTCATTTGGCACCATGATATTTGACCTTGAGTGACCTTGAAAGGTCAAACTCAAGGTCATTGTTTTTTTTGTCAAAGGGATATAACTTTAAAATGGTTAATTATAGCCAGATGTTTACCATTATCAATATATAAGAAGTCCCATATGAGCTTTCAGTTGCCACCATGACCTTTGACCTTGAATGACTCTGAAATGTTAAACTCAAGGTCATGGATTTTCATAGGACTCTCACCTGACAGTTGATGATTGAGAAATATTACTATTATCAACATATAAGTATAAAATAAGTGCTGCCAGGCGAGGTTTGTTTTGCCTGCCAAGACTTGTTAGCTCATCCTTTAACTAGGTACCAAACTGAGGCAATATTATATCACAAATATTCCAGGTATACTAACCTTATTTGGACAATTCAAAATGGATGTTTAGAGCAAATAACTGTCTGAAAAATATTCCAAATGGTATTGATAGGTGGTTTTGCTCTGGCTGTTTATGTTGTTTTGCTGTTTTGAAGTAACTGGAAGACCAGCTGTCATCAGAATTTCACTGAATGAGAGATCTCCCAGATTTACTCACCAGTCACCCATGTGGAACGACTACAACCTTCTAAACGATAATAAACCTTTTTTAATGTGTAAATCGTGGTCCGATAATGGTTCTTGTACTAAAAGACCTCTTTAATGAGCATGGCCTCGAATATCACAGAGTGCTATTCTCTACCAGGTTCATCTTATTTCATGTATCTGAAATAACTCAGACTAAGATCTACACTTTGTGTATATGGAGTTCTTTTGCAAAGCAAAGCGCCCCCATCTTATTAAGTGGCTGGGCATTATAATTGGGTTGGTTGCTCCCATTTATTTGGATTTATTGCACTCCTACAAACCAATTACTGTAATCAAAATATAGGAGAATGAGTTATTGAAATCTGACTGCACCCCTAATTGGACATGGAAGGGCATCCTAACCTTATCTAAAAATCCCACACTTTTTCAAATAATACTATACCATACATTTATACAAAATGGGAATGGTTTTAATCCCCCTTTGCATACAGTGTATTTCCAGACAAATAGGTCCATACATACAGAATGCCCTCCGATTATAGTGTTCTGGAATTATTCATCGAAGATAATATCAGAGACCAACGTGATGAGTCTTTTGGACCTTGTAGCCTTACTATCCTGGTATCTCATGTCTCAATATCTTACTTAAAAGAAAATTCCAACTTGAAACACATTAAATATATTTGTGATGTACTGAGTGATTATGGTGCAAATGCGTTTGTTAGTGCTGTATTTTCATTGTGCCTGTGTGAAGTTAATGGTTGTGTTTTGTACTGACATCACAGGGGGGCATTGCTTTCATGGTTATAACAGTTTTCATATATAAGGGATAACAGTCAGGTTTCACTGTTATCTCCAATAAACAAAATAATGTCTTTTCTATCTCACAATTTCTAGCAACATTCAATGTCATATTAATGACAGAGAAATAGAAGAGACAGCAAGCAATGCACTTAATGTTCCAGAATTATATGTAACAGTTATACAACGCTCTTGAGCCGAGTCACAGCAGAGAATGGGGAGCGAATGCTGGATGTGTGTTTTGGTCATTCTAAGTGATTTTTTTTCCTTAATTTGCTATACGAAGGTTTATCTATGTAGTGATCAGTGGCAGCTGGTCAGTAGGGGGCGCTGGGGTGTTGCCCCTTCTAATTATCCAAATAAGAATGCCTGCATGACATTAAACATGAATTAATTAAGCAAAAGAATTTATTAAAAGTAGACGGCCTTTCGAGTTCATAAAATCGGTGAAATTTAGTTCCCTCTGAAATTTGGTCATTGTGATATATGTTTATTTCTGTAATATCTAACAAAAAACCCAGGACATTCTGTGGCTGGGAAATTATTTAATTTGTGGGGATTCCCGAGCAAACAACAGGCATGAAATCACTCACTTCACACCTTCAGCAGACAGAGGAAGTCTGGGTGCGCATGTGCATGCTTACCTTTGACCGTGCATTGGCAGTTATATCATTCTGTCGCTAAACGAACAGCTGATCACACCGAAGTGCTCGCTAACTGCTGATATTTATTAGTTTGGTCCTGCATTTCCTTTCCTTCACAACATAACATCTTTTCTCCTCACTTTCCATTACTGTAGTCAGTCTTCCACATCTCATTCGCACACTCACATCCTCCATTTCCCTTTGTATCCCACAATGCCTTGCATGAATAGGGAAAGCCCGCCATGTGATGCATGACATAATATCTTGAATTGGGTCAAGGTGAAGCAGGAAAAAAATAGCGGAGAATTTAGGGCCACGTAGCCCTAAATTCATTAAATGTTCCATTTAAAAAAAAAATAGATAGAAATGATCACTAAAGCTGGTCATATATAGGGATTTTGGAAACACTATTTACAAAAGGTTTTATGACATTCAAACTTGATCAAATGCAAACTAAATCCTAAGGGGATAATAACTTAAAAACAACTTTCAAAAAAAGCTCAGAATTGCTGTACTGCTCACATGCCATGGACCACGAGTTGGCCTGGTGGTTAGTATGTCCGCCTCTCGATCGGGAGATCGGGAGTTCTACTCATGGTCGGGTCATACCAAAGACCATCGTAAAAATGGTACCTACTGTAGTCTGGCAAGGCATGCTGCAATACAGATGTGAGTGGGGAGTCAAACTCTCGCAGTTACCAGAGGACTAGCTCCCCACTGTAACACTAGCTATGTAATAGGCGAGAGGCTGAGGGCTATGGAAACGGAGATTGGCACTGCCCTATGCGCCATATGGTGTGGGTTGATTTGATTTTAAAAAAACAACTAATAAAATTGGAAGTCTGTGATTCAATTTCAATAGCTTTTGGCCCACTAAACAAAAATAACTGAGTATCAGGCAAGATTCTTTTTATGACCTACACTTGAAAAATCTTAAAGGCAGTCTACCTTGAAGTCAAAATTGCTGACTCATCCTATTTCACCCTGTATCCATCAAATTATTTTTAACCCGTTTTTATTTGATGTGATGTGAACACATACACTTCCTGTATACTTCCACCCACTGAGGCACTGGCCAAATGAGTGTGTATGTGGCTTCACAAACTTTTGGAGAGCAGGTGACCTGAGGCTGCATTTTAATTGGCGGATTCAAGATTTGACATGAGGCACAGCAAAGTGCACCCCGGACACGCCTTCTTTTATTATCAGCCAGTTGGAATTGTTTTTATTTTATTTTATTGCATTATTGTACAGTTTCCTACAGACCTATATGAAGATATTTGCATCTGTCACTCACTGCTGCTTGTTAGACCGGAGCTTTCACAAGATGGCAAGTTCAGATGGACCTGCAGAGAAAGAAAATTCTATTGTTTCTTAACAGAAACATCCTTTGACACGACGTACACTGGAAGAAAGAGAAGAGAATAAAAGAGTTTGGCCTGGACCAGCCCAAATTAAACGTTAAGAGGCAGGTGATCAGGGATGAGCTTACACTTGAGGCTTCTCCTGCTCTTGTTATGAAAAGCGGAGCTGGTGAGCTGGATAGATGATGATGAAGAATGTGATCATGTCGATTTTGTAGATCATATTTAATGGCATGCATTCTTTTATCCTACCCTTTTTTGGCTTCTTGAAATAAAAGCTTTCCTCGTAGTGTGAATATCTCTTAACACAAATTAAACAGAAACTACACTAAAACTAGCTTTTGATTCACCAAAAACAAGCGCATAATATCCCCCGCTACAATATATTGTAATATGTGTATTACTGTCCTATAACAAAGCCTTTTGTCTTGTTTTGTGAAATCCCTCCAAAAATTGTGAGAGGAGTTAATTTCAGAAGGTGAGAACCCTTTCTGGGACAGACGGACAGACAGATGGATGGACAGACTTCACCACAACATAATCCCCCTTTTGGCCAGCAGGGGATAATAAAAACCAAACTAAAACTACTTATGCACTCCTAAAATGAGACCTGAAATGAAAAAAAACAAATTGAAAGACTCGATAATGAAAACTAATGAAAATTTCAAACTACAATAACACTGCCCCTCCTCCCCCCATTTTTTTTTTAGCACCAGCCACCACTAGTAGTGATCTAGCATGAGTGTAAGTTTTAGCATAAGAAAATAAAGCTAAGACAAGAATATTTAGATTAAAAGGTGAATGAGTGGGACAAACTAATGGATTAAAGCTCTGCTGCATCACTCTCCTTTGGTAGATATGAATTCGCAGTGGCACCACTATTAGCAAGCAGGTGTACACAATTGAAACACGAGCTGGCCTAGTATTTAGTATGTCTGCCCCTCGACCGGGAGATCACAAGTTCTACTCGTGGCTGGCTTATATCAAAAACCATCATAAAAATGGTACCTACTACCATCTGGCAAGGCACGCAGATAGTTTTCACTGACATCACGGCATTCCGGGAAACGCCCCCCAGCCGCCATCTTGGGGGGCAAACAAAACTTTGCCCCCTTGATCTGGTTTGATCTGGTTTTTTTTTTTTTTTTTTTAGGGGGGGTGTTGGAGTATCTGATTATAATTTCAAAGAAAATTCTGTATTAAAATTACTAAATAAGCAAATTGCCACTACCGGCTACATTATCTCGGACGAATTTATGAAGTTATATAGTCAGTTTTCTAAAATGAAGATAATGTCGGCAAAATCAAGCAAACAGAAGTATATAGATACATTAGACGACATCTCACGACAATGGTATGCAGCCAAACTGGCCTTGATTGGGGGAATTGACCCCTACAAAGTGGACAAAGATGCATTTTCAAGTGACTATGCAGGGCTGCCAAAGCCTGAAACTGCCAAAGCCTGCTCCAAAGCCTGAAACTGACTTCAAACTTTAAAGGCTGTCTGATATATACAACTTCATATATTCACAGCGCGCCTTTTGGCGGATGCTGCCTGAATCGCGCAGATCTGGTTTTTTTTTTTTTTTTTTTTAGGGGGGGTGTTGGAGTATCTGATTATAATTTCAAAGAAAATTCTGTATTAAAATTACTAAATAAGCAAATCCGTTACAGTCCATGAAACAGGAAGTATAAGGATGAGAAAAAAAACAGTTTAAATCGGGAAGCTGCGCACATTTGCGCAGTCCTGCACACCACTCAGGCTGCACAAATGTGCGCAGCTTCCACTGTTTTTTTTCTCATCCTTATACTTCCTATGTTTCATGGACTGTAACAGATTTGCTTATTTAGTAATTTTAATACAGAATTTACTTTGAAATTATAATCAGACACTCCAACGCCCCCCCCCCCCCCCCCCCCCCAAAAAAAAACAAAAAAACGGATCTGCGCGATTCAGGCAGCATCCGCCAAAAGGTGCACTGTTTGCATCCCAAACACAAATTAAATCATACAGAATAGACCTAAAATGTTTTTCAAAAATGACCCTTGCGTGAGTGAAGTGACAAGTTTCATATAGAAACGTGACAAACGAGTGATATTAAGTGTACATTACAATGTAAACGTACACTCAGCGGTTCCAGTTAGGCAGTCTCCAGAGAATGTTCACATGATGTTTTGGTTTCCAAAAACAAACTTAAACACAATTGATTGCTTATTTAAACAACTTACCACTTATAAAATGATCGGCGCAGACTTTGCTTTGTTTGGAAGGCTGATAATCCTTGCAGTTGATTCTCGCAAGCCATAGATTTCTCCTTTGTTTGCTGAGTTTGTTTGCTGCCTTTGTGCTCCCGTACAGTGGGAATTCCATAAAAGCTCCGCTTGACTTCATCATCTGACCTATTACGACAGCCGTGAATACAACAAGTTTGCACCATTGCTAGCTTTAAATAGTAGTAATGTAACTATAAATGTAAATAATATATAAATGAATGTAACTCGCATGCTACAATGTGTGCTCAGTGACCCGTACGGTAAGCTAGCCCTCCAAGATGGCCGCCACCAGGGAATCCCCGACTCTGTGACGTCATGTGAAAACTATCTATACGGATGTGAGTAGGGAGTCAAACTCTCTCTGTTACCAAAGGACTAGCCCCCTACTATAACCCTAGCTGTATAAGCAAGAGGGCCTTGTTTAGACTGGAATGGGAGACTGTCTGGAAAGACCAGGTTCTGGCAGGAGAGGGACTTTGACTACACCATTGTGGGTAATGTAGGAAAATGTTAGCCAAAGTGGAAATCATTCACAGTGATGAAACAGGTTGAAATGAAACAAACAAACAAACAAACAAACAAACAAACAAACAAACAAAGTCACCTTTGTGTAAATGAAGACCATATAATGATTATTAATACTGATAAAAAAAAAAACATGTGGGTGGGGAAAACATTTCAGCACAGTTAACTGAGTTTCAAAGCTCCACTTTAACAAAGCTCATTTGATTTCAAACCATATTCAGAGGATTAAAGTCTGCGCTGACTGTTCATTCTTCCCCAAGAGAACCATGTAGCCATATCAGGAGAGCTCACTTAATACATTTTAACAGTGCAGAGCATGTCAGATCTCGTCAATTATGCAATCTAATATCCCTCAATGTAGGGAGTCAACCACCTACTGTACACATTCATAAAAATCTAGAACTTTCTGCACATGACGGAGTCCATGTCAGTATGCTCAGTGGCTATTGTGTGCTGTGAAATACTAGGGGTGCTGTACAGGATATTTTCCAAACAAGGAAGTTAGTTATGGTAGTGTAGTGGTTAGCACTGTCTCCTCACAGCAAGAAGGTTCTGGGTTCGAGTCCAGTGGCCAACAGGGGTCTTTCTATGTGGAGTTTGCATGTTCTCACTGTGTCTACGTGGGTTTCCTCCAGGTGCTCTGGTTTCCCCCACAGTCCAAAGACATGCAAGTTAGGCTAATTGGTGGCTCTAAATTGACCATAGGTGTGAATGGTTGTGTGTCTCTATGTGTCAGCTTTGCGATGATCTGGCCACTTGTCCCGGGTGTACCCTGCCTCTCACCCATAGTCAGCTGGGATAGGCTCCAGTTTGCCTGCACACAGGATAACCAGTTACAGGTAATGGATGGATGGAAGTTAGCTCTCTATGTCTTATTTGATAAAGTTTGCTAAATCAATTTTATGTTCCTACTAAGGTTTTAAGGGTTCTAAAATTTGGTTCTAAGGGTTGTTATCACCGGGGTGGTTGTTGAGGCCTTGTCCTATCAGCCTATAAAATGCCCCAATGGCTTAGTGCAAAATATAGCCTCTAACAACCAAGTCCAGCTCCTGGCCTTCACACTCATTGTGGTGGCAACCATCAGAACCCAGTTCCCTAGATGCTGTGAATTCTAGGTTGGTGTTAGGAAGGGCATCCAGCCATAAAACTTTGCTTCATTTGTTAGTCATGATAGTTTCACATAGTATTAAAGAGTATTGGACTCATAGTGATGGGAGTGTCGTCAACAGTAGGGTGGGTGTCAGATGTGGGCACCGCCAGATCGACATCCCACGACCACATCAAAAATTCCGCATATCAACTTTGAATGTTGGGACCATGAGAGGAAGAAGCAGTGAGGTGGTGGAGACTATCTCTAGGTGACCAACCTCACTGCAAATGACACAAGGGACCGAACAGCATGGAAAATGAGGGTGAAAGCTTATCATGCAATGTCACACCTTCCAGCTGGTAGAAACTGACATTAATGGACAGTGAACGAACGAGTGAATGAACTAAAAGCAGCAGGTTCACTAGCTATGAGCCAGATAGCTTACTACCTTCCTGCTCATCTATCATGTATTGCCCAAACTCTCCTTTTTTAGAGTTATGGAAGGTGTCTCTGAAATAATTTGCTGAGTATGTATGCATTCATCTTGACAAGCAAAAGCGTTTCCCTAAAGACCCAGGGCTCCATTTACAACTCTTGTGTACAAAGCACAATGCTCTGTGCCAGTGAGTGCTGGCTTATGAAGAAGGCTGACCTGTATCATATAGAAAGGAATGAGTGCTCCATGCCTAGATGGGTATGTGGTGTGCAGGGAGACGCCAACATTCCAACTTCCTCCCTGCTAGGAAAACTCCACCTCACTGATACCAACACAGCCATTACTGTAAGACGCTTGAGGTGGTATGGACATGTTCGCTGCAGTGCTGCTTGGATTTCCAGGTTTGTTGATCTTGATGTGTGTGTGTGCGAAAACCGAGGGGTCGCCCCTGAAAAACCTGGTTAGAGGGTGTCAATAGTGATCTCAAGAAGTGTGGTCTTTTGGCAGCTGACGTGCAGAATTGTGGAAAATGGAAGGCTGCCGTGAAATGTCTAACCCACCCAGAGGTGGAACCATGACGTTAAACTGGATAGCAGCAGCAGCATTGATAGTTGAAAATACATCAATTTTCTGTGCCTGTTTAATATTTTATCTAAAACCAGAGACTAACTTCGCTTAGTTTACGAGCTGACTGTGGGACTTTATTGCTCCCATGTCAGTCAGCTCAAAAGCAATGCTCTGATAGTTTCAGCTAAATATGTATGAAAGCATGCATTTTAGGTTAGTTGCAGAATGATGTACACACCAGCCATAGGAGACTGGTCTCAGGGAATAAACAGATGCTACAGCATCATCAATACCCACAAAACATGTGGAGCCGTCTCAGTGGAGAAGTTCCTCCTACGTTTAACGCTAGGCTGTCGTTCACTTTTGAGTCTTGATGCGTCCTCTGAGATTATCTCCTTGTCAAATGTGCTGACATTCAGAATAAATGGTATCATTAACATGACACAAATGGAGATGTGACATAAATGGCTTCTGATACGTTACGTTTTATAGCCACAACAGATTCATTTGATGCTTAAAAGGGGACCCAAGATGCCTGACAAATCATACCATTTAACATGATTTATGGAGTGATAAAATAAATGAGAATTTCAGTTGAAATTGTCATAGAAAAATGCCATGCTTCGAAGCCAAGAAGACATCGTTGCTACGCCAAGTGACATTTCCTTTGCTCTATGATTATCTCCAATGTGTTTGAGACAAAGTGAGTGCCGGAAGGCCTAAAAATCTATGAAGCAGAGCGGTAATGTAAATCAAGAGATATTTGTTGGAGCGCAGTGCTCAAGTGTTTCTTGCTTTTGTGTTCAAGAGGCTGGGAGTTTTCATTCACAGCTGTGTAAATGGGGTTTCAATTGCACAGTGTCTATAGATCTGGCAGAAACCCCATTCCCCCCCCAGAGAGCTTACCACAGAGTGTGAATTGAGCCTGAGCTTGCAAGCAGGGATGCTGAACGAGGAAGTTTGTTGCTTCCAATTAGCTAAACTTCCAAGGCCGCATCAGAAGTGAGGACACACCAAGTCACTGAGTTATTTCTCTGTATAGATATATCGCCATACATACACTGAAAAGCAATGATGTCTCATTGTCTTACTCTTCAACACACACAAAAGTCTTCATGGCTCACATGCTTTCCTCAGAATCATACATGTTCGTTCTCTCTCTCTCTCTCTCTGGCTTATCAACCCCCCCACCCCTCACCCTTGAAACACATGGTCACAAACATGGATTAGTTTGTTCTCAGCCATGAAATGAGTAGCCCTTGCTATTTGTGATTAGCAATTAATCATGTGTAATCTCATCCCAAAGCACGGAAACCAATGACCCCTTCTTGCTCAATGCAATTACACCTATAAACACTCAACACTACTGGGACTTCTTATAAAGACTGGAGTCAATGATGTGTTCCATCTTTTATAGTATTAATAATAATAATAATAGAATGTTTTCATTAAACAGGCAAGGGTCAAACCATGAACAGAATAAATCAGGCAAATGTATACTGTTCTTACTCATTAGGTGACATTGGGCATACCTAGCAACCTGTCCCCCTGCATTCTGTTCCTCTGAGTTACATGTCGACACAAAGACCAAGATGCTGACCTGTTCTGCTCCTCCGACCTGCCTGATCCATCCTGATGCCCTACATCTGGCTGGAGTCTCATCACATTGCTCCTGTAGAGGAGAGCCCCATATGGACAGTTGAAAGTTGTACTTGGAAGATGCTCTGGACACTTACAGTAATGCTTTTATGTCTAAGGACTACAGTTGACTTGCTAACTCTAGGACTGCAGTTGTCATGAACAGTTTTGCACTCAAGTATCCATCGTTGAACAGTTTATAACTTCAACAAAACAGACTTCATGTTCAAACTATAATGAATTTCCTGGTTTCACAATTATACTTTGTGACTATATAGGACACTGTTATAGAAGCAAGTTATTTATAATCATGTTCTCTGTTATCACCCAAATGAGGATGGATTCCCTTTTGAGTCTGGTTCCTCTTGAGGTTTCTTCCTCATGTCATCTGAGGGAGTTTTTCTTTGCCACCATCACCACAGGCTTGCTCATTGGGGATAGATTAGGGATTAAATTAGCTCATGTTTCAAGTCTTTAATTTTCTGTAAAGCTGCTTTGCGACAATGTCTGCTGTTAAAAGCGCTATAAAAATAAACTTGAGGCAAAGCATAAGAATTTATTATTATTATTATTATTATTATTATTATTATCCACTCACTCATTAATTCACAGTATATGTTGGGTTGTGAAGACAGATCCAATGGGACACCAGTCCATCTCAGAGTAACACACACATACATACATACTAGGAGAGGACATACAAAACTCCATACAGAAATTCAGGATCAAACTTTGACCCTGGAGATGTGCAGCAACTTGCTGCCTTGTTGCCTATTATCATTCATTGATTCATCCCTGGACGAGACACCGGTCCATATGACACCATGCACACAAAACACACATTCACACACTCATTCACACCTGAGGATCAGTCAATCAGTGTAGTTACTAATGTCATATGTAAAAAATTAATGACTTGGTGAAACTCACACTGATAGTATAGTTTGAAGAATAACAGAACACACACCACAAAATCTCTGGGATTATTTGAATTCGGGAAAATTTCATTTCAGTATTGCCCAGCAATAATGAAAGGATTGTCAACAAGTATAATGTCATGCAGGAACAAGCAAGTTTGGAGGGATAACTTTGGATGCATTTGATTCATTATTAGCTTCCATTAGTAACACGAGCATATCTCCAATATAGCTAGACAAACAAATGATGCTTACTACTAGCGGTTGTGGTTACTATGTTACTTTCTTCTTTTTGCCCATTTTCTCCCCAAACTGGTCACTAGCGAATTCCTAGCCACCAGTCAAATCCCCTCATCATACATCAACTACAAAGTGAAAGCTGAAGGATAACACATGAGGCATGTGAAGCCAGCCACCACATCTTTATGAACTGCTGTTCGTGCTGAGTTCTGGATGAGCATAACACACTTGGAGGAAAGTGCTATCTACCCTCTTCAACATACATGAACTTATAGATACTTATAATTGGTTGACTGTGCTTGACAAAGCAGATACTTTTTTTTTGAGAATGAACAGAGAATATGCAGGAAAGGAAAGGGTTTTGCTGGTGTTTTTTCCCTGTATTTTTGACTATTTTCTACATTGTAGAACAATACTGAAGACATCAAAAATATGGAATAACAAATGGAACATATATGGACTTATGTACGAAACAAAGCATTGTTAAAGAATAAAATATGTCTCATATTTTAGATTTTTCAAAGTAGCCAGCATTTACCTTGATTACCCTTTACACATGATCTTAACAAGCTTCATGAGCTAGTCACCTGGAATGCTTTTAAATTAACACACACAGCTTGTCAAAAATTTATTTGTGCGATTTCTTGTCTCCTTAATGCATTTGAGATCAAACAGTGAATAGTAAATAAAAATACACTAAATAGCCCTATTCCACAAGTGTAGTAATCCATATTATGTCAAGAACCACTCAAATAAGTAAAGAGAAATGTCATCCCTCAATACTTTGACATGAAGTGTCTTTTCATTAATACAAATAAAGAAAATGACATTGAATGAGAAGGTGTATCCAAATTTCTGGATGGTACTGTACATGGTATAGTGTGGTGCTCATTACGAATTAGTATAATAGAAATTATTATTAATATTCTTCGACCATGTTTCAGAGGTTTGCATGTGTGCCAAAGCAAACAAAGCCAAAAGGAAAAAAGGACGAATTCAATTTGGCTTTTAAGATCACGCATTAACTGGGCTATTTAGGGACATTTAGAGAACTTTGAATAATATTTTCACAGAAGTAAATTAACTAGTCATGAGATAAAAGCAGCTGTGATGTGAGAGGCAATGTGAGGGGATTTGAAAAGCTCTCCATTTCAAATTGAAGCAATGTGCTTGAATGCTGTTTAGCAGAATCAGCATGGGTAATCAGATCAAGCCGATCAGACAGTGTCTACACATTAAGCCTTTGTTTCATAGCTATGATGCTGCCTTGCAGGAGAGTCCATGGATCACTGACTTTAGGGGGGAAAAAAAAAAAATATATATATATATATATATATACACACACACACACACTCGAGTAGGCATGAAAGTCAGGAAGAGCAACTGCTATCTGCTTCTGGATTGCAAGTGAATGTTCTGTGCCACTCAAAATCCTCAAAGACGCTGCACATGAAAAGGAGCATGAAAAATATAAATTGATTTTTTTCTTTCTTTTTTTTCTGAGAACTGTTTCCTCTTTCCCAGGGATTTGGTGTGAGCTTGTCCAGTTTGGCACCTCTTCCCCGCTGCGAGAGATGAAAGTTGTGATAAAAGTGTCCCTCTGAAGAGCAATTAAAAGTTTCAGGTCAGGTTCCACAAATTCATTCACTGCCTGCATGATATATGAATTCGTAAGAAGTAATTATTAAATGAATAAAATAATCCCAAACAATTTTAGCATCAAGCTAAATTTCAAACATTATTAATCTTATTATTATTATTATTATTACAGGTGGCATGGTGGTGTAGTGGTTAGCACCGCTGCCTCACAGCAAGAAGGTTCTGGGTTCAAGCCCAGTGGCCAATGGGGCCTTTCTATATGGAGTTTGCATGTTCTCCCTGTGCCTGCATGGGTTTCCTCTGGGTGCTCCGGTTTCCCCCAGAGACATGCAGTTTAGGCTATTTGGTGGCTCTAAATTGACCGTAGGTCTGAACATGAGTGTGAATAGTTGTCTGTCTCTATGTGTCAGCCCTGAGATGACCTGGTGACTTGTCCAGGGTGTACCCTGTCTCTCACCCATAGTCAGCTGGGGTAGGCTCCAGCTTGCCCTTGACCCTGCACAGGATAAGCGGTGACATATAATGGATGGATTGATGGATGTTGTTGTTATTATTATTGCTGTTGTTGTTGTTGTAGGTGGTGGTGATGGTGGTGTCAACACCAAATCAAAGAAAACATGCATTTTGTTGAGTATAGTGTTAGCATAAAAGTGTGTGAACGAACACCCACACTTATATAAATGAATAATTTACTTTCAATCTATAATTTGGGTAACAAGGTTGTGTTTTTAAGTGACCTCATCAGTCAATAGCACAATATCATTGAACATCAGTAAAAAAAAAGTAAAAAAAAAAAAAATGAGAGAACTTAATTTTCTTCTTTTTGTGATCTTCAGGAAATTTGGACAATGCAAATGCCTGTTGAATTTATGACATGTGGAAGATTTCAAATATGTTCTCCTCGTGGATATGTTCAAGCATCCACATTTTTGATAACCTATAATTGATGAGCCAATGGAAAAGGGATTTTTCAAGCATGAGATGTGAAATGGATTCAGACATTAATGCAGTTTTGAAGTGTCTTAATAATTATATTTCAAAGGAAAGTGCAGAAAGGCACCACAATCCTGGACTCCCCCTTATCTGTCTTACTGCAGAGGCACTTTGTATCATCAGTGTCCAAGCACTCATTTTCACTCCTGTCAGGTAGCTTGTGTTTATGGTTCTTGCGGAAGATGTTTCTCATGCAGCTCTTCTGTGCTTGATTGGGTAATTATCTGCCTTTCTCACTAGAGGTGCAGTGTATGGAAACAGTGCAGTATCGAAGAGGAATAACATGATGTGAATACATTGCTATGCACAAGATATCGAACACAATTAACAAGACATTAAATATTAAACAGTTTGAAACTGATCCCATTTTCCTGTACTAAGAAAATGCACTTATCATGAAAGTGGCTAAAATATACATCTATGGAATATAACACAAATTCATAGTGTCAAGTATTATTTTTTTATGAGATAGAAATGATCATTGAAGCTGGTCATATATAGGGATTTTGAAAATACTATTTACAAAAGGTTTTATGACATTCAAACTTGATCAAATGCAAACTAAATCCTATGGGGACAATAACTTAAAAATAAACTTTCAAAAAGTGTACTGCTCACACTCCATGGACCACAAGTTGGCCTCGTGGTTAGCGTGTCAGCCTTTTAACCGGGAGATTGCGAGTTCTACTGGCTGTCGGGTCATACCAAAGACCATCATAAAAATGGTACCTACTGCCATCTGGCAAGGCATGCTGCGATACAGATGTGAGTAGGGAAGTCAAACTCTCGCAGTTACCAGAGGACTAGCCCCCCACTGTAACCTCGCACTGGATAGGCGAGAGGCCGAGGGCTATTGAAATGGAGATTGATGCTGCACCCATACGCCTCAAAAAGACCTTGTACGTACTGGGACAGGAGACTGCCTGAGAAGACCAGATCCTTGTGTGGAAGGGACTTTTCACACTCCATGACTTTTATCTCTTGTGATTTGTCATTTCCCTCCAACAAATTTGTTGGAGGAGGTTATGTTTTTGCCTCATTTGTTTGTTACTTGCGAAAATCGGACATTTTTGCAACTATGTTGATCTGTCTGTTTGTCTGTTTGTTTGTTTGTTTGTTTGTTGGTGCTCTAGCATTGTCATTTCTTGACCAACCTTCACCAAAATGCACAGGACAACTCACTAGGGGCACACAAAGACATCATTAGTTTCAAGGTTTGAAGGTTTTTAATTTCAACGTTAAATCTTGTAAAAATACCTAATCGGCCATAACTTCCGAACGAGCATTTGTATCGAGATGGGACTGGTGACGTTTGAAAGCATGGTTGAATCTCTTACGAGTACACCATTGATGTTTTACCTGTGACATCATCTTGAGGTCAAAAAATGAAGTCAAATTTCGCAAGATTTTTGACAAATTTGACCTTGAACTCAAAAACGTGTTTATTGATTTGATATTGATACTCTGACCATGAATTAGCATTCTGGGCCTAATTCTAAGGTCATATGCAAAATTTAGGGTCAAAGGTCAAGGTCACAGTACCAGTTTTTAGTGCCAACATTTCAAGTGCCTAGGTTCTCCATTAAACCCCCTTTTGATTGATACAATAAAATCTTGAGCAAACTTGATAATGACATCACAAAAAATCATGTCATATTCAATCTAATTCCCATTATAATCATTCTGTCTATCTGCCTGTCCGTCCATCTGTCCGTCTGTCTGCCACATTTTGAGGGGAACTACTTTGTGAACACCATAAATACCAAAAGGAACAATGGTACAGCATAGTGAGTAGTACCAGTGGACTCGGGGAACATTGTAGTTGTGCACCCATATGAGACATTTGACCTTGACCCAATTATGACCTAGTTTGAATGTCACAAAAAAACTTAAAATATCATGAAAATCAAGCTGACAGGTACTACTTTGTGAACACCATAATTACCAGAATAAACAAGGGTACAGCCTAGTGAGTGGTACCAATGGACTCGGGGAACATTGTAGTGTGGGACATTTGACCTTGACCCAATTATGACCTTGTTTGAAGGTCACGAAAATCAACTTGATGGGTACTATTTTGTGAATACCATACTGTCAGAAGGAACGATGGTAAGTGATGGCAATGGACTCTGGAGATGTCCTAGTTGTGCTGCAGAACAACCATTACTTGTTTTGATTGCTGCGCATAACCTGCCCATATCCTTGCCCTGTGCAACAAAGCTCCCTGTTTTTTCTTTCTTTTTCTGTCGCCGTTAACATGATTGATCTGTAGTGGTCAATGAGTGTAAAACAGTGCTGTTAACACAATAGCTCCTGAACCACTGTTCCAATTAACTTTAAATTTTCAGGAAAGATTCTTTCATGGAACCGTAAACTCTCTATTGATTTTGGGTACTTATCAATCAGAACTGAATGATCTGTGATTTTCACAAGTATCATGCTCTGCATGACTTTTCCTTTGTTTTGTTTTTTTTGTCTGTTCTCAACCTAACTCAAAAAGTAGTGAATAGATTTTGATAAAATTTTGAGGAAAGGTGGGCTATGGGCTAAGGAACAAATGATTAGATTTTGACACAAATCCAAATATGTAGCTTGGTGAAGGTATGCACTCTACTGAGTGCCCTTCCAGGAGTATTGCAGTACTTGACATGGGTGTTGGTCTCAAGACCACTTTTTGGAAGTCTTGGTCTTATCCCAGAATGGATCGCATTATTACTCTGTGTTGTCTCAGTCTCAGACATAGAGGAGTCAGGATTTTATGTCAAGACCAGTCAAGACCACAACTGCAGGGATTTCAACAAATTGCCTGTGCATTGTCTGATTTATTTGTTAACATTGCTACTGGGATTGGATGTAAAATTTCCTGCCTCATATGCAGCCAATTATGTGACTCATTGCTAATTTGAATTTTTTGTTACTGGTAATGGCTGTTACCCCTCCCCACCCACCTTTTCACACACTGGTCTGGCTCTGGACTCAGACTCGTCCTGCGTTGGTCTTGGTCTTGACTTGATCTCAACTCCTCAGAATCTTGGTCTTGTCTTGGTCTTGATGCACTCTGGTCTCAGTCATGACTTGGTCTCAGTTAAGGTGGTCTTGACTACAATACGACCTTCTAGTTTTTATCTCCACCAGCTTTGTTGGAGGAGGTTATGTTTTTGCCTCTGTTTGTTTGTTTGTCTTTTCCCAATGCAACTCAAAAAGTACAGAATGGACTTTGATGAAATTTTGAAGAAAATTGAGCCATGGGCCAAGGAACAATTGATTAGATTTTGATGCAAATTCAGATATGTGTGCCGATACAGGATTTTTTTTTTGTCTGTTCCCAACGTAACTCAAAAAGTACTGAACTGATTTTGATGAAATTTTGAGGAAAGGTGGCCCATGGGCCAAGGAACAACTGATTAGATTTTCACACATATCCAAATATGTGGCTTGGCAGAGGTATACACTTTACCGATTGCCCTTCTAATTTCTGGATGTAATGGTATACACACCATGCACATATACATGAAGAGATCCCCATAAAGTGATCCTGATCCCCACATCACACTTTCTTGTGAAAATAAGCACAATATCTGTCAACCATTTGACTTTGTCAAAATGGAGCCTGAGCATCTTGCTGCAGTGTTTCCCTAGGCTGACACTTGCACGACTTTTGGCCACGATTTTGTCGTGGCAAGTCGTGCCATTTTGGGGCACGAACTGGGAGGCTCCCGCACTGTTCACGACTAGTTCACGCATAGTTCACGACGAGTTCATGAATGTGTGCCCATCCACATTCACGAACTGGCACGATGAGTTCACGCATAGTTTGCGCATAGTTTACGCACTTCCCGCATTGGCACGACGAGTTTGCGCAATTTGGACAGTGTTGTGCCGACTTGGGCACGCCTGTGTCATGCACAACCTCATCCTCATCAGATACCCACACGCAATTTCAGAAGTGGACCGCGAAGATCCGGACACACATGATCTGATCCCTGGTGGATGGAGGACTGACCGACACCTGCAGGGGCTGCTGCCTCTAACCGGCCATCATACCCAGAAGGATCAGCGAGACTACCTGTCACATTACTACATGTCCCCTGCTGGTGCTGTCCCTTGGCAAGAAAGAATGGTAGTAGCTTCATGAGCTGCATCCACAGTTGTTCCATTTTTGAAATAAAAGAAACGAAACTCCCCCCCCCAAAAAAAGTCATGAAGGAATAGAATATAAAAGACATTAAAGAAAAAAGCAAGAAAAAAAATTGCGAATGGCGAGAAGTGTCCGGGAAGCCCTATATATACCCCCGCACCGACGCGAGCGCCACTGTCGCGCGGTAGTCGTGAACTGCTCGTGAACTGCTCGTGAACTCGTCGTGAACTGCTCGTGCCATGCGCAAACTGTTCGTGAAGTGCGTAAACTAGTCGTGAACTGCTCGTGCCATCAATGCGTGACCGTGTCAGTGGGAAGGCACAGCCACGCTGCGACGCGCACCAATTCGTGAACATGTCGTGAACTACTCGTGAACTCGACGTGAGCTGTTCGTGAACTATTCGTGGCAGTTCGTGACAGTCGTGGCATGGTGCGCACTTCCACGCACTGGCACTCATCCTCCCGCATCGTCCCGACGAGTTCATGACGAGATCACGAACAGTTTGCGCATAGTTCACGACCCGGTCGCGAAATTTTGTCGTGACCAAAATTTTGAACATTTCAAAATTCTCGTCCCGACATGGCACGCAGTCACGACGGGTTTACGCACACTTCACGCCAGTTTACGACTAGTCTGCGCACTGGCACGACTCGAGTCGTGCCAATGCGTGCCACGGAATCGTGCAAGTGTCAGCCTAGCCTTTGTTTCTACACTTTTTAATTAATTAATTAATTAATTAATTCATTCATTCATTCATTCATTTTTACAAACAAGCCAAAACAGAAATAAGATAAAAACGTTCGGTTGGGAAGATGTGGGCATTGAAGATTGTCTGTTCTGCGAAGAGAAATGAAGGTATAGTTCAAAGAAATGTTCCTATTTTTACCTGTACTTTGTTAGAAAACATGTTGTGAGCAGAGGTGGACAGTAACGAAGTACATTTACTTGAGTACTGCACTTAAGTACACTTTTTGAGTATCTGTACTTTACTCAAGTATTTTTTTTGGCAACTTATGACTTTAACTTCACTACATTTGAAAGACAAATATCGTACTTTTTACTCCACTACATTTCTATCAATGTCCTCTTTTCTCGTTACTATAAAGTGGCTTTGAAAGTGGATGGTTTTTTTTTCTTTTCTTTACTTTAACATGATTGTTTTTTTCACAGGTGACACTGAAACAGCCTATCAATAATCACTAGGGTCAGGTCATGTCCATAGACTGGATAAGATCAAGATCAGTGATTTCTCAACAGCATTATTTAACACTATCAGTTAATGGCAGAATTGAAGGAGGTGGTACTTCTGGGGAATGCACGCACTCATGGCTATACCTAGAACCCATATTTCAGTTTTCTGAAAGGAATAACGATTCATTTTGTTTTAAATGTTTGTTTTGTTTGACTAAAACGAACTACATCACAGCCTACAAAAACTCACCGTCCAACCTGCAGAAGCATATTGAGGTCTGTAAATGTTTTATTCCAAGAGAAAGCTTGCAGTGAAGTTGTCTGTGCTTTAGAGCTAGCGATAATGTTGCAATAGTTATACAGTCTGGTTAGTCAAATGACTTTCTATAGATTTTCCCGCCAAGTTGCCATTGCCTTGTCCACAACTAACGATAACACATAGCTTGTTAACTCGGACACTGTTAGTTTGCATGTAAAAATGGAGTTACGCGAACATGAATAATGTTAACTTATCTGAAGTGCTTTCAGAAATATGTTTGAGCATGAGCTTACCAAATAAATAAAATGTAGAAATCTTTCTTTTCTAGTAACGTTAGCTATCCAATATAATTTTGAGTTTGAAAAGAGTTTGCTTGCATGTCAGGTGGAGCTTCACTGACTAGCTAGCTTAACATTAAACCACCATGATTCCACAGGCAGATTCATATGTGCATGAATACATGTGCTTATGCATGCACGCACACACACACAAACACACAAGAGACCTGTCAGATGGATAGTATTTTACGAATCAGTTGCAACAAATTGTTGGAATTTTTTGTTTTGATGTCAGATAATGGTCTTTTTTTTGTTGTCTTACTTAAAGCAGTGTTGCTGTTGGGCAGTTATTAAGCTAGATGTGTGGACCTGGGATTGTTATTTTTATTTTCTGAGTAAGCTGCATTGACAGTTATTCCACTGTCTTCCTGATTAACATACACATACATGTGTGCACACACTGCCAGAGCTGGGTCAGAACACTACCATGCTGCTTTGTGGGGGTGGGGAGGAGCATTACAATTAAAAAAAAAAAAGGCAATGGCTCTTTTTCAGTTCAGCTGTGTTCATTATGTAACATTCTACCAGGCGTTTATTCTACAGGTTTTAGAAGTTAGTAAATCCATTCGGTTGCTTCAGAGGCATTAGGTTTTGCAAGCACTGTGTTAATAATACAACAATGCATGAACAGAAAATATACTTTTATGTCATGGTCCTACCTGTGGGCTTCTCTCTTCAGGTAACATCTCCACTCAGCATTACCGGCCACGCCTGCACTCACTTCCTCTTATTATCTTTCAGTGACTGTCATTGGCTGTTGCCAATCACCTGCTTTCCCCCTGTGTGTATTTAAGCTGCAGTCCTCCCAAGCTTCTGTGTCAGATCGTCTGCAACTCTCAGCCTGATAACCTGCTCTGTGTTCCTACTACTCTGACTCCTGAAAATATCCTGTTCTGTCTGACTCTGTTTGCTCTCCAGCCCCGGTAACCTGATCTGCCTTCTGTTCTGTCGACTCTGCCTCTTGCCTGCCTCTCCTGTACCTTCGCCTGATCTCCAGCTCGCTCAGCCCTGCTGCTTGCCTGCCTCTCCATCTGCCTGGTCCTGGTCTCTAACTCCTGCCTGCTGAGGGTCTGCTTGCTGGGAGAAACCCAAGTACTGTCAGCCTACACCCACACCTCTCTGACAACGCCTGATCCTGTCAGATCTCAGAAGCTAAGCAGGGTCGGGCCTGGTCAGTACTTGGATGGGAGACCTCAGACGTCACCACCAGCCATCCCTGCCTCTCCGTTCTCTTGTCTGTTGGATTCCACCCACACCCTGGCCGCCCTGATTGACTCTGGTGCCAAGGCTAACATCATGGACACCGAGCTTGCACACCAGTTGGGTCTGCAGAGCCATCTCTTATCCTCTCCCGTGCCAGCCAGGGCACTGGATGGCCACCCCCTTGGCACCATCACCTGCCTCACTGCCCCTGTTCCGATGACTCTGTCAGGCAACCACCACAAAACCATCCAATTTCACCTGCTCTGTTCCCCCGGCCAACCCCTCATCCTGGGCTATCCATGGCTCCGCCAGCACAGTCCTCACCTCGACTGGGCCACTGGAGAGATAAGAGAATGGGGCAAGGATTGCCACTGGACCTGCTTATGAGCCGCTATCCTAAACACCCATACTCCACCTGCCAGCTCTGCTTCTGACCTCACTAATGTCCCAGTGTGTTATCACAGCCTTTGGGAGGTATTCAGTAAAACCAAGGCCACTTCCTTGCCTCCTCACCGGCCCTACGACTGCGCCATTGATCTCCTCCCAGGCACTGCACCACCCAAGGGTCGTCTCTACTCTCTGTCCGCCCCAGAAAGGAAGGCGATGGAGGCCTACATCAGTGACTCTCTGGCTGACGGCCTTATCCGTCCATCCTCTTCTCCCGCCGGTGTTGGGTTCTTCTTTGTGGAAAAGAAGGATGGATCCCTGTGCCCCTGCATCGATTACAGGGGTCTCAACGACATCACCGTCAAGAACCGATACCCTCTCCCACTGCTTACCTCCGCCTTCGAGCTGCTCCAGGGAGCCACGGTCTTCACCAAACTCAATCCCCGGAATGCCTACCACCTGGTTCAGATAAGGGAGGGAGATGAGTGGAAGACCGTGTTCAACACCCCCACCGGTCACTATGAATACTGGATGATGCCGTTTGGCCTTACCAACGCGCCAGCAGTATTCCAGGCTCTGGTGAATGATGTCCTGCGAGATATGTTGAACAAGTTCATGTTCGTTTACCTCGACAACATCCTGATCTCTAAAACCCTGTCCGAACACACCCAGCATGTCCAGCAAGTGCTCCGTCGCCTCCTGGAAAACTCTCTCTTCATCAAGGCAGAGAAGTGTGAGTTTCATGCCAAGTCTGTGGGGTTCCTGGGGTACATCGTGGCAGAAGGGAGCATCCAGCTGGACCCTGCCAAAGTCTCTGCAGTTACTTCATGGCCAGTACCAGAGAGCAGGAAGCAGCTTCAGCAGTTCCTGGGCTTTGCAAATTTCTACAGGAAGTTCATTCGTAATTACAGCACCATTGCATCACCCCTCACCACCTTGACCAGCACCAAACAGCCCTTCACCTGGACTCCAGCCGCCAACGAAGCCTTTGCCACCCTCAAGGCTCGGTTCACCACTGCTCCCGTCCTCCGGCTGCCTGATGAGGAGGGGCAATTCATCATTGAGGTGGATGCCTCGGACGTGGGAGTCGGGGCAGTGCTCTCACAGAGGTCTGCGGATGACAACAAGCTCCATCCCTGTGCGTTCTTCTCCCGCCGGCTATCGCCAGCCGAACGCAATTACAACGTAGGCAATCGGGAACTGCTGGCGGTCAAGCTCGCCCTGGAGGAATGGCGTCACTGGCTGGAGGGATGCGTAGTCCCATTCCTGGTCTGGACAGACCATAAGAATCTAGAATACATCCGCACCGCCAAACGACTCAACCTCAGACAGGCCCGCTGGGCTCTCTTTTTCACCCAATTCAATTTCACCCTTTCATACCGGCCCGGATCTCGCGACACCAAGCCTGACGCACTCTCCCGCCAGTTCCAGAAGGATGATGCCCCCTCCAAGGACCCGGCTCCCATCCTATCTGACCCCTGTATCATTGCTGCTCTGACCTGGGACATCGAAGAACGAGTGCGGGAAGCCCTCCGTGACCAACCCAGCCCCAGTATATGCCCTTCAAGTTGCCTCTTCGTTCCTGAAGACCTGCGATCCCAGGTTATACAATGGGGACACGACTCCCGTCTAGCCTGCCACCCTGGTTCCACTCGCACCTACCACCTGCTCGCCCAATGGTTCTGGTGGCCTACTATGAGCAGGGATGTGTGAGACTTCGTCCGAGCCTGCCCTACCTGTAATCAAAATAAGTCCTCCAGCCGGCCTCCTGCCGGTTTGCTCCAGCCTCTGCCCGTGCCAATGCGACCCTGGTCCCACATTTCCCTGGATTTTGTTACGGG
Organism: Neoarius graeffei; assembly: GCF_027579695.1. NCBI lineage: Eukaryota > Metazoa > Chordata > Actinopteri > Siluriformes > Ariidae > Neoarius > Neoarius graeffei. Next base: position 17,794,442 of record NC_083576.1, on the reverse strand, counting down.
TCTACCCCCTTCTAACGGGATGACGGTCATACTCACCATCATGGACCACTTTAGCAAGATGGCACACTTTGTTCCCCTCCCTAAACTACCATCAGCCAAGGAGACTGCCCAGATCGTCTTGCAACATGTCTTCTGCATCCATGGGCTGCCCAAGGACATCGTTTCGGACCGGGGGCCACAATTTGCCTCCTCTTTTTGGAAGGAGTTCTGTCACCTACTCGGGGCCACCGCCAGCCTCACCTCCGGATTCTGACCCCAGTCCAACGGCCAGTCAGAACAGACTAACCAGGAGTTGGAGAAGGCACTTCGGTGCATGGCATCACGCAACCCTAGGGCCTGGTGCGAGCACCTGCTGTGGGTGGAATACTCTCACAACTCCCTCACCAGCTCAGCCACTGGGCTGTCCCCATTCCACTGTGTGTATGGCTACCAACCACCCCTGTTCCCCAGCCAGGAGGGAGAGGTCACCTGCCCGGCTGCCCTCACCTATCCACACCGATGCCGCTGCACCTGGTCTCAAGCCCATGCTGCACTCCTCAAGTCAGTCACCAGCTACTCTGCTGGTGCCAACCGGCGGAGGACGCCTGCGCCCACCTACCGGGTGGGCCAGAAGGTGTGGCTATCTGCCAAGGACCTGCCCCTCCAGGTGGAGTCTCGTAAGCTAGCACCTTGGTTCGTCGGACCATTCCCTATCCAGAGGATCATCAGCCAGTCTGCTGTCTGGCTCCAACTGCCCAAATCTATGAGAGTGCACCTCACCTTCCACGTCTCTAAGATCAAGCCAGTGCATGAGAGCCCACTGGTCCCAGCTGCACCTTCTCCTCCTCCTCCTCGTCTCATCGATGGTGGCCCGGTCTACTCCGTCCGGCAACTGCTGAAGTCACGACGCAGGGGCAGGGGTCTCCAATACCTGGTGGACTGGGAGGGCTATGGTCCTGAGGAGAGGATGTGGGTCCCTGCTGGGAGAATCTTAGACTGTACCCTCATCAGCACCTTTCATCGCCTGCATCCGGACCAGCCGGCCAACTGGAGGGGTCGACAAAAGGGGCCTTGTCGGAATGACGATGTGCCCACCGCTACTGTCCCTGAGTCCGATCCTGAACCAGATCCTGAGGCCTTGGACTCTGACCGGTCAGAGGAGTTCTAACCCTCCACCGGTATTCCCCCTCCTCCCGCCCGTCTTGGTGGATCTGTGGCTAGGGACTTCTGGAGCCGTCCCTTGAGGGGGGGGGTTCTGTCATGGTCCTACCTGTGGGCTTCTCTCTTCAGGTAACATCTCCACTCAGCATTACCGGCCACGCCCACACTCACTTCCTCTTATTATCTTTCAGTGACTGTCATTGGCTGTTGCCGATCACCTGCTTTCCCCCGTGTGTATTTAAGCTGCAGTCCTCCCAAGCTTCTGTGTCAGATCGTCTGCAACTCTCAGCCTGATAACCTGCTCTGTGTTCCTACTACTCTGACTCCTGAAAATATCCTGTTCCGTCTGACTCTGTCTGCTCTCCAGCCCTGGTAACCTGATCTGCCTTCCGTTCTGTCGACTCTGCCTCTTGCTTGCCTCTCCTGTACCTTCGCCTGATCTCCAGCTCGCTCAGCCCTGCTGCTTGCCTGCCTCTCCATCTGCCTGGTCCTGCTCTCTAACTCCTGCCTGCTGAGGGTCTGCTTGCTGGGAGACTGCCTGAAACCCAAGTACTGTCAGCCTACACCCACACCTCTCTGACAATGCCTGATCCTGTCAGATCTCAGAAACTAAGTAGGGGCGGGCCTGGTTAGTACTTGGATGGGAGACCTCAGACGTCAACACCAGCCATCCCTGCCTCTCCGTTCTCCTATCACTGGACTTCACCCACACACATTCTCCCAACTTCCTTTTCCCCTGTTATTAATAAACTGTGGTTTGAGCGCATTTGATCTCCTCTCCTGTTTGGTTCCTGACACTTTTAATACTTAAGTATTTTTAAAAGCAAGTACTTCAGTACTTTAACTTAAGTTAAAAAAAAATGGCTGTTCAACTTTCACTTGTATCGGAGTAACATTTGGCCAGTCAGGGGCGCCTGCAGGGTTGAACTGTAAGGTACGCACTAGCGGTGTAATCCCCCCCCCCCCAAAAAAAAAAAAAAAATGCTTGCGTGCTGCAGTTTCTATGAAGAGTCGATCTATAGGCTTATACACAAAACAACGATAGAACTTTAACTTGAAATTGAACAATAGCCTTCCATGAACACAGGCTGATATTTGAACAACATATGTGAACTACACACGACAATAAACAATAAACTCTTTATAGCCTCGATTAGAATCTAGTGAACTTGCTCAGCACTACCGCACGCACGAGTACACACAGACCTACACCACAAGCGCAGTCCTGTCCCCAGGCCACCAAGCGCTAGGTAAAGGCGCACCCAATCACCGAGCAAAATTGTGCCTATTTAAAGTTAATTCGTCTTCTACCTGTAGCGTCGAACTGCCTCATAATCTCTTCGCTGTCAGTCTCCATATCAAAATGAATGTTCATGAGCGCAAGCCCAGTGAGCCTTGTATCACTCATGGTATTGTGCAAGTATGTTTTGAGATGTCTTAATGTACTGAAAGAACGCTCGGCAGAGGCTGTGGAGACTGGCATTGTCAGCAAGACTTGAAGAATGCTGTGAATGTTTGGATAAAAATTTTCAGTTGTCTCGAGGACTTGACAAATGTCATGCTTTTTCGGGTTGAGCTCATTTAACTGTTTCCACAGTTCCATCTCGGTGTCTACAGCATTGACGTTGGGCATTAAGTCCTTGTACTCCTCCTTTATGTCATGCCATAAAGTGTCGGACAAGGCAGAGAGTTTGTCTGGCAGCAAATACTGGGCATTGAGGCGCAGGAGTGCAAGGCAGATGCGATCTGTCACTTCTGTAATAAGATGGTCAATAAATGGAAGAAACAAATTTAGTCGCCAGTACTCCTCTGGGGTTGCTGCCGGTGTGTTTGAACGCTTAGTCTGCATTCTGACGATTCGGGGGATCATAGGATTTACATCCAGTTTATCTGCCAAAGCGCAACCCTGCTCCCACAGTCTTGGAAAGGCCGTGTCTCGCTTTTGTTGTAGCAGCGTTACTAACGCTGCTGCATTGGCTGCAGCTGTTGGCAGATGACAATCTGGATTTTGCAAGCTGTTGCTAAGAGGCGTGAGATATTGCAGCAAGTCAAACAACTCCATTGACCTGGACAGGGCGGTCGCCGTAGCGCAGCTTTTAGCATCCCCCTCTACCTGGAGCTTCCCAAGGGTCACAAATATGTGCTCATAGTTTTCAATGACAGTGGAGATGCATGCATCATGCTGGGACCAGCGAGTGTCAGAGAATTTTTGTAGACGTCGGTTTTCAGCGCTTTGGTCACCTAAAAATATTTGTAACCTTTTGGGGGAACCAGATAGAAAAGCCACAATGTCTTGGACTGAATCAAGTATGTTGCGAACAAGTGGGATTCGTGTGGAATGCACTATGGCCAGGTTCAGAGCGTGATTTCTGCAGTGCACGTAAGTGGCAGCAGGATAGAGCTGTCTGACTCGAGCCTGCACACCTCGCACCTTGCCACTGATGTTGCCTGTGCCGTCATAGCCTTGCCCCACCATATTCTTTGGGTCCAGATTTAGTTGTGTTAGTTTGTCCAGCAACACCTTAGTTAAAGCCTCCCCTGTGGTGTCAGCAGTGGAAACAAAACACAAAAAGTCCTCCCTCACTGAGTAGCCCCCTAACTCATGATGGACATAATGAACTAGAATTGAGACCTGTTCTGTATTGCTCACATCTGCTGTTTCATCCAAGATCACAGAAAACCATTCAGCGGACCGGCATTTACGAAGAATAGCATTCTGTATCTGTTTGCCACAGAGTTCAATGATCTCATTCTGGATCTGATGGCCGCAATAATTGGCATTCGCAGGCGCCAGCTGCAGGTACTGTTTTAACGTGGGGTCACCTTTAGCACGGTACTTTAAAAAAGCTTGGAAATTACTCCGCTCGTCTGTATGACCCCTAAGAGCAACATTTTGCTGTCCACACGTACTGACCAAGTCAATGATAGCCTGAATGCCATGCCTGTTGTGTTCTGCTGTCTCTTGATGGGAGCGGTCCAATACTGAACAAATGGAAAGTTTTTTTTCCTGTACATATTTGGACAAGGGCGGCACGGTGGTGTAGTGGTTAGCGCTGTCGCCTCACAGCAAGAAGGTCCTGGGTTCGAGCCCCGGGGCTGGCGAGGGCCTTTCTGTGTGGAGTTTGCATGTTCTCCCCGTGTCCGCGTGGGTTTCCTCCGGGTGCTCCGGTTTCCCCCACAGTCCAAAGACATGCAGGTTAGGTTAACTGGTGACTCTGAATTGACCATAGGTGTGAATGTGAGTGTGAATGGTTGTCTGTGTCTATGTGTCAGCCCTGTGATGACCTGGCGACTTGTCCAGGGTGTACCCCGCCTTTCGCCCGTAGTCAGCTGGGATAGGCTCCAGCTTGCCTGCGACCCTGTAGAAGGATAAAGCGGCTAGAGATAATGAGATGAGATGAGATATTTGGACAAATTCAGAAGCCCGCAACTGGGCATTCTGGTGTGCTTGTGTGCCTATGTGTTTGGCAACGATTTTTTTGGCATTGCTCCAGTCTCGGAGTGGTTTAGTCCTAAGGATTAAATCACCAGACGAGAACAGAATGCATGCAATGCAGAACAGGCTATCCTGACACACACTGTAGCACAACGTGGGGTACATAGACTCGTTGAAAAACTCCTCAGGTATTTTTCTGAGTTTACCGAAAATCAGAGTAGAAGGAGCCACCCACCCTCTGTCTGGTTTGAAGCGGTTCTGTAGGACATTGAGCTTTACAGAGTCCAGTGCACATTTTAAGGCATCTGGTTGAAGTTTACCTATGTCTGATAAATCTGATGTCAGTGATAGCGGGCTGACTCGTGGCTCATTAGTAAAGCTATCTGATGGCTCATTTGTCAGCAAGGTGGAGCAACCATCTACTTCTGATCATAAGGGACATGGGGGAGATGTAGGTGTTCTTATATGAAATTCACTGGATGTATGGTTAGTTTCAAACTCGGAGGTAGATGAAGGCAATTCCCTCAAAGGAACTGAGCTAGCATCCAGCTGCAGCGTACTGCTGCTAGGTTGCGGAGGAGTGGAAGAGGCCGGGGCCATGTTACTAGCTGATACTGGAGAGGACTGGCAAGCAGATGACACCCCTGGATCACTGCTTTTGGACTTTTTCGTAAAAGTCTGAAACAAGCTCGTTTGTTTCAGGGTTCGTTTACTCATTTTTGACTCGCTTCTCAATAAATTCTCGCACAAGCTCTGACTACTGATGATTGTCTGTCTCTGTTTCTCAAAACTGGAGAGAATCTCAGTGGTGCAAGAAAAGTATATCTGCATTGACCAATGAGCTTTCTTGGTCACGCACACCCCGCCCACTCCTGAAGCACATAAATGCGCTGGCACACACACGTCTCTCTCTCTCTCTCTCTCTCTTTCTCAAATTATGTTGCATTGCCAAAGCATTCGGGTAACAATTATAATTTAAAAAAATCTCTCTCTCCCCAAGGTACACCTAGTGCGTACGGCCATATGCCTGGCGGCGCCACTGTGGCCAGTGGTATCTGTACTTTGACTTAAGTAATGAAGTTGGGTACTTTGTCCACCTCTGGTTGTGCTGGTTCACAGATGGCAGCATCACCATTGATAGGCAGGATCTTCCCAAAGTCACCCAGTTCAAATATCTGGGTTCTGTCTTTGTAAGAATGGAGCTACCCTCCAAGATGCCAAAACCCCATGTAAATGCTGCCTGGCTGAGATGGTGAAAGGTAACAGGTGTACTTTGTGACAGCAGGATGCTGAGCAATTTGAAGGCTAAAGTATATAAGACTGTAGTACACCCAGTAGCACTATATGAATGTTGGCCAGTCACTGTAAAACATGAGCAAAGTCTACATGCCATGGAGATGAAAATGCTATGCTGGTCTCAAGGACTCTCTATTAGACCACGTGGAAAATACAGAAGTCCGTAGGAAAATGCAGGTGGTTCAAATCACTGCAAAAATGAGAGAGTGGCGCCTCTGATGGTATGGCCATATCATGCGAAGCTCAGATGGAGCAGTGGCTAAATCTGCAACAGCACTGGACATCCCAGGCAAGCGGCCACGTGGAAGATCCAAAAAGAGATGGGCTGACTCAATACAGGAGGACCTAAAGTCCACAAAAGCAAAACCAGAGGATGTCTTTGATAGGAGTAAGTGGAGACAGCTGAGCTGAGCTGCAGACCCTGCACCCTTGCAGGACTAATGCAAAGAAGAAGAAGAAAGTTGAGTGTTTTTATTTTGTTCTGACATGCCAAATTATTTCCCATAAAAGCATTATTATTGTTATTATTATTATTGGGCAGCACGGTGGTGTAGTGGTTAGCGCTGTCGCCTCACAGCAAGAAGGTCCTGGGTTCGAGCCCCGGGGCCAGCGAGGGCCTTTCTGTGTGGAGTTTGAATGTTCTCCCCGTGTCAGCGTGGGTTTCCTCCGGGCGCTCCGGTTTCCCCCACAGTCCAAAGACATGCAGGTTAGGTTAACTGGTGACTCTAAATTGACCGTAGGTGTGAGTGTGAATGGTTGTCTGTGTCTATGTGTCAGCCCTGTGATGACCTGGCGACTTGTCCAGGGTGTACCCCGCCTTTCGCCCGTAGTCAGCTGGGATAGGCTCCAGCTTGCCTGCGACCCTGTAGAAGGATAAAGCGGCTAGAGATAATGAGATGAGATTATTATTATTATTGTGCATACATTTTGCCCTCATGCTCCCACACAAGTAGATGGATGATAGTACTGGATTTAATGATCTGTTATGCATGACAGCAGATGAATTTGATCTTCTGTTAGACTTCCATTGGCTGTTGCTGAGCTCTGTTCTTCATACTTGTCACAGAGACAAGCCCTGCTGAAGACTGCTAGTCATACACACATCTGACGTGTCAACTGACTCAAAACGGATAGTTAGTGAGTGAGTGAGAGATGTTTCTTCAAGAGTTTCAGTCTTTAAATGATGATGTCATAATATTGACCATTTCCAGCAATCCCTTTTGTAAAATTTTAGCTGAATTGTCTCCTGTGGAGACTCTGAAAACTGTCAACAAAGCACCTAGCACCTTCAGGGAAGCCATAGCCTTAGGGTTAGGGAAGCAGCTTTGGTACCAAAAGGCTGAAGTACCCTTGAGCAAGGCATCTAACCCCCAAAATGCTCCCTGGGCTGCTCTAGGCACATTGTACTTTGCTCTGGATAAGGTTGTCTGCTAAGTACAACCCTGATTCCAAAAAAGTTGGGACAAAGTACAAATTGTAAATAAAAACGGAATGCAATAATTTACAAATCTCAAAATCTGATATTGTATTCAAAATAGAACATAGACAATATGTCAAATGTTGAAAGTGAGACATTTTGAAATTTCATGCCAAATATTGTCTCATTTGAAATTTCATGACAGCAACACATCTCCAAAAAGTTGGGACGGGGCAATAAGAGGCTGGAAAAGTTAAAGGTACAAAAAAGGAACAGCTGGAGGACCAAACTGCAACTCATTAGGTCAATTGGCAATAGGTCATTAACATGACTGGGTATAAAAAGAGCATCTTGGAGTGGCAGCGGCTCTCAGAAGTAAAGATGGGAAGAGGAACACCAATCCCCCTAATTCTGCGCCGACAAATAGTGGAGCAATATCAGAAAGGAGTTCGGCAGTGTAAAATTGCAAAGAGTTTGAACATATCATCATCTACAGTGCATAATATCATCAAAAGATTCAGAGAATCTGGAAGAATCTCTGTGCGTAAGGGTCAAGGCCAGAAAACCATACTGGGTGCCCATGAGCTTCGGGCCCTTAGACGGCACTGCATCACATACAGGCATGCTTCTGTATTGGAAATCACAAAATGGGCTCAAGAATATTTCCAGAGAACATTATCTGTGAACACAATTCACCGTGCCATCCGCCGTTGCCAGCTAAAACTCGATAGTTCAAAGAAGAAGCCATATCTAAACACGATCCAGAAGCGCAGACGTCTTCTCTGGGCCAAGCCTCATTTAAAATGGACTGTGGCAAAGTGGAAAACTGTTCTGTGGTCAGACGAATCAAAATTTGAAGTTCTTTATGGAAATCAGGGACGCCATGTCATTCGGACTAAAGAGGAGAAGGACGACCCAAGTTGTTATCAGCGCTCAGTTCAGAAGCCTGCATCTCTGATGGTATGGGGTTGCATTAGTGCGTGTGGCATGGGCAGCTTACACATCTGGAAAGACACCATCAATGCTGAAAGGTATATCCAGGTTCGAGAGTAACATATGCTCCCATCCAGACGATGTCTCTTTCAGGGAAGACCTTGCATTTTCCAACATGACAATGCCAAACAACATACTGCATCAATTACAGCATCATGGCTGCGTAGAAGAAGGGTCCGGGTACTGAACTGGCCAGCCTGCAGTCCAGATCTTTCACCCATAGAAAACATTTGGTGCATCATAAAATGGAAGATACGACAAAAAAGACCTAAGACAGTTGAGCAACTAGAATCCTACATTAGACAAGAATGGGTTAACATTCCTATCCCTAAACTTGAGCAACTTGTCTCCTCAGTCCCCAGACATTTACAGACTGTTGTAAAGAGAAAAGGGGATGTCTCACAGTGGTAAACATGGCCTTGTCCCAACTTTTTTGAGATGTGTTGTTGTCATGAAATTTAAAATCACCTAATTTTTCTCTTTAAATGATACATTTTCTCAGTTTAAACATTTGATATGTCATCTATGTTCTATTCTGAATAAAATATGGAATTTTAAAACTTCACATCATTGCATTCCATTTTTATTTACAATTTGTACTTTGTCCCAACTTTTTTGGAATCAGGGTTGTACAATTTGTACTTTGTCTCAACTTTTTGGAATCGGGGTTGTACCTGTAATGTAACATCTATAGATTAAAAATCTGTCAGGTGACTTTCATCAATTACCTGACTAATATAAATGCCAGTGCTTTGTTATTGATGTTGTTTAGTAAATAATCAATAGACTCTCTTTCTCCCCTCCCCCTCCTCCCCACTCTGTCTGTCCCTCTGAGTTACATGTCAATCCTGAGATCGAGATGCTGACCTTTTCTGCTCCTCAGACCTGCCTGATCCATCCTGATGTCCTATGTCTGGTTGGAGTCTCATCACATCCCCCCTGTGGAGGACAGCCCCATATGGACAGTTGAAAGTTGCACTTGGAAGATGCTCTGGACACTTACAGTAATGCTTTTATGGCTGAGGACTACAGTTGACTTGCTAACGTTAGGACTGCAGTTGTCATGAACAGTTTTGCACCCAAGTTTCCATCAATGAACAGTTTATAACATCAACAAAACAGACTTTATTTTAAAACTGTTAAAAATGTTATCATGTTGTCTGTTATCACTCAAATGAGGATGGGTTCCCTTTTGAGTCTGGTTCCTCTCAAAGTTTCTTCCTCATGTCGTCTGAGGGTTTTTTTCCTCACCACCGTCGGCACAGGCTTGCTCATTGGAGATAGATTAGGGATAAAATTAGCTCATGTTTAAAGTCATTAAAATTCTGTAAAGCTGCTTTTTCGACAATGTCTATTGTTAAAAGTGCTATAAAAATAAACTTGACAATCTTTCGACTATAAATTTCTTTCTTTCACTTTCTTCATTTGGATCATCAAGTTTTTGGCAGTTGATGTTTAGTAGATAATCTATAGACAATCAACTCATCAATCCTCGTCAGTATTTCAGATTCGGTTCATTTGGACTCTGTTGATACCATTTAAAACACTACATGTTGGTCATATAAGGAATAAAACACATGATAAATAAGGAATCATGGGGTAGACATGACATGAAGTGTACCAACATAAACTTGGGTATTTTCCAAAAACAGCATGTTCCAAAGAGTTATATTATATGGAAATGAGTGTTTTACTGGGAAATACACCACTCATATTTTTCATATGAGCTACATCCGGGACATAGAGAACCAAAACCATGACATTTTTCCCTGTATATCACTCGTGAGGAAATCAATGAATTGTTTTGATAAACTTGGGTACTTTTTGTTTGTGAATGTGTTGATATAATAAAGAGAACATCACATGTTGGCGTGAAGATATGAAGTTTATCTTCTTGTGTTGAAAAACTCACATTTTTCAAACTAAATACATTATGGATGTGAGTGGCATATTTAAATAATATTGGCTGGCTTTGAATGGTATATCATATTCAATTCAGCTAGCATGATACTGAACGAGTAGAAGACGAGTAGCTGAATGGAATATATCTGGTAGACCATGAAAAAAAGCCAGCCATTATTATTATTATTATTATTATTATTATTATGATACATACACACTCTCTTTATATCAGCATCCTCGAAGGCCAACACAAGCTTACCCATGACTTGGTGCTGTTAGTGTGGCAGTCCAGTTACCTTCTAGCAAAGGCGAATGCTAGCGCAGGCCAATGCTAGTGCAGTCAAGCAGAATATTATCGTTATTTTCCCCGTGTAATTTACTTAGTTACTTTTAAAATCTACATTGACAACTACACACAATGGAGCAACCTGACAGCCAAAATTCTCTCAAAATCTTCCACTTTTAATGAAGCAAACTTCACAGCCATGTTTGTTTACAAACTGTCACAGCCATTCACTAGGGCAGAAGTTTTACATCTCCATCTCTTTTCCAGTATTTTGATGTCCGTTGATATGTTTTTCTCTTGCAAATATGCATGAAGAATATCTAATGAAGTTTTGGTAGCCTTTTGGGTGTTCAGTGCGTCTTTCTCTTTCCCAGCGCATGCGCATGTACAACAGAAAACTTTCTTGTTGGATATTTGTGCTCCAACATGTGACATCATGTTTTCTTGACAACATGCAATATCATAACAATTTTGCATGCTAATTATCCATTGGGTTGAGTAAAGTAATACCCGTAGGATAAGCAATATGCTAACAATATTGCATGCTATCGAAACAAATGAAAGAAACTGACTAGAAGGGAATAGAATACATGTTTTTATTCCATCGAAAAAGAGTCCTGTATGTATAATAATTTCTGATATTTCACTCCGATGACGTCACTCCCGGTGTTTTCCCACTGATGAGATGTGCGTTGTCAAATGGCGAACCGATTCAAAATTAAAATTCTTTTGAATAAATTGCCTTTTTTGTGGATGTTTCCATATAATATGAATAACATTACATGGTAGCACAATGATATGAAGTTTATCTTCTCGTGTTGAAAATGTTTTCACTCATTAGCTTCACTCACTCGTGGTTATGTTCAACACTCAAAGATAAACTTCATATGCATGTCTTTGAATTGTGGGGGAAACCAGAGCACCTGGAGGAAACCCACGCAGACATGGTTATGCTGCCCATAATAATAATAATAATCTCATCTCATCTCATTATCTCTAGCCGCTTTATCCTTCTACAGGGTCGCAGGCAAGCTGGAGCCTATCCCAGCTGACTACGGGCGAAAGGCGGGGTACACCCTGGACAAGTCGCCAGGTCATCACAGGGCTGACACATAGACACAGACAACCATTCACACCTACGGTCAATTTAGAGTCACCAGTTAACCTAACCTGCATGTCTTTGGACTGTGGGGGAAACCGGAGCACCCGGAGGAAACCCACGCGGACACGGGGAGAACATGCAAACTCCACACAGAAAGGCCCTCGCCGGCCCCGGGGCTCGAACCCAGGACCTTCTTGCTGTGAGGCGACAGCGCTAACCACTACACCACCGTGCCGCCCCAATAATAATAATAATAATAATAATAATAATATTGTTGCTGCCCCATTTTATTACCCCTTAAAAAACAATACTCAACAGTGAATTTAGCCTCCCATTGACACTGCTCTTGTGCTGTTGCTCAGTAAAATTTCCAATATATTGTACAAGTTTATAGCCTCATCCTCTGTACTAAATCATTGACTATTTGTGCTCCTTCTCCTTAGAATTGCATTCACTTGTATATGGATGTTTTATTCATGTTATACAGCCAAATTCTCAGAGCAAGCTTCTGTGAAATGTTCTAAAGCTCACTAGTCTTTATTGGTAGCTTTATAGGGCATGTAACAATAAAATATTGTAAAAGGGCCCCAAGCCAATAACTCATTTTATATCCAGAGTCCTTTGTAATTTAGGTGGGCATTATTACAGTTTAGGAAGTTCTTGAATTACTGTGATATCTAATATATCGAAACGTGATCCATGCTTTAATACTATAATACTGCTAACTGGAAGTTTTTTTTTTTTTTCCATGACATGAGCAAGAAGAAAAAGCAAGCTGTTTATTAGAATGCTCTATTGGATTCACTGAGGAAGACCACATTGGAAAAAAGGCCACTTCTAGATCTGCCTACACTCTTAAATAAATAAATAAATAAATAAATAAATGTAGGTTTTGGTCCCCCACCCAACCTAAACACTGAGTTGAGGCTATTTGACCATGTTAGGGTTGTTTTAACTCATTCTGCAATGTTTTCTGTCACCCATCTGCTGGGTTAGTGGTTGAAGACAGTTCCTATCCCCTTCTCCATCAGATTTAACCATCGTCTACCCATAATCTGCATTGGTTTTCAACATACCTTGGTAAGCACGCCGACTTTGGACTAAAAGAAAGGTTTGTATCTACTTTCAAGCTTATTTATTTGTTTGTTTGTTTGTTTGTTTGTTTGTTTGTTTGTTTAAATTCAAATTCAACCCAGAGACCCTTCCCAAAGATCATGATTGCTGATTGATAGCTATTACTGCAGCTTGCTAGCCAATTGTATTGATAGCTCACATTAGCTAATGTTCATTAACACTGTCAGTATGCTAACGTTTATGTTTGATATCATTTATCCTTGAACAGAGCTAAGTAACTTAAAACTTGTTAAATGCTGTAATAGTCAGGTCAAGTCAAGCAATGTCAAGTTTATTTTTATAGCTATTTTAACAACAGACCTTGTCGCAAAGCAGCTTTACAGAAAATTAAAGGCTTTAAACATGAGCTACGGTAATTTTATCCCTAATCTATCCCTGAGGAGCAAGCCTGTGGCAATGGTGGTGAGGAAAATCTTCCTCAGACAACATGAGGAAGAATCTTCAAGAGGAAACAGACTCAAAAGGGAACCCATCCTCATTTGGGTGACAACAGACAACATGATTATAAATAACTTGCTTCTATAACTGCATCCTTTATAGTCATAAAGTATAACTGTGTAACCAGGAAATGTGTCATTTAAAATGTAGTTATTATATTTTATGGACAACTTAAAAATATATATTAAATTAAAATAATTGTGTCTGTGTTTAATATTTTCTGGTAATAGTGTATTATCCTGATGTAAAGCCTATTTTTAAGTGTCATGTTATTCCAGATCAGTCTATTTAGTGTTTGATTCACAGGTCAGATATTATACCCTAAAATGCTTGGAATAGTGGAATTCCCATGTTTGTTGTTCATGTCTGTTTTACTGATGGTTGAAACAATTAAAAAGATAAAAATAAAATAAAAATAATATAATGTGACGCTAAAAATAATAGAATGTGACTTATAATCTTACCCAACCGCTGAGTGATGCTACCCATCTGTTGGGTCAAAACAATGTAGTCACTGGGTCATACTACAGTTAATAGCACTATTTTTTTCAACAAACGGTCTTTTTACCTCAGAACATGACCACCTGCATGAGGGTAAACCACCGTTTCAAAGACTGAGGTCTGTAATATTACACTGCGCTTGTACAAACTCGCCTGCTAGATAGGCAGCAAAAATGAAATGATAACTGATTTCCAGTAAGCTGTCATCTTTCACTTAGATAATCCCAAGGTTGTCATCTACTGAACACATACTTGCCAACTCTACCAATTCACATGGTAATCGACTGCTTTTGTCAGGTGAATACAACCTACCACTTTTAATTAAAAAAAAACTACTGCATGACAAAATAATCAGTGAACACTGTTGGATTTGCTCTTCTGATGTCACATCAGCTGTTTTTGGCACAGGGGATACAAGTATATAGCATCAAATAGTTAGATTAAGTGAAGCCGAGAGACAATGGAATGGTGCGATGTTCTAGATGATGTTGAATATAAATTGTATCTCTTGATCGTGCCACTCCCCTGGTTCTCATTACAGTTCTAGAGAATTGGCAAGGAGGTCATGTCATACAGTGGTGCTTGAAAGTTTGTGAACCCTTTACAACCTCGATTCCAAAAAAGTTGGGACAAAGTACAAATTGTAAATAAAAACGGAATGCAATAATTTACAAATCTCAAAAACTGATATTGTATTCACAATAGAACATAGACAACATATCAAATGTTGAAAGTGAGACATTTTGAAATTTCATGCCAAATATTGGCTCATTTGAAATTTCATGACAGCAACACATCTCAAAAAAGTTGGGACAGGGGCAATAAGAGGCTGGAAAAGTTAAAGGTACAAAAAAGGAACAGCTGGAGGACCAAATTGCAACTCATTAGGTCAATTGGCAAGAGGTCATTAACATGACTGGGTATAAAAAGAGCATCTTGGAGTGGCAGCGGCTCTCAGAAGTAAAGATGGGAAGAGGATCACCAATCCCCGTAATTCTGCACCGACAAATAGTGGAGCAATATCAGAAAGGAGTTCAACAGTGTAAAATTGCCAAGAGTTTGAACATATCATCATCTACAGTGCATAATATCATCAAAAGATTCAGAGAAACTGGAAAAATCTCTGTGCGTGAGGGTCAAGGCCGGAAAACCATACTGGGTGCCTGTGATCTTTGGGCCCTTAGACGGCACTGCATCACATACAGGCATGCTTCTGTATTGGAAATCACAAAATGGGCTCAGGAATATTTCCAGAGAACATTATCTGTGAACACAATTCACCGTGCCATCCGCCGTTGCCAGCTAAAACTCTGTAGTTCAAAGAAGAAGCCGTATCTAAACACAATCCAGAAGCGCAGACATCTCTGGGCCAAGGCTCATTTAAAATGGACTGTGGCAAAGTGGAAAAATGTTCTGTGGTCAGACGAATCAAAATTTGAAGTTCTTTATGGAAATCAGGGACGCCGTGTCATTTGGACTAAAGAGGAGAAGGACAACCCAAGTTGTTATCAGAGCTCAGTTCAGAAGCCTGCATCTCTGATGGTATGGGGTTGCATTAGTGCATGTGGCATGGGCAGCTTACACATCTGGAAAGACACCATCAATGCTGAAAGGTATATCCAGGTTCTAGAGCAACATATGCTCCCATCCAGACGATGTCTCTTTCAGGGAAGACCTTGCATTTTCCAACATGACAATGCCAAACCACATACTGCATCAATTACAACATCATGGCTGCGTAGAAGAAGGGTCCGGGTACTGAACTGGCCAGCCTGCATTCCAGATCTTTCACCCATAGAAAACATTTGGCGCATCATAAAACAGAAGATACGACAAAAAAGACCTAAGACAGTTGAGCAACTAGAATCCTACATTAGACAAGAATGGGTTAACATTCCTATCCCTAAACTTGAGCAACTTGTCTCCTCAGTCCACAGACGTTTACAGACTGTTGTAAAGAGAAAAGGGGATGTCTCACAGTGGTAAACATGGCCTTGTCCCAACTTTTTTGAGATGTGTTGTTGTCATGAAATTTAAAATCACCTAATTTTTCTCTTTAAATGATACATTTTCTCAGTTTAAACATTTGATATGTCATCTGTGTTCTATTCTGAATAAAATATGGAATTTTGAAACTTCCACATCATTGCATTCCATTTTTATTTACAATTTGTACTTTGTCCCAACTTTTTTGGAATTGGGGTTATAGAATTTTCTATATTTCTGCATAAATATGACCTAAAACATCATCAGATTTTCACACAAGACCTAAAAGTAGATAAAGGAAACACAGTTAAACAAATGAAACAAAAATATTATCCTTGGTCATTTATTTATTGACAAAAATGATCCAATATTACATATCTGTGAGTGGCAAAAGTATGTGAACCTTTGCTTTCAGTACCTGGTGTGACCCCCTTGTGCAGCAGTAACTGCAACTAAACATTTGCAGTAACTGTTGATCAGTCCTGCATACTGGCTTGGAGGAATTTTAGCCCATTCCTCCGTACAGAATAGCTTCAACTCTGGGATGTTGGTGGGTTTCCTCATATGAACTGCTCGCTTCAGGTCCTTCCACAACATTTCGATTGGATTAAGGTCAGGACTTTGACTTGGCCATTCCAAAACATTAACTTTATTCTTCTTTAACCATTCTTTGGTAGAACGACTTGTGTGCTTTGGGTCGTTGTCTTGCTGCATGACCCACCTTCTCTTGAGATTCAGTTCATGGACAGATGTCCTGATATTTTCCTTTAGAATTCGCTGGTATAATTCAGAATTCATTGTTCCATCAATGATAGCAAGTCATCCTGGCCCAGATGCAGCAAAACAGGTCCAAACCATGATACTACCAACACCATGTTTCATAGATGGGATAAGGTTCTTATGCTGGAATGCAGTGTTTTCCTTTCTTCAAACATAACACTTCTCATTTAAAGCAAAAAGTTCTATTTTGGTCTCATCCATCCACAAAACCTTTTTCCAATAGCCTTCTGGCTTGTCCACATGCCCTTTAACAAGCTGCAGACAAGCAGCAATGTTCATTTGGAGAGCAGTGGCTTTCTCCCTGCAACCCTGCCACGCACACCATTGTTGTTCAGTGTTCTCCTGATGGTGGGCTCATGGACATTAACATATAGTCAATTTGAGAGAGGCCTTCAGTTGCTTAGAAGTTACCCTGGGGTCCTTTGTGACCTCACTGACTATTACACGCCTTGCTCTTGAAGTGATCTTTGTTGGTCGACCACTCCTAGGGAGAGTAACAATGGTCTTGAATTTCCTCCATTTGTACACAATCTGTCTGACTGTGGATTGGTGGAGTCCAAACTCTTTAGAGATGGTTTTGTAACCTTTTCCAGCCTGATGAGCATCAACAACGCTTTTTCTGAGGTCCTCAGAAATGTCCTTTGTTCGTGCCATGATACACTTCCACAAACGTGTTGTGAAGATCATACTTTGATAGAGCCCTGTTCTTTAAATCAAACAGGGTGCCCACTCATACCTGATTGTCATCCCATTGATTGAAAACACCTGACTCTAATTTCACCTTCAAATTAACTGCTAATCCTAGAGGTTCACATACTTTTGCCACTCACTGATATGTAATATTGGATCATTTTCCTCAATAAATAAAAGACAGAGTATAATATTTTTGTCTCATTTGTTTAACTGGGTTCTCTTTATCTACTTTTAGGACTTGTGTGAAAATCTGATGATGTTTTAGGTCATATTTATGCAGAAATATAGAAAATTCTAAAGGGTTCACAAACTTTCAATCACCACTGTATATTGCAAACAAATCGCACCAGTATTTGTAAAAACCACACACACTCTGGTCATCATCATATCTTATCGCGCCACCACTGTATCCCCACTAGGGCAGTTTCGTAAGCTTCCAAAAGGTTTTGGTCGGAGCAGCTTGGGCCCAGTGGGCATCCTCGGAGTACGTGACCCATGGTTTGGACAGGTTCTCCACAGGGGCATGCAGCGCTTGTGGTGAGTCCCCACTTCAGAAGGTTGTCTCTTGTTTTGACAACCTTGTCTCTCGCACTATTTAATGTGACCCAGTCTTTCCTGCAGAGGGAAGTTCCATTGGGAAGATCATCACTGGGTTTGGGGACAGCCTTGTTATGGTGGGATTGGTTATTTGCCATCCATTCCCTGAGTCTGCACTCAGATGACCTCATGTTGTCTAAACCAGTTACTGTTGCAAAGCTCTTCCGCAGTCAGAGTCTTCTTGTTACTCTGTGATAATTATAAAGTGGGTGTCTATTGTCAGTCATTTGCTTGTCTCTATGATGAACACACTCTGGTAATCGCAAACAATGAAAACTCCAAAGGAAAAAAAAAAGTTTTTTATGAAAAGAAGTTCAAGGCAGCTCGGTCATCAGGTCATCCAGCACCAAAGCATCAAGGTGAGATGAGAACCAGCATTATGTGAAGTATGTTGTTCTGATTTCCAGATCAATTTTCTTCAAATTTGGCCCTCAGAATGCAGGAGATTTGACCATTTTACACGATCTTTTTTTCCAAATTTTTCTCAGGGAACATGCCCACTAGCTAGTTCCAGAAAAGAGGCAGCTAAAATTAGCCTAGCACCTAATACAGCAAACTCAGGTGCTTATATGGAGGACCACAGGTGTCATGGAAATAGTAATAAAGCATTTCATTAATTAATAACTAATTGTGCTATAAAATGAGGAATTATAAGGAAATAATTAAATAAGCACACTATTAACACATTAATAAATAGTTCAAATTAAATTGTGATTTACCAAAAAACAAACAAACAAACAAACAAACAAACAAACAACACCCAATAAGCACACAGTTCCAGTTACTTTTTCTTTTCCAATTAGCTATTTGTTATTTCTATTTTTTATTTATCTTCTCCTTTTAGCCTGTCCACCGAGACTTTCTGTGATATTTTGGTTCTTGTGCTGGTAAACAAGGTAACACAATGAAAATTAGTCATGTATTAATTTTGCACGGATGTAACAAGCTTTCTGATTTTATTGCACAGTTAGTTATTAATTAATTAAATGCCTTATTATTATTATTTCCATGACACATGTGGTCCTGCGTACACTTGAAAGCAAGTGTGGAAAATTGTTGTTGTTGTTGTTGTGGTTACTTTGATTAAAAAAAAAAAAAACTCCTGTTAAATGAATAGAGTAAGGCTACTCATCTTTTGTTGTAGGATTACCAAGTGCCAACTAAATGGCAAGTGTTAAATGGTTACATATAATAATAATAATAATAATAATAATAATAATGGTGGCACGGTGGTGTAGTGGTTAGCACTGTCGTCTCATGGCAAGAAGGTTCTGTGTTCGAGCCCAGTGGCCGATGGGGGCCTTTCTGTGTGGAATTTGCATGTTCTCCCCATGTCTGTGTGGGTTTCCTCTGTGTGCTCCGGTTTCCCCCACAGTCCAAAGACATGTAGGTTAGGCTAATTGATGTCTCTAAATTGACCGTAGATGTGAATGTGTGAATGGTTGTTTGTCTCTGTGTCAGCCCTGTGATGATCTGGCGACTTGTCCAAGGTGTACCCCGCCTCTCACCCATCGTCAGCTGGGATAGGCTCCAGCTTGCCTGTGACCCTGTAGAACAGGATAAGTGGCTACAGATAATGGATAGATGGATGGATGTTTTAACTTTGGATCCATCCGTATTCTTTATTGTGCTTGTCCTTGTCTTGCAGGTTGGAACGAATGTCGTGAAATACCTCAAACAGGCACAGGTTTGTTGGCTGTACCCATAGGAGGACGTATGACTGACCGAGGAGAGGAACATTTCTGCTCACAGGCCTTTGTTATCTTCATGGGACAAACAGTGGAACAGAAATCCTTGCTAGGGGCAGTGGATGTATATTTTCAAGCATAACTTTCCTTAAACCTTGTGGTTCCTCCTGGGAGTTCTTCCAGGAAGTCATGTACAGTACAGGCTGGGAAACAAAACACATACACTAGGAGATAGCTTTCACTGAGACATGAAGATGTCAAAGACTAATTTTGAATTAACTTCTAGCTGAGCTGCCATAGGCTCTTTCATGGTGACCACACACACACACACAAACACACAGTCTTTTTGAGACTATTAGACTTGTTATTAATTTAATTAAAAATTATTGAAATCTATGTTTGGGTCTAATCAGCAACCAGATAATACAGTGGTTTCTGTCTGCTTATATTATTTTATAATGAAATGATCCAAGACTTATGATTTGAATGCCTTATAATTATTTTGTTTTTATCTGCTCTTGGAATTTGTCTTTATTTTAGAATCTAAACTCTTGGTTGTAATGAAAGAATGTTCTAAAATCTTGTTATAAAATAAATAAATATTATATATTTATTATATATTATATATAAAAATAAATATGGTATGCATGTTTTAAAGTTATTTCCCTCTTTCAATGGTGTGAATGTGGACTGATTGATACCATGTTTCACTGTGATGAACTGAAAAATAAATGCATAAATGAATTTAATAATAATAATCATAATAATCATAACATTACATTGCATAACATTTAGCAGATGATCTCATCCAGAGCAACACACAATAAGTGCAAAAGTCAGGTACACAAGTGTTGAACTTCTAGAGAAGAAAGTTCTAGTACCAACTGAACAAGTGACAGTAATACTTAGTATAATATTCTGTTGATGTATTAATCCTCAAACAGCCAAGGAAACTAACCAACCATACAAAGTACAACTAAATAGAGAACTCAAACAGCTAATCCCAGGCTAGACAGTACACAGCCTGGGTTGGTCTAGACTGAAACACAGTTACACAGTGGGCAGGGAAAAAGGGGAGTCTTCAGTCTGCGCTTGAAGGTGGTCAGGGTGTTGGCAGTTCTGACCTCAATGGGAAGGTAATTCTACCAATGGGGAGCCAGGACAGACAGCAGTCTTGAGCAGGCTGGGCAGGAGCGGAGAGGAGGAGGGGCCAGGCGACCAGTAGTAGCAGAGCATAGGGATCTGGGTGGCATGTGGGGGTAGATCAGACTCTAGAGGTATACTGGCCATAACCCCTTGACAGCTTGGTAAGCTAGCACCAATGTCTTAAGTTTGTGTGTGTGAGCTGTGACAGGTAGCCAGTGCAGGTCAGCAAGCAGAGAGGTGACAGACATGCTGATGCCCTATGTCTGGTTGGAGTCTCATCACATTGCTCCTGTGGAGGACGGCCCCATATGTACATTTGAAAGTCGCACTTGGAAGATGCTCTGGACACTTACAGTAATGCTTTTATGGCTGAGGACTACAGTTGACATGCTAACTGTAGGACTGCAGTTGTAATGAACAGTTTTGCATTCAAGTTTCCATCAATGAAGAGTTATAACATCAACGAAACTGAATTCATGTTAAAACTGTTAATGTTATAATCACGTTGTCTGTTATCACCCAAATTATGATGGGTTCCCTTTTGAGTCTGGTTCCTCTCGAGGTTTCTTCCTCATGTCGTCTGAGGGAGTTTTTCCTCACCACCGTCGCCACAGGCTTGCTCACTGGGGATAGATTAGGGATAAAATTAGCTCATGTCTAAAGTCATTTCAATTCTATAAAGCTGCTTTGCGACAATGTCTATTGTTAAAAATGCTATAAAAATAAACTTGACTTGACTTGAAGCTGGGCGGCATGGTGGTGTAGTGGTTAGCGCTGTCGCCTCACAGCAAGAAGGTCTGGGTTCGAGCCCTGTGGCCGGTGAGGGCCTTTCTGTGCAGAGTTTGCATGTTCTCCCCGTGTCCGCGTGGGTTTCCTCCGGGTGCTCCGGTTTCCCCCACAGTCCAAAGACATGCAGGTTAGGTTAACTGGTGACTCTAAATTGATCGTAGGTGTGAATGTGAGTGTGAATGGTTGTCTGTGTCTATGTGTCAGCCCTGTGATGACCTGGCGACTTGTCCAGGGTGTACCCCGCCTTTCGCCCGTAGTCAGCTGGGATAGGCTCCAGCTTGCCTGCGACCCTGTAGAACAGGATAAAGCGGCTAGAGATAATGAGATGAGATGAGATGAGATGAGATGACTTGAAGCTTGACAAGGGAAGAACGAGGGAGGTTGTAGACAAGATGAGCTGCAGCACTCTGGATAAGCTGAAGGGGTCTGATGGCAGAAGCTGGAAGACCAGCAAGGAGAGAGTTGCAGGAGTCCAAGCAGGAGAGGATCATTGCTTGGACCAGGAGCTGAGTAAAGTGTTAAGAAAAGGGCAAATCTTTTGGATGTTGTCGAGGAGGAATATACACATCTGGGTCACTGCAGCAGTGTTCACTGAGGAAGAGAGTTTGTCATCAAACACAACCCCTTGGTTCTTTGCACTGGGTGAAGGTGACCCAGAGATGTCCCCCAGGGAGATTATGATGTTCAAGGAATGTAGATTACCTCTGTCTTGCCTGGATTGAGCTTCAAGTGATGGTTTGTCCAGAGAGAAAAGAAGAATAGATGCTGATGGAATGACTGTTTATAGCTGCTATGATATGACAAGTGCAACTAATTACATCTGTGGTAATTAATTAAGCATCAATATAATGTAATCCAGTATTCAGTATGCAGTCATTCTTTAATTAACCCAAAAAAGTTCATTGGCAAATTTGCTGAGGTATAAAATGAATAAAAGACTATCTATCTATCTATCTATCTATCTATCTATCTATCTATCTATCTATCTATCTATCTATCTATCTATCTATTAATAAATATATTGGTGGTAACATTAACTCTGCTTCACAGTAACTCTGCATCACACCACCACATTGTTTTACAGCATGCCTTGTTGTGTTGTGTTGCCCGACTCTCACACACATACACATTCAACTGAGATAGGATTGCCCCAGAATTATCAAGAAAATGGTTTACTTCGTATATTTCCTGCATTATATGAGATCTGGGCATGGAAATCATATCAAATCTGCTTTCCTGTACCCTTAACAATGATAACACTCTTCTGAACTGAGCCACATCATCTGGAGAAAAAAGGACATATCATCTGGGAGGAAAAAAGGACACAAAAGTGACAGAGCTCTCTGAAGTCCAGGGTAGATGTACTGTATGACTCCAGGCTCTTGAATTGATGGGTCACAGTTGTGCATTCATCATTTGCCCTCTGTGCTCACTATAGAGAAGCCATCGGGATCGACTGATGTTCAGGTCAGCACTTCTGAAGGGCCGGATGGAGCGATCCATCAGGCCACGGCTCCTCCATTCTCGACGAGTTATGACCATGCGGCACATTGTTTCAGTCCGAGAGGGAATCAGTATCCATTGAGGGCTGTAGCATAGCTTGGTGATATGTTCATAAAAGGAGCAAATGGCTTGTCTCACTTTCTGACCCTGTGTAGGAGTTATTGGTTCGAAAGCTGGCAAGAGAAAGAGAAAAACAACTTCGACTCAGCATCTGGGGATTGCTATGAAATTGGATGCAGGTTAATTGAAAACAAGTGCATAGTGGTGATATAGGTAGAGAAACTTTAAATCGCCTTTCATCCTTGTGTTTCCATTACAGGTTTTTATGAGGTGCATTGAATTGTATAGCATTTTTTTATTTATTTTTTTATTTTTAATGGAGCAACAGTGCTTGCTGATAAATCATGCATGCTTCAAAACAGTAATAATAATTGTAACAATATTTAACTAAATGCTACTTTATGAAGTATTTTGTAAATAAAAAAATAAGCTTGTTTTTCTGATGTTCCATAATATTAAATGTAACTATCAATGAATCAACACACAAGTAATAATAATAATAATAATAATAATAATAATAATACACTTACAGGAAAATATTTAACTTCAGGATGGTATCTAGTTGCATTACACACCCCATCATTGATTATTTAACGACAAACAGCACACCCTGACCTGACATGTTTTTTTTTTCCTTTGCTCCTTAATATATTATTCTCGTTATACTGTACACAGTGTGGGTGTCAAAATCATTTACTTTCCAACTGGAATGCAGTTAATAATTTTCTTTTGATTGTAGATAAATCAAACATTCAGCACAAGGTTGTGTGTCCATAAAATGCTTAAGTATTTCGAAAACAGGTTTATAACAACAATTTTCAATGCTCATCACTGCATTAGTGATTCTCTGTTCATATTAACCCTGTTTCCATTAACCAGGAAATATGTGAACTGAGAAAAAAAAACTCAAATAAATAAAACCTCAAGAAAGTTTTTACCCTTGGACGAGGTGGGCTTTTAAATTTATTATTATTATTATTATTATTATTCAGATGATTCGATAAAGCAATATTTTGCAAAACTGACATGAAAACACTTTTTTTGCATTTAAGTCACATGACATGGCATGAACTTCAAATGGAAACACAATCTCATCTCATCTCATTATCTCTAGCTGCTTTATCCTTCTACAGGGTCGCAGGCAAGCTGGAGCCTATCCCAGCTGACTATGGGCGAAAGGCGGGGTACACCCTGGACAAGTCGCCAGGTCATCACAGGGCTGACACATAGACACAGACAACCATTCACACTCACGGTCAATTTAGAGTCACCAGTTAACCTAACCTGCATGTCTTTGGACTGTGGGGGAAACCGGAGCACCCGGAGGAAACCCACGCGGACACGGGGAGAACATGCAAACTCCGCACAGAAAGGCCCTCGCCGGCCATGGGGCTCGAACCCAGGACCTTCTTGCTGTGAGGCGACAGCGCTAACCACTACACCACCGTGCCGCCAGAAACACGATCTTTCTAAAAAAAAAAGAAAAAGAAAAAAGTTTGCTCTGTAAAAGCTCCTGTATGAGAAACTGTCGTGAGACAAGACAACCCAGCCTTAATTGCATAACATCACTCAGTAGAAACACAGACAAATGAATAAACACAGATAACAGATATCATAAATTGTCAGTTGTGCTTTGTTGAAAATTTTCAAACATTGCTTCTATTTTGTGAAGAACTGCAATGGAAACCCAGCTGTTGTCTGATTATAATAATAAAATACATCTGTTAGAACCATAAATAAATGAACAAACAACCCACAAGCAAAGCTGTATAACTGATACTCCATCTTTTTCTTCCCCCTTGTCCAGCACTGTTGCTGGGTCAGGGCCCATGTGGACCCTAATGATCCACATGTCATGTTAATCAGAGTATAGTTTACACCTTCCTGCCACAACCCTCCCATTTCTCATCTTGGGAAACAACCATTCATGCCTATGGGCAATTTTGAGGAGCCAATTAGCTTAACTGCATATCTTTGGACTGTTGGAGGAAACCCACACAAACACAGGGAGAACATGCAAACTCTACACAGAAAGGCCCCCATCAGCTGCCGGGCTCGAACCCAGAACCTTCTTGCTGTGAGGTGACAGTGCTAACCACGGCCCCAGCATACTGCCTGCTAATGATGCCCCATAATGAGTAGTAAAGTAGCAATTCACCATCATCTGATGCCCTGATTCCTTGTGGAATCAAGGTTTAGGAATGACACCACTGGCTGTGTTTTATCCCTGTTGTGAGTAATGAGTAATTTACTGTCAGTTCATAATTGTGCTGACTTTTTTCCCCCTTCTCAAAATAGCAGAGTGCTGCTCTAATTTAACAAAACTGCAGAAGAGCTTCGGCTGCTTAGGAGAGAAGGAGCAGGACATGGAGCTTTGCTGAATGTTTGAGAAGCTGAATGTTTGAGCTGCTCTATCTTTGTTTGAGATGCTCATTCCACCTCCTAGTGGCGCAATGCGCACAGAGCAGTTTATGGACAAAGCCCAAATTCTTTTAAACCCGTTAATCCACCAAACGAATGAATGAACGAAACACATAATCCTGAACCTACACATGGTTCGGTTTGTGAACACAGAGAAATAATATTCAGTAATTTTAACATTATTTTAGATGACCAGTGCTGAAAATGACCAGTATACTACTCTAATAATTATTAATCGCTATACATTTAGTTTACAGCACTAGAGGCTTTGGTGTGTGTGTGTGTGTGTGTGTGTGTGTGTATGCGCGCGCCCGTGCGTGCGCGCCCGGTGACGTCTAAAATTCCAGTGCTTCGATGTGGGAGGACGCAGAGACGAAAATTCAACCACACACACACACACACACACACACACTCTCTGCTATTCTCAGTAGGAGTGAAGGAGCAGAAGCAGACACTGTTCCAACCTCTCATCACTCCGGACCTTTACATTATTCCATGATATGTTCTTCCCCATCCCTGTTTCTCTTTCTCTCAAAGGCTCAAAGGCAAGTTCATCCTCATCTTGTGCACTGTGGCAGGCGCAAAGTTAGTTTTCTTTGATTTGTGTTTGACTTGGAACAGAATGCAGCTCCGTCCGATCCGATGGAGGTAGAAGCCGAGTGAGTGCGCAATCGGCGGGGCTCGGTGAGCACGGCAATGCCTCGGATATTCTGGAGATCACACTACAAGGAATGGTCAAGTCCCAAATCTGGAATTGCATAGTTGTGGACGGTAGAAATTATGATTCTTTGTTGGGATTTTTTTTTTTTTTTTGAAGTGATCACTGAGCACAGCCGTGCGCGGTGATGGATGCGCCGCCTTTTGGGATTTGAGCAGGGCGGATGGAGAGCCGTGCGCCCAAGCGCACCCCTCTCACCGTCTGACTGCTTCACATCATCTTTATCCGGCATGTCTGCATGCTTTCACCCGGATCTCCACTTTTAGTTTCTGGTTAATGCCAGGAATTCTGGGGTTAATTCTCAAAATCAGGGGGGGAAAATGTTGAACAACGTCTTGCTGCTGAGCGTTTTGACAGTCACCGGCTTCTCCTCGCGGACGGAGAGCCGCAAAACTTCGAAGGACATTTGTAAGAGCCGCTGTCCATGTGAGGAGAAGGAGAACGCGTTAAACATCAACTGCGAGAACAAAGGATTTACGAGTGTGAGTTCGTTTCATCCGCCGCAGAATAAAATCAGCCAGCTTTTCCTCAACGGGAACTTTCTCACGAGACTCAACCCCAACGAGTTCGTCAATTACGGTAATGTCACATCTCTCCATTTGGGCAATAACGGGCTGCAGGAGATTAAAACCGGGGCGTTCAGTGGCCTCAAAAACCTCAAACGCCTCCATTTGAACAATAACAATCTGGAGATTATCAAAGAAGACACCTTTTTTGGCTTAGAAAGTTTAGAGTATTTGCAGGCTGACTACAATTACATAAGTGCCATCGAGGCAGGTGCATTCAATAAGCTGAACAAGCTCAAAGTTCTCATACTCAACGATAACCTTTTGCTCTCTCTGCCGAACAATATATTCCGCTTCGTGATGCTGACGCATTTGGATTTGAGAGGAAACCGGCTGAAGACGTTACCGTTTGCTGGTGTCTTGGAGCACATAGGTGGCATTATGGAGATACAGCTCGAGGAGAACCCCTGGAACTGTACGTGTGACCTTGTGCCACTCAAGGCCTGGTTGGATACCATTGCCGTGTTTGTAGGCGATGTGGTATGTGAGACACCATTTCGTTTGCATGGCAAAGATGTTACACAGCTCATAAAGCAGGACCTTTGCCCTAGGCGTACTGCGGGTGACTCCACTCCGCGTGCCATGCAGCCACCACCTCCTGATCCCCAGCATCGCATCCCAGTACCTACATCACGCACACATTTTGGGCCAACTAGGGCACCTAAGGCATCCCGCCCTCCCAGGATGAGGAGCCGCCCTACTCCACGTGTTACTTCTGGTAGGGACAAGCATGTATTTGGCCCAATTATGGTTTATCAGACAAGGTCTCCTGTACCTATGACATGTCCGAGTGTCTGTGTGTGCACATCCCAAAGCCCGGACAGTGGACTGAACGTTAACTGCCAAGAGAGGAAGCTTCACAACATCTCTGATTTGCAACCCAAACCGTCATATCCAAAGAAGCTCCATTTAACTGGAAACCATTTGCAGATCATATACAGGGCTGATCTGACAGAATATAGTACCCTGGAACTTCTCCACCTGGGGAACAACAGAATCGCTATTATTCAAGATGGGGCCTTTGAGAATCTGACCAATTTGCGCAGGCTTTACCTCAATGGCAACTATATTGAAAGTTTATCGCAAGCCTTGTTCTCTGGGCTACAGAGCTTGCAGTACCTCTATCTGGAGTACAACATTATCAAGGACATTTTGCCAAACACGTTCAACTCATTGCACAACCTGCAGCTTCTCTTCCTTAACAACAACCTGCTGAGGTCCCTCCCTGACAATGTGTTTGGGGGCACGATGCTAACAAGGCTCAATCTCAGGAACAATCACTTCTCACATCTGCCAGTGAGCGGGGTGCTTGACCAGCTCTCGGCATTTGTCCAGATTGATCTCCAGGAGAATCCATGGGAGTGCACATGTGGTATTGTGCCACTCAAGAACTGGATGGAGCTCTCCAGCACCAGCGTAGTCGTCAATGAGATCACATGTGACTCTCCCTCGAAGCATGCAGGTCGCCTCCTGCGGTCACTACGCAATGATGCGATCTGCTCCGAGAATGACGAGACTCCAGCACCAGCCACCAAGGCACCAACCATTATCAGCATAAGCACTGAAGTCACTCCTTCCTCTATCATGACCACGACAGAAGAAACACAGCCTGAAACACACCCGGAAGTACCGTTGTCTGTACTCATTTTGGGCCTGCTTGTTGTGTTCATTCTCTCGGTGTGTTTTGGGGCTGGGATCTTTGTCTTTGTGCTCAAGCGGCGCAAGGCAGTGGAGAGTGTCCCAACTACTGCAGCTGCCAACAGCCTAGACCTGAGCTCTTTCCAAGCGCATTATGGCCATTATGACACAGAGCAAAGCACAGGTAAAAGAGAGGGCCATGTCTACAATTACATCCCTGCTGCTGTTGGCCAGATGTGTCCAAACCCCATTTATGTGCAGAAGGAAAATGAGCATGTAGCCTACTATCGCAACTTGAAAGACCTGAGTTTTGGAGCATCCGAGCCCAAAAGGGAAGAGTTTGGCCGTAGTCCCACCTACACAATAAGCACTTTGGAACGTGTGGATGAGAATCCCCAGCATGGCAGCTGTGAACCTGAACTGCTCTACCAGAATGTAGCAGAGAGGGTAAGAGAGCTGCCCATCACTGCTCCCTTTGGCTACAGCTTTTGCACTCTGCCCAAAAGGCCATTAGCACCACCATACGAGGCTGCAGGGCGGCCCAACCGGGAACGCCTGAACAAAACTGTCTTGTATGGAACGCCAAGAAAGCAAGCTGAACAGCTGCTCCCTGCGAAGCTGAAAACAGAACCGGACTACCTTGAGGTTCTGGAGAAACACACTGCAATGAGTCAGCTGTAAAAGCTATCCCACACACTCTTTTATGATCTCTTTATCATAAAAAAAAAGAAATATAATAATAATAATATCAAAATGTGTCATCTACATTTTCAACCATACAAGACTCCAACAGCGGACAATGCAACCTAAAGCCTTTTCATCTTCATCTTTCCGAAGCTGTACAAATTAGTAAGGAAAAAAAGTATCTACAATTTAAAGATGATATATTATTTTCTTTAAGATTTAAATTATTTCCTCTACTTGAAACATAAAGACTGTAGCAGTTTTGGCAAGAATATGTATAATAATAATGCTTAATGCTATTTTATATGAAGTATATATATATATAAATATATATATATTTTTTCTTTTTTTCTCAGAGGAAGACAGTGTTCTTTTCAGAAGCAGGTTATTGAATCATGCAGTGACATTGCTGTGTTGGTATTGCGGCGGGAAGCCGGATATACAATAACTGTTCACATCCACTTCAGTCCTTTTATTCCAGAAGTGCCTTTGCACTTAAAGAATTTTATCTTTGCTTTGTGTGAATTGGATTTTTTATAAGTGCTGTATTTTAAAAAAGAACTCTGTAAAATAGAAATATTTGTCCATTGCATTAAACGGAAAAAAGGAAAATATACTCAACTGGTAGAAATTTTGGAATTTGGTATGTTTAGTTTTTAATATACATTGCGTGGATTGGACAGTGGGCTTATGTATGGCATAATTGCTGTGTGTGTGTGTGTGTGTGTGTGTGTGTGTGTGTGTGTGTGTGTGTCTTCCTGAAATTACTTTTGCTAGGGAAATATATGTGATCCAGATGAGCGTAGACCTTTTTTTTCTTAAAATTAATTAATTAATTCATTAATTTATTTATTTTCAGTCCTTGTCCTGGGGACGTCTTATGCTATGTTTTGGGGGGTTTTTTTGTTTGTTTTTTTTAGCTGTAAAATTTCTGCTTTTAAAATGATATGCTTGTCAGTGAGCAGTTAAATTACGTCAGGTGGATAAGAGCTGAAAAGAACAATGGAATGTGGATGTAAAAGAAAATATTCACCCAGCACATTTCATGAATTATCAGCAGGCATGTACGTTCTCTAGAGTTTCAAAAATACTGACGCTCCTGCGTCTGTTATGCAGCAGAATGTTGGAGAATGCAGCTAAATGCAGCATGATCAGGTATATAAATGAAACAAAAATACATTCGGGTTTGTTTTGTTTAGCAAGAGAGGAGCATTGCATGCCCCTTTACAGAGGTGAAATTTAAATGTTTTGAAATATTTGCTGCTGTCCAAGGTGCTAATGAGTGTTCGCCTATGTCAGAGCCCAGTCCTGATTACAACTCTTGCATACTGAGACATGTATGACCATGTGATTTTATTCTCCGTAGCTTTCCTGCTGTGAAGTGTGTAGAGAGATTGAAACACAAAGCTTATTTGGCAAACTGGCTAAATCTGGCTTCATTAATTTCCACTTGTCTACTGTTCACTGCTCTTCTGCCTGCAGTTGTGGTTCAAATAAACATTTCTCTGGCCATCTCATGAATGAATTATACACTTTTGATCTGGTTAAATAGGTGCGCAAAGGATCTGAACTGCTCGTGTGCAAAGTGAAGTAAATGTTTACCCCTGTGGAAACAGGGGATCTGAGGCCGTCACACTTGGTGCTGTACAAGCGAGAGAGCTTTTTTTTTCATCCTGTTTCAAATAGAGTGATTTTCTTTGCCTGGTACAATAGGCCTCTGTGTAGCTGTTTCCTGATGTGGCAGAGAATGGAGATACTGTGCAAGGATCGCATACAAATGAAGAGAGGGGGAGGCAGGACTAGCAGAACACTTCTCTTGTTAACGTATTGCGGCTGCTCAAAATGGAGACGTCACTCCTCAAGTTTGAAATAAATCACAGCCTTTAATTGGTTTATACAGAATGACTCGAGTGGCGTTGTGTCATCGATGCAAATGCATCGGCATTAATTTTAGTAGAGAGGATATAAAAGGCAGCTCCTTGACCTTATTGCAAATAGCACGTTTGTGGGTTCAGGATTTTTGGACTACGCTATCGAATTATTCATTTCTGAATGATAAAATTCTGTACATTAAGTTTTTAATTGTATAAGACACCTTTTTTTTCAACAATACTGCTTGCTGCATATGAATAGTACAGTAAACGAGTGCTTGCCTGCATTGCTGTGCTGCAGCATTTCACAGTGCAGTGTGCACACAGAGAAGGGAAGCCACACTGATTAATCAGAGAGAGAGAGAGAGAGAGAGTTTTGGAATTCCTGTAGTGTTGCATCAATGCCCCATGGAGTGTTTGTGCCAAGGGCCACTGGACTATGCCATGCAGCTGGAAACGATCCGGCTTCCATCTTAAATCAGTGCAATCAACAGCAGCCACTTGCTGCTGCAGGCTTGTCTTCGAGCCATCTCGACAAGTTTAACTTTTTGTTTTTGTTTTTTTAGGACCCAGTCACATTCCTATGTAAGTGTGCCTAATTTTACCCTGATTTTTTTTTTCTTTTGATCTTGTGAAATTAATATTCACTTTTCCTTGCCTGGTGGCATGGTGGTGTAGTGGTTAGCACTGTCGCCTTATAGTAAGAAGGTTCTAGGTCCAAGCCCAGTGGCCGCATGTTCTCCCCGCGTTTGCGTGGGTTTCCTCCGGGTGTGCTGGTTTCCCCCACAGTCCAAAGAAATGCAGGTTAGGCTAATTGGTTTCTCTAAATTGACCGTAGGTGTGAATGTGAGTGTGAATGGTTGTTTGTCTCTATGTGTCAGCCCTGTGATGACCGGGTGACTTGTCCAGGGTGGACCCCACCTCTCACCCATAGTCAGCTGGGATAGGCTCCAGCTTGCCTGCGACCCGGCACAGGATAAGCAGTTACAGATAATGGATGGATTTTCCTTGACTTGTTCATTATTATGCAACACTAGCCTCTCATTCAACATATGTTTTATACCCAGTGCCCTTCACGATTATTGGCACACCTTGCAAAGATTAATGAAAAGGATTCAAACAAATCCACCTTTTGGTGAAGTTGCTTCATCTCACAGTGAAAAAAATGAGAAAAATCCAACCTTTAAGTGCAATAAATTTATTTCAAGAAAAAGAAATCCCTCATCAAGAAATCATTATTTTCCACAAAAAGACATGTGTGACAATTATTGGCACCCCTGGAAATTATAATGAGCACAATGTAACTGAAGCATGTTTCCCATTTAAATTGTACATTTTGGAGTTAATTGGAGTGTGTAGGAACTTTCAAGCTGTAATCCATGACTTCCTGATTAATTGGGGAACAAATATGAGGTGACACAGAGGCCAAATTCCCTTAGTCATCCATTAACATGGGAAAGATAAGAGAACACACAAAGTGAATGAAGGAGAAGTGTGTTGACCTTCATAAGTCAGGGAATATTATTATTATTATTATTATTATTATTATTATTATTAAGTGGACATCAACTGGAATTGTTACAAACTTGCCCGGAAGAGGACCCAAGTTTATTTTAATCCCCACATGCAATGAGGAGGAGTGTAGGGGGGAGTCCCCAAGGATAGGATCACTGTTGGTGAATTTCAAGAAAAAGTGAAATCTTGGGGTTTCCAAGTCTCCGAAACCACCATCAGATGCCACCTCCATGCCAACAGATTATTTGGAAGGTATTCCAGAAAAAAAGCCAATAAACACTCAAGGTGGGTTTGGTCTAAAAAGAAGGACGGCTATAATGAAAAGAACCCGATCCCAACTGTAGAATATGGTGGATATTCTGTGATGCTTTGGGGCTGTTTTCCCTCCAAAGGCCCTGAAACCTTGTTAGGGTACATGGCATCATGGACTCCATGAAATACCAGGGCATTTTAAATCAAAATCTCTCTGTCTGTGCCAGGAAATTAATACTGGGCCATCACTGGATCTTCCAGCAGGACAATGATCTGAACCATATGTCCAAATCAGCACAAAAATGGTTCACTGATCACAGAATCAAGCTTATGCCATGGCCATCTCAGTCCCCTGACCTGAACCCCATTGAAAACCTGTGGGGTGTGCTGAAAAGGAGAGAGCACAAGAAGAGAGGGCCGAGGACTTTGAATGATCTGGAGAGTAAAGAGGAATGGTCCCAGATGCCCTGTTCTGTATCTCTAACCTTATAAAATGCTATAAGAGAGACTCAGTGCTGTTTTACTGGCAAAGGGAGGTTGTGCAAAGTACTAAATGCAGAGATGTCAATAATAGTGGCACATGTTTTTGTTGAAAATAATTATTTCTTGATGAGGGATTTGTTTTTCTCTGAATAAATTTATATCATTTAAAGGTCTAATTTTTCCTCTTTTTTTCAGCATGAGATGAAGTGACTTCACCAAAAGGTGGATTTTTTCTCACCCTTTTTACAAATGTTTACTTGTGGATGTCACTGTATATAAAGCAGAGTATGCCTAATGATAAAAAAAAGAGTTTTGGCAAGGTTTGTCATCCTCATCTAGCAAAATTATTTCCATTCCAAACAAGCAAATCGCCTGTATTACAGCAGTCTTGATTACTGAGCCTCACCGGTTAAAGTCCTATCACATTGTTCACATTTGTAATCATTAGATTTGTTGGGTAAACATTATTCAAGTGTTCGAATGGGGGGGTTGTTGTTTTGCACTAACAAAGCAAATGTCTTTACAGATCATTAGGCAGTAAAATGCCAATATGGAAATGTCTCAGGAGGAAATGACTCGGGTTTGGCTCGAAGGAGATTGATGCTTTAAAGATGTTTGCCTGAGAGCTACACAAGCACATTGTTAGCTTAGTGGAATTTTCTGGGTAGCCTAATTACAACGGTTGCACAAGCATAACATTTTTGCACCTTTTTTTTTTTTTTTAAGATGCTAAACATGGCATTATTCATAATTATTGCTCATTTAGATCATGATGGAAAACCATTTTTATTGATATTTGCACTGGAAAGGAGGAGAGTAAAGCAATGCCACTATCTGTACCTGTTTAGTTCTCCAATTTGGATCTGGATTTTATAACCTCAAAATAGATGTGTCCTTATGGGTTTTAGGGTCACTGTTTAAATGTAGAAAAGGTATGATTTAAGAGAATTCAGTCAACATCCTATTGATCTGTTGAGAAAAAATAACACTGCTCATTTACATATCCCCCCACTCTCGCTTATATCAGAAAGCAAGCAATTGAAGGAATAGGACACTTATTATGAATGTTGGCTACAACAAATAATTAATCCTGAAACAAGTAAGTAAAGAGCAGTGTTTTCCCCAGGAATTTCAAATAGCATTCTGGTAAACTGTCATTTTGAAATAGGATTTTGCTTCTTGAAATACCATCAAAATCCACCCTATACAGCAAATTCCTCAGTGTTGAATTAACACTTTCAGAGTTAATTTGGGTCCAATTGGACCTATATAAACACTCTGGGTGTTAATTCAACACTGGGGATTTTGCTGTGTATATGTTTCATAAATACATTCAGTCAGTAAACAGGAAGTTGATGTGCGACAGACCTGAAAATGGTATGCACTGTATAGAACACCAAGCTGAAGCTCAGTACCAAATATCAAGCAGTTGTGATTTGTAGTTGCTGAGAAAAGTGTTATGAAAATTTTGTAAATCCATGCTATATGTTTTGTAAATAAATTAAGTTGGTAAACAGGAAGTTGATGTGTGACAGACCTGAAAATGGTCTACACAGTATAGAACCCCAAGGTGAAGCTCAGTACTAAATATCAAGCAGTTATGATTTGTAGTTGCTGAGAAAAGTGTTACGGAAATTTTGTAAATCCACGCTATATATTTTGTAAATACATGAAGTCAGTAAACAGGAAGTCTTTGTGCAACAGACATGAAAATGCTATACATGGTATAGAACCTCAAGCTGAAGCTCGGTACCAAATATCAAGCAGTTGTGATTTGTAGTTGCTGAGAAAAAGGGTGTTTCGGATGGACAGAGATACAGAAATACAGACAGACAGAGGTAAATAAACCAGTATCCCTCCCATCATAAAATGTGATATTATGAGGAAAAATGCAATATTTTGAGAATAAATTCCTAATATTTTCCTAAAATGTTGCAATGTTTTAAGAATATATATTATCATAAAATGGAACATATTAATATTTTGAGAATAATTATTAACCTCTGTGAAGTTGGGATCCCATATAACGAGATCATGAATAAAAGAATTTCCATTCATTTGTGCCTTGTTTTTGCATGCTAAAATGAAAATTTTTGCTCAAAAAGTTTTAGAGAAATTAACCTTTAAATATTTTAATGATGCATTAATGACCCAGCACCTCATTAACACAAATAACCTCAAACATGCCTGATTCATTCGAGCATTGTTTGTGCACATTTGCGCATGTAAAATAAACATATGTGCTTCATTATTTCTGAAGTTATTACACTTTATTTTCTCGAAACATGACATCACTCAGCACCCCATTAACGAAGCACATGTTTATTTTGTTCTCATCATCTGGGGTACCAGCTTCACAGAAGTGAATTAGTACTATGAGAAAATGGTACATAGGTGTATCAGGGCAAGATTTGTGTTTTAAATCTTGGATGTTGAAGATCAAATGAAAATATGTTGTTGTTTTTTTGGTAATTGGTTTTGTATTGGTTTTACAAACAAAGAAATACTTTACATTAAATATTATTCTTTGAAAGACAACTTTGAAATGCCGTTGAAACCATAAATTGCATGTACAGGGTGTTTCAAAAAATTTGATATAATTTCACAATCTAATAACTTTTTGCCAATTCTCATTCAATTCACCTCAAGTTTTAACAGCATGTGTGGAAACAGGTCAAAATTTTATGTTTATTTTTTTTTTATCTTTTTAGGTATAGAAATGCCATTCACTGGAAAAGAAAAGGCGCTGTGTGTTAGACTACACTCGAACAAGACTGTGCAGCATGCATTTATGAGAAAGTTCTCTAAAAATGCACTGTTACCAGAAAAGACTGTTACCAAAGACATGCTGCAGCGTGTTTGGCAGGAGCTGGACTAAAGACTTGACGTATGCCGTGTCTCAGGTGCAACGCATATTGAAAATCGTTCATGGAATCCACATACCTTTGAATTTCTCAGTCATATTTTGAGGAATAAATCTTATATTGCTCAGAATTAAGCCTGTTCAGTTTCATTTGCCTAGACTATGTAGTTTCTGGGATATTTACATCTCAAATAATATAATTTTTTTAAACACCCTGTATTTAGAAGAAAGAAACATATGCACTTGGAGGAAATTATCTCTTGTTGGAGGACAAATCACAAGCAGTGCTTGTACAGTAAATGGTTACATCTGGAATGTAAGAGGTATAACTCTGGTGCGCTCTTGCAGGTCTTGCAATTGAGCCCTTCATGTGGAATATGGACTCGCAAATAAGGCTTCAGTTTACTGTATGAACCAATACACTGTGACGCATTGGGGTTATATGAACACTGACCTGCTCTTTCCAGATCAATAATTTTGATAATCATTCTCATTGCCTCCTTTCACAGGAAAGCTTAACATTTTCTCAAAGTATTTTTCTTGTTTGCCATAGTGACGGATAGCTTGACAGACGAAGTGAGGCAAGAGTCACCATGGAACATGATGTTTGCGGATGATATTGTGATATGTGGTGAAAGTAGAAAGGAGGTTGAGCTGGGTTTGGAGAGATGGCGGTATGCATTGGAACGAAGAGGAATGAAGGTGAGCAGTAGCAAAACAGAATACATGTGCATCAATGAGAATGGGGATGAGAGTGTAGTGAAGATGCAAGGAGTAGACGTAAAGAAAGTTGGTGAATTCAAGTACCTGGGGTCAACTGTGCAGGAAAATGGGGGCTGCGATAGTGAGGTGAGAAAGAGAGTGCAGGCAGGGTGGAGCAGTTGGAGAAGGATTTTGAGAGTCATTTGTGATAGGAAAGTCCCAGCAAAAGTGAAAGGTAAGATGTATAAGACCGTAGTGAGACCAGCTATGATGTATGGATTGGAGACCGTCCCCTTAACGAAGAGACAGGAGGCAAAGTTGGAGGTGGCGGAGTTGAGGATATTAAGGTTTACGATGGGAGTGACAAGGTTGAACAGGATAAGGAACGAGCACATCAGAGGGACAGCACATGTAGAGAGCTTGGGAATTAAGCTAAGAGAGATGAGACTGAGATGGTATGGGCACATCCTGAGAAGAGATGCAGAGCATGTTGGAAGGAGAATGTTGAGGATGGAGCTGCCAGGCACACGAAAACGAGGAAGGCCAAAGAGGAGATACATGGATGTGGTGAGAGAGGACATGAAAGTGGCAGGTGTGGTAGAGAAGGATGCGGAAGACAGGGAGCAATGGAGACGAAGGATCCACTGTGGCAACCCCTAATCGGGAGCAGCCAAAAGACGAAGAAGAATTGCAGCTTTATTCTTGAAATATTGTGACTGCTTTCTGAAAATATTATGATTTTATTCTTGAAATCTTTTTGAAATCATATAACCCCAATTCCAAAAATGTTGGGACACTGTGTAACCTGGGGGGAAAAAAACAGATAGTGAAGATTTGCAAATCATGGAACCCCTATATTTAATTGAAAATCATACAAAGACAACATATCAAATGTTGAAACTGAGAAATTTTATTTATTTATTTCAATGCATGCTCATTTTGAATTTGATATCAGCAATACGTTTCAAAAAAAGTTGGCACAGGGGCAACTAAAGACTGATAAAGTTGTGTAATGCTAAAAAAACAAAACAAAACAAAACCCAGCACCTAATTCGTTTAATTGACAACAGGTCAATAAAATGATTGGGTATAAAAAGAATATCCCAGAGAGGCCAAGTCTCTCAGAAGTAAAGATGGGGAGGGGTTTACTTTTTCCATGATTTGCAAAACCTCACATTTTTATTAATGTTTTACACAGTGTCCCAACATTTTTGGAATTGGGGTTGTACAGTGTATGAGAGAGAGAGAGAGAGAGAGAGAGGTTATTCCACGGTTGCATGGAGATATGAAGTTTATCTTCGAGTGGTGACTATATTCATGAGTGAGTGAAGCAAACAACTAAAAAAAATCAGCATGAGAAGATAAACTTCATATCTTCATGCCACTGTGTGTAATGTTCTTAATATTATGTTGACACATAAAAAAAAAAATAGTTTGACCCGGTTCACCATTTTGACACTGTGCGTCTAGTCAACAGGAAAACATTTGGAGTGACATCATTGGAGTGAAATATCAGGAAGGACACTGGGTGTGACATCATCAGACTGAAATATCAAGAATTATTCTATCCACAGTCACTGAATATGAGCAATCGTGTGCTCTGATTGGCCACTCTACTATTAGGCTATCAGCTCATATACCGTGAGTAGAGAGCAACAAAATGGTGGCGTGCATTAAGTCAGATATATCACTTTAACAAGTGTTTAAAAGAAACAAAAATAGCTAAAAGAATACAGGGGTTTTATTTTTTATTTTGTCTTTATTTAATTCCTCCCTGCAATATCTCCTATTCCACACTCCAGCCCAGTCAGTGGTGGTAATGCACCTTGAAGGCCAACAAACCCTAATGAAGAAGAAGAAAATGTCAGGCCATGTGACTAAACCAACCGAGTATGAAATCAAAACTCTACTCAAAAACAACCCCCCCCCCCCAAAAAAAAAAAAAAAGGCAACAAGATATGGAAGAAAAGTATTTGCTGGGAAGAATGTATCTTTTTTAATTTTCAAGAATTTTTATTATAGCATTTTTCACAAATTGCTCCTGTCATTTCGCCACTTTGTTTACATTCTTCATGGAAATGATTTTGTTGGATGTTTTGTTGAAAGAGTTTCTTTCTCAAATTGGCGAAATAAATAAATAAATAAAAATACTCTGTTTCTCAAAATCCAGTGAATGTTGATCAAATAAAACAGTTTATTATATAGACATATTTTTTCATACACACACACACACACACACACACACATATATATATATATATATATATATATATATATATATATATATATATATATATATATATTACTGGGGCAGCACGGTGGTGTAGTGGTTAGCACTGTCACCTCACAGCAAGAAGGTCCGCGTTCGAGCCCTGTGGCCGGCGAGGGCCTTTCTGTGTGGAGTTTGCATGTTCTCCTGGTGTCCGCGTGGGTTTCCTCCAGGTGCTCCGGTTTCCCCCACAGTCCAAAGACATGCAGGTTAGGTTAACTGGTGACTCTAAATTGACCGTGAGTGTGAATGGTTGTCTGTGTCTACAACCCCGATTCCAAAAAAGTTGGGACAAAGTACAAATTGTAAATAAAAACGGAATGCAATAATTTACAAATCTCAAAAACTGATATTGTATTCACAATAGAACATAGACAACATATCAAATGTTGAAAGTGAGACATTTTGAAATTTCATGCCAAATATTGGCTCATTTGAAATTTCATGACAGCAACACATCTCAAAAAAGTTGGGACAGGGGCAATAAGAGGCTGGAAAAGTTAAAGGTACAAAAAAGGAACAGCTGGAGGACCAAATTGCAAATCATTAGGTCAATTGGCAATAGGTCATTAACATGACTGGGTATAAAAAGAACATCTTGGAGTGGCAGCGGCTCTCAGTAGTAAAGATGGGAAGAGGATCACCAATCCCCCTAATTCTGCGCCGACAAATAGTGGAGCAATATCAGAAAGGAGTTCAACAGTGTAAAATTGCAAAGAGTTTGAACATATCATCATCTACAGTGCATAATATCATCAAAAGATTCAGAGAATCTGGAAGAATCTCTGTGCGTAAGGGTCAAGGCTGGAAAACCATACCGGGTGCCCATGATCTTCGGGCCCTTAGACGGCACTGCATCACATACAGGCATGCTTCTGTATTGGAAATCAGAAAATGGGCTCAGGAATATTTCCAGAGAACATTATCTGTGACACAATTCACCGTGCCATCCGCCGTTGCCAGCTAAAACTCTGTAGTTCAAAGAAGAAGCCGTATCTAAACATGATCCAGAAGCGCAGACGTCTTCTCTGGGCCAAGCCTCATTTAAAATGGACTGTGGCAAAGTGGAAAACTGTTCTGTGGTCAGACGAATCAAAATTTGAAGTTCTTTATGGAAATCAGGGACGCCGTGTCATTCGGACTAAAGAGGAGAAGGATGACCCAAGTTGTTATCAGTGCTCAGTTCAGAAGCCTGCATCTCTGATGGTATGGGGTTGCATTAGTGCATGTGGCATGGGCAGCTTACACATCTGGAAAGACACCATCAATGCTAAAAGGTATATCCAGGTTCTAGAGCAACATATGCTCCCATCCAGACGACGTCTCTTTCAGGGAAGACCTTGCATTTGACAACATGACAATGCCAAACCACATACTGCATCAATTACAGCATCATGGCTGCGTAGAAGAAGGGTCCGGGTACTGAACTGGCCAGCCTGCAGTCCAGATCTTTCACCCATAGAAAACATTTGGTACATCATAAAACGGAAGATATGACAAAAAAGACCTAAGACAGTTGAGCAACTAGAATCCTACATTAGACAAGAATGGGTTAACTTTCCTATCCCTAAACTTGAGCAACTTGTCTCCTCAGTCCCCAGACATTTACAGACTGTTGTAAAGAGAAAAGGGGATGTCTCACAGTGGTAAACATGGCCTTGTCCCAACTTTTTTGAGATGTGTTGTTGTCATGAAATTTAAAATCACCTAATTTTTCTCTTTAAATGATACATTTTCTCAGTTTAAACATTTGATGTCATCTATGTTCTATTCTGAATAAAATATGGAATTTTGAAACTTCCACATCATTTCATTCCGTTTTTATTTACAATTTGTACTTTGTCCCAACTTTTTTGGAATCGGGGTTGTATGTGTCAGCCCTGTGATGACCTGGTGACTTGTCCAGGGTGTACCCCGCCTTTTGCCTGTAGTCAGCTGGGATAGGCTCCAGCTTGCCTGCGACCCTGTAGAACAGGATAAAGCGGCTAGAGGTAATGAGATGAGAATGAGATATATATTACCACTATGTCCCTGGAACACTGCAAAACACTTGGAAAGAAAATACCCAGAGGTACAAACATCAGCACTGTCAGCATGTTGTATGAATTCTGTCTCTGACAGTTCCTCAACCTCAGCTATATCACTCCAATTCATAACTGGTCTCAGCTAGCGGACTGTTTAATCCTGCTTGTGCAGTAATTTTTTGTTTGCACCTGCCCACAATACTTTTGAACAAATTTGGCTGGTTCTATTTTCTAAAATGTAAACAAAATACAAGCCACCACAGCCCTGATCAGGCATTTACTAAGGATGAATTCATTAATCTATTAACTGCATGTTAATAAATGTGTTTTTGCTTCGGCCTCCAAGCTTCATATCTGATGGCTTGCTCATGCCTCATTGAAAGTAAAATCTTCTGCTTGTGTGACATTCCAGTCCTGATGCACATTTCTTGTCTCAATCAGATACCCTTTGATCATTTGAGTTTAG
Organism: Neoarius graeffei; assembly: GCF_027579695.1. NCBI lineage: Eukaryota > Metazoa > Chordata > Actinopteri > Siluriformes > Ariidae > Neoarius > Neoarius graeffei. The sequence goes on along the minus strand of NC_083576.1, from coordinate 17,753,083 downwards.
TTTGAGGTTAAGTTCGAGTTTATTGAGTTCACCACACAGCATGGTTGCCTCACAGCAAGAAGGTTCTGGGTTCAAGCCCAGTGGCTGACAAGGGCCTTTCTGTGTGGAGTTTGCATGCTCTCCCCGTGTCTGTGTGGGTTTCCTCTGGGTGCTCTGGTTTTCCCCACAGTCCAAAGACATAGAGTTTAGGCTAATTGGTGGCTCTAAATTGACCGTGAGTGTGAATGGTTGTTTGTCTCTGTGTCAGCCCTGTGATGATCTGGGGTCTTGTCCAGGGTGTACCCTACTTCTCACCCATAGTCAGCTGGGATAGGCTCCAGCTTGCCCACAACCCTGCACATGATAAGCGGTTATGGATGATGGATGGATGGGCATTTGCTTATTGCAAATAATGTATTCACTTTTGTTTAACTTTCGACTGTGACGTATACTTTTTTTTAACATATGGTACTTGTGATTTTTTGCTTTGAAGATGCTTCCCAGCCAGTGGTATGTATCTCAATATACCTGTACTCTTGATGAAGATCAGTATCATGGTGACTCATACATTTTGACATCATAACATCATGACAAACATTAGATATAAACCCATTTATGTTGGCAAGAGCTTGCTGTAATACTGACCATGTTTCCAGACAACAATAGGGTTAATTCACTGCATGTAGTTGTTGCTCATACAGAATCATCTTCTATCTAAAGCACACAATCATATGAGTCAGCGTCACATGAGTAGGGCGCAGAGGTAAATGTGTATCTTATTTCCTCACTTTTCCAAGGAACTTATTTTTGTTCAGTGCCAAAGCTCTTGGTGCTCTAAATCAAACTAGAAGGAAGTGTAGCACGTAGATGTCAGAGACCTAGTTCCCTTGGTGGGTTGTGTAATGAACACATCAGACTATTTTATAGAAGACTGTCTGGTTTTGATTTAAAGCCTCTCAGTTTAAACAATGGAGTTAGAAAGCTGCCAACTGAATACGTTTTACAAATGTCCTATGATTTTCAAACAAACAGAACATGATTTAAAAAGGCCTTACAGTTTGCCTCACAAATACAAATCCTTTGGACAAACAAATACTGGGCAGGTCTCTCAAATGTAAAGAAGCAGTACAAGAAGAATGCATGGATTTCCTTTTTTATCAACAAATTGAAGAAGAAGCCTTTATTTGTCACATATACACTCAAGCACAAACTTAAGCACACAGTGAAATTTAACCTCTGCATTTAACCTACCTGAAGCAGTGAACACATACCCAGAGGCAGTGGGCAGCTACACTACCACACCTGAGGAGCAGCTGAGGGTTAGCTGCCTTGCTCAAGGGCACTTCATGGCCACCCCATGTCTTTGGGGGAAACTGAAGCACCCGGAGGAAACCCAGGCAAACTACACACAGAAAAGCCCCCATCAGCCCTGGGCTCGAACCCAGAACCTTCTTGCTGTGAGACGACAGTGCTAACCACTACACCACCATGCCGTCCTACACGGCACTATATAGGGCGCAGTCTACCCACAAATAATGTGCATAGTACACAGCTTGAGGATCATGTGACTTTTGGCACTGTTATTCCACTTGTACGAGTTGCAAATGGAAAATTATAACTTTCACTGGCTTGCGAGCAGTTAATGTTAGCCTTCACTGCTAGCAAGCCAGTGATAGATATCACTTGATTAGATGATAGATTAGCAGTTAAAATTAACATTAACTGCAGTGAGCCAGTGATAATTATTGCTTGATTAGCTACCAAGTAAATATTATTTCGAAAATGGTTCAAATTGTTACTTTCAGGGAAACTTCATTGTTGCGGTTAACTTTCGCATCTTCAAAAAACTGTATTTCTGACTATAATGAGTGATAAAGATATAATTTATCTGTTGACTGCTCATGTTGACACACCATCTCCATGTGTTGGACTGATCTGGAAAAGTCCAAGGCAACTCATTTGGAAGGATAAATGAACTGAATGGAGTGCAGATCCCTCTGTGGTGCCAGTTGCTGTTTTTGGTATGGCGCTCATTTGTGAGAATATCGGGCGTTTGCATTTGCAACTCATACCAGTGCAACGACAGTGCCAAAAGTCACGTGACCCACAAAGTGTTATTACAGTTTTGAAATTTTCATCAACTTTTAATTTTTATTGTCTTTCAGTTTGTTTGTTTTTGGATTTAAGTTTAGTTTGATTTAATTTTCAAAATGCACACATGGTTTTGGTTTTATTTCGATGAATTGATGAGTCTTAATTTAGTTTTTATTTAGTTTTAGTGTTAGTTTTATTTTTTTCTGGGGGATAGCATGGTGGTGTAGTGGTTAGCACTGTTGCCTCACAGCAAGAAGGTTCTGGGTTCAAGCCCAGTGGCCAATGGGGTCCTTTCTGTGTGGAGTTTGCATGTTCTCCCCGTGTCTGCATGGGTTTCCTCTGGGTGCTCTGGTTTCCCCCAAAGTCCAAAGACATGCAGGTTAGGTGAATTGGTGGCTCTAAATTGACCTTAGGTGTGAATGTGAGTGTGAATGGTTGTCTGTCTCTATGTGTCAGCCCTGTGATGATCTGGCGACTTGTCCAGGGTGTACCCTGCCTCTCACCCATAGTCAGCTGGGATAGGCTCCAGCTTGCCCATGACCCTGCACAGGATAAGCAGTTACAGATAATGGATGGAGATATTGCCAGGTTGCATCCAATATCACATCTACCTCTGGAGTGTCGTGATCCCCAGATCTTTAACCCAGTCTCATATAAAAAGTTGCACAACTCCATGCTCTTCCAGGCTTTCATCTGTTTGTCCGTGCCGAATGATATCTGTAGCACCAGGTAGTTTGAGATGTCAGGGAGCTCAATAGATGGATAATTGTCCAACTTCTAGGAAAAGTCCTTCTTTGATAACATGTAAGGATCTATCCCATTGCAAAGAGCAAATTTCTGAAGATATGTTGACTATGCATTGGACTCTAAACTGCAAAAATAGTTTGAGATGGTTTCAATAGCTCTTTGCATAATGGCTGCCGAATCGGTTTGCCTGACCACCACTTCATTCACCAAAGTAAACTTACAATCAAAAGTCACATGACTGAATACAACAACTTCTTCTTCTTCTTTGGAGCTTCATGGCAGCTGGTATTAGTGCCACCTTCTGGAATGACTGTCTCGAGGAGGAAATCGAAACAAAACTAAAAACAAGGCTAATTTTACTTGCAATTCTATTTCCTTTTAGTTTGTGTTGTATTGTTTATTGGAGGTTTGATCTCGTCTTGTTTGGTTTTTAACTTTTCTTTATTTCACTTCATTCTTTTTTCACTGATAGTGATAGATTTAGTCTTAGCTTCCATGAACTTATATTAACCCTGTCCACAAATGATGTGTGATGTTGTGCACTTGTCCCAAAAAAATGTGTTCCATGTATAAAACAGATTACACAGACATGCAAAATTTTGCTTATTTATTTGAAGTTTTGCTTCATATTTATGGAACCTGACCAGCATTTATTTGTAAGTAGCATTTGCATTTGCAAAAAACACTATTTTCGATAGCTTTGTTTTCTATTTGGCAAATCATATTGTGTTTGTTTGAAAGGTGTGTGCTGTATTTGTTAAGCATGGTGTGCATATTTGCAAACGGTGTGGCTTTTACAAATATATATATATATATATATATATATATATCCCCCCCCCCAAACAATGTTGGGGCGGCACGGTTGTGTAGTGGTTAGTGCTGTCGCCTCACAGCAAGAAGGTCCTGGGTCTGAGCCCCGTGGCCGGCGAGGGCCTTTCTGTGTGGAGTTTGCATGTTCTCCCCGTGTCCGCGTGGGTTTCCTCCGGGTGCTCCGGTTTCCCCCACAGTCCAAAGACATGCAGGTTAGGTTAACTGGTGACTCTAAATTGACCGTAGGTGTGAATGTGAGTGTGAATGGTTGTCTGTGTCTATGTGTCAGCCCTGTGATGACCTGGCGACTTGTCCAGGGTGTACCCCGCCTTTCGCCCATAGTCAGCTGGGATAGGCTCCAGCTTGCCTGCGACCCTGTAGAACAGGATAAAGCGGCTAGAGATAATGAGATGAGATGAAACATAATGTTTATTTGTGGCAGCTTTCTAACACCATATTACACCACCATTCAATCTCAGTCACAGTTTCACCTCAGCAGTTTAACCACCATATTACTTGTGGCTGTGCTTGCTGGAAGATTTTAACCAACACTTAATATGCCTCATTAGTACATGAGGAGAAAGTGTAACGCGAATAATGCGGCAGTGCTTTGTTTCCAATGCAGTCCTCTGATGTAATTCTTTGCTCAAAGCAAAGGCACCTTATTCTGGATATCGAAATTAACAGTCACAATGAAGTTCTTGCATGTTGAAGTATGCATGCAAATTAGACAGCCACTGAATCAGCTTCTGCTGAACACCTGCACTAATTCAAACAGCGTCATGAGTGTCTGTCTTTTTGAGTCTTCTTGGATCAGAATGTGCAATTGTCTCACCATGAAATTTGGGATGAGATATGTTTTGTTTAGGGGTTCCAGACCCGCACTGTAATGCAATTAAGAAATAATATCTTACTTGCTTTTCACTAGTGTCCTTGCATCCAAAAATATTATATTGCTATGTTTTATCACTGAAAATTAAGGCTGTTTTCCTTGGACTTGTCTTATGTTCAGTGGGAAATCTTGCAAATCGACAAGATGAAACATTTATTTGCCACAAGTACACTCAAGCAACGCAGAATTCCTCCTCTGCATTTAACCCATCTGAAGCAGGGAACACACACACATACCCAGAGCAGTGGGCAGCTATGCTAAAGCACTCAGGGAGCAGTTGGGGGTTAGGTGCCTTGCTCAAGGGCATGATACACAGGGAAGGGGAAGGGCTGTTTATTCACTCAACCCCCCTCACGTGTTTCCTGCCGGTCCCAGGAATTAAACCAGCAAACTGTTGGACTCAAGGATGCTTCTCTAACCTTCAGGCCATGGCTGCACTGAGAAACTGGTTGAGATTCGGGCCATGGCTGGCCTATCTCTGAGAAACTGGTTGAGATTCACATGTACAGGGTTGGAGGCAAGCTGGAGCCTTGCAGCTGACTGCGGGTGAGAGGTGGGGTACACCCTAGACAAGTCGCCAGGTCATTGCAGGACTAACACATACTGTAGAGACAAACAACCATTCACACTCACATTCACACTCACGGTCAATTTAGAGCCACCAATTAGCCTAACCTACATGTCTTTGGACTGTGGGGGAAACCGGAGCACCTGGAAGAAACCCACACAGACATGGGGAGAACATGCAAACTCCACACAGAAAGGCCCTCGTCAGCCACTGGGCTCAAAACCAGAACCTTCTTGCTGTGAGGCAACAGTGCTAAGCACTACATTACCATATGCCACCCATTATTTAAAACCAGAATGGAATTTGTTTGAGTCTAGCAGTGTGGTGGTTTAACTTAGAATACTATTTTATTTATATTATGGGAGGCAACTAAATTTGCTCGAAAACTATCACAGGCAGGTCTCAACAGAAATAGTTAGTGGCATTTAAAAAATCTCAAACTGAGACATTTCTGACATTTCTCTGTCTGGATTTCTTCCTAAAACCTTCAGATTTTAGCCACACCCACTTCAGGTTTAAATCTGAATACAGATACTCAATCCCAAATTTATTACAGTTTACATAACTAATACTGTGTAAGAGTCATTCTTAAAATATGGTGATTACATGAAGAGCAAAATAGTCAAATATTGAGAAGTTTTCATAATCTGAAATTCTATTCTAACTGTAATGAATAAAATACTTTTTGAATGAATAACTAATATTATTATTAATCTTTAATTTGGTGTCACTACTTCAAGTCAAAGTAATTTATTATTGCTGTCATAAACAATGGCCATTATACCAGTAACAGATTGTCATTAAAAGGTTTATGTTGCACTGTATTTTTCAACAGCATTCCTAATCACAGCAGCAACAATATATTATTCAATCAAAAAAAAATTAATGATTAAAAAAATGGTTAAAAAATGTACAGGAAGGTTCAAAGGTGTAACTCCAATGAAAATGAATAAAAAAAAAGAACTTACAAGTAAATTACTAACATACTGTATACACTCACCATCCACTTTAATAGGAACTTGTTCTTGATTCTAAGATTGCTGTTCTTGGCTGCAGGAGTGGAACCCAATGTGGTCTTCTGCTGTTGCATGCTGAGATGCTTTTCTGCTCACCACGGTTGTAAAAAGTTGTTCTGAGTTGCTATATCCTTTCTAGCAGCTCGAACCAATCTGGCCATTTTCCTCTGACCTCTCTTCTCAACAAGGCTTTTGTTTCCACCCACAGAACTGTCGCTCACTTTACTCAATGTTTTTTTTTTTTTCCTCACCATTCTGTGTAAACTCTAGAGACTGTTGTGCGTGAAAGCCCCAGGAGATCAGCAGTTTCTGAAATACTCAGACCAGTCCATCTGGCTCAAACCAACACCCATGCCACAGTGAAAGTCACACTTTGAGATCACATTTTTTTCCCATTTTGATGTTTGAAGTGAACATTAACTGAAGCGCTTGATTTCTATCTGCATGATGTAATGCACTGTGCTGCTGTCAAGGGATTGGCTGATTTGAGAACTGCATATAAACAGCAGGTGGATGGGTGTTCCTAATAAAGTGGCCAGTGAGTGTAGACTGTGGAGGGAAACTCTGCTCATGCTCCTTGAAATAACTGGTAATTCTTCTTCACTTACCTACAAATAAGTGTTTTGGGATTTCAGAAAAGAAAGAAAAAAAAAAGGTTGACACCGGTGACATGAAACAGGGCTTTTAAAAAATTGACATTTTTAGTCTTATTTTATTCTTTTTTTTATGTTCAGCCTCTGACATTTAAAACAATTAAGGAATATTAAAAAAAAGTCTGGAAAGCCAGATAACTGGCTTGTAAGAACAAACTAAGAACAAAATACAGAATACTAATTAAAAGAAAGGTCATTTTAATTGCTAAGGAATGTTTATAAGTTCATTCAATAATATATTATGTGGGTCTACTTGAATAGATTTTTTGTATAAAATTTGACATATAGCTTTGTCTTCACACAATGACTGCATTTATTTGCAGGTACAAATTCCACAGGCACTGAACTTCCAGTGACCACCCTGACTATCACACACAGCTGTGTTGTTCTGTCTTTTCTTGTCAAGGAATATCAGAGGAACCTGTCTTTGGACTAGAGGACTTTTTGATGGATAATGCATTTGTTTTATGACTGTCTAATCACTTCGGCAGTAATGATAAGATGTGTTATGAGTTGGCACAAAGCCTCAAATGACTGTCACAGAAGAAAGCACCATGAGACCTTTGATGAGTGCCAAGCCACAAAATTAACCCACTGGGACATGGCTGATTGTTAAGATACACAGCTATTATTTACTTTGAGTAGCAGCTATTAAAAAAAAACAAAACACTGGGACATTATGACACTTACAGTAAATTGACATAAATTGTGCAGCAACCTGGAAAAACCCTTCATGTGGTGTGATTTATTTATTTATTTATTTATTTTTTCTGTTGTATAATGTTTGGAATACTCAAAGTAAAAAAGAAGAAGAAGAAGAAGAAGAAGAAGAAGAAGAAAGAAAGCTCCCTCCAAAGGGCCAAACCAATTATTTTCTAAGATAAATTGCTCTGTATTAAATCAATTCTAATTTAATTTAATATGTCATGAACAAGAATAAATCTTATTACTCTATCCACATTCACTAGATATGAGCAATTACGCACTGATTGGTTACTCTACTATTAGGATATCAGCTCATATACTGTCAGTAGAGAAAAACAAAATGGCAGAGAGTGTTGCTGAATCAACTGAGGACGAAATATAAACTCTACTTGAAAACAAAACCCTAAAAAATACAAAAAAGCAATAAAATATAGAAAACATATTTGATGGTAGGAATGCATTTTTTTTATTTTTCAAGAATTATTATAAGAGCATTTTTCACAAACTGCTCCTGTCATTTCACAGGTTTGTTTACATTCTTCATCTTTAAACATTAAAATTGGTTGAATTTTTTTTAAGACTGGTTCAAAATCTCAAAGAAGTTTGAAAATTACAGAACCGAAATGTCCAAGGAAGAATTTGATAAATGTCTAAAGCTAGTCTATACCTTGGCATGACAGCAAGATGGCACTTTCTAAAAAACAAACAAACAAAAAACCCCTGCTAAACTAAGTTTGTGCAGCCGTCGATAGGTTTTTAAGAAGTCCGCCTAAGCGGAACTGATATTGTTGGATGTTTTATATAAAGTTTTTTTATTTATCGACTTTGCAAAAAATAAAAATGCTCTGTTTCTCAAAATACAGTGAATGTGGGTAGAATAAAACAAGTATTCCACTGGTGGCATGGTGGTGTAGTGGTTAGCACTGTCACCTCACAGCAAGAAGGTTCTGGGTTTGAGCCCAGCGGTGGATGGGGGCCTTTCTGTGTGGAGTTTGCATGTTATTCCCGTGTCTGTGTGGGTTTTCTCTGGGTGCTCCGGTTTCCCCCACAGTCCAAGGACATGCAGTTAGGTTAACGTGGGGCAGCCTTGGGCTGAAGTGGCCTTGAGCTAGGCACCAAACTCTCAACTGCTCCCTGGGCGCTGTTAGCATGGCTGCCCACTGCCCTGGGTATGTGTGTGTGCTCATTGCTCACTTGTGTGTTCACTGCTTCAGATGGGTTAAATCAGAGGTGGGCAAACTACGGCCCGCGGGCCACATCCGGCCCGTTGGCGTTTTTAATCCGGCCCGCGGAAGACAATCATATAAACACGATTGAGCAGATCTATAAACTATAAGCGTCAGTGTTATCACGTAGACAGGTGTTCTAGAGACCCGTCTTTCCAGTCAGTCGTATTCACGCGAGATTACATTTGCAGAGTGGTGCAGCGCGTGCCATGGAAGTCATTCTGGCGCCCGTGCCACTGATGATCTCGAGAACACAGGATAAAACTTTACAATGAATGGTCCTAAAAAAAGAAAAGTGGACAGTGAGTGCAGGGTGTTCAATAAAGAATGGACAACTAAATATTTTTTTGCTGAAGTCCGATCAAAGGCTGTATGCCTTATTTGCAAAGAAACCGTTGCAGTTTTAAAGGAATATAACATCAAACGGCACTTTTCCTCCAAGCATGCTAATTATGCTAACAACCAGTCAGTGCAAGAACGGACGAATACAGCTCAGCGGTTGCTGAGTGAATGTGAGTATTAACACTTTCTCTTTTTAAAACTATGTTGGAGCTGTAATAAGATGGTAGTCACATGTTTACAGACATAGTAATATAAAAAGTATAACTCTTACTAATTTTGGTTGTCGCGGGTGGTTGCTGTAGTGCTGGTGTTTGTTTTTAAGTACCGTGTGCTTTTGGGTGTCTGCTCCACCCCTCATTTATGTCCCTGTCTGCTATTATAGGTGTATTATGAGCAGCTGACCTTGCTTCTGCTTATATCTGTTCCTGGACTTTTGCTTGTGGAGGTTATTCTGATCTATGAGTGGCCTTTTGGAATATGAAAACCTGTTTGGAACCTGTGTTTTGATTTTTTGAGGACTGGAAATATTTCAGTGAGTGACTTTGAACCTGAAAACCAGTTTGGAGTTTTTTTGCTTTCTTGAGCCGTTTTGTTTGATTTTGTGGGCTGAATGGATCCAGTGCCAAACCACTGAACTGCAAACATGTTGGCATGGTGTGGTACCCAAACTGTTGAACTGCAAACATTTTGGAATGGTGTGGTACCTCTCCTACTAATGGTGGTTGGTTGTACTGGCAGGCTGGAAGTGGATGGTTAAAAAAAAACACTCAGGTGTAAATCTACGAGTTCAGTGAAATGTACAAAAATGATATGTACTGATATGTTATTTAGTTCAATTTAATGATATGCAATTTAGTTGTATGTATAAAATGATACAAATATACAAATACACTGGCATCCTACTCATCCTGGCAGCTCAAAGATGTAATTTAAGAATTAAGTGTGCTACTTTTCTTACTGTCACATGTGTGTGTGTGTGTGTGTGTGTGTGTGTGTGTGTGTGTGTGTGTGTGTGTGTGTGTGTATTACTTTTCTGGATGGATCCAGTGCCAATCTATTGAACTGCAAGCATTTTTCTGCTCTGCCTTTGTTGACTGAGAACTAAAATAAATGTCAATCTGATCTGCATTTGGGTCTCTGTCAGTGAAGGCCTTACAATAACACTAAAGCTTTTCTGGTTTATGTTCGATATGTATGAATTTGGTGTTGGCCCGGCCTGCCTGGCAAATTTCAAAAGTCAATGTGGCCCCTGAGCCAAAAAGTTTGCCCACCCCTGGGTTAAATGCTGACATGAATTTCACAAGTGTACTTACAGTATGTGTGATGAATAAAGTTGTTGTTGTTCTTCTTCTATATCCTGTATGACCATGGCAACTATAAATCTCTATCCTAGCCTTTATTCTCAGCTTTTCTGGAGTCCCACCCATCCAGTACTCCTTTCATGTTTCATAATAATGTCTTTATTTTATTAAAAATAAGTAATATCATTGACCATTATTAGAAATCATTCTATTCCCGTCGTAAATGCAGTAGTTCTTATGAACTGTTGTCATATCCATCTCAATTCTATTGGTTCAAACTGATTTATGTCCAGAGTTGGAACAGGATATTGTATTAATGAAACAAACAAAAAAAAACAAAAAAAAAAACAACTACAAAAAAGATTATCAACATTATCAAAGAATTAAACATTTATCATTATCATCCACATCTTTTTTTCTACTATTCCTGTTCTTGTCTGAGAGGAACAGGATCTGATCTCATCTTTGCTGTCGGAGCTCATCCACCTCAAGGTCTGACATACTGTGCATTCGGAGATGCTTTTCTCCTAAGCATAGATGTAAAGAGTAGTTACTTGAGTTACCATAATATTTCTGTCAGCTTGTTCAACTGTGGTCATTCACTTCTGACCTCAGTCATTAGCAAATCACTTCTTTACAAAAAAAAATGCTGCTCACTGGATTTTTTTCACCATTCTGCTTAAAATCTACTGACTGGTGTGCATGAAAGACATGAAAGAAAATGATGGTGCACTTCTACACAACCATCATTGAGTCCATCCTCACCTCCTCCATCACCATCTGGTACGATGCTGCCTCTGCCAGGGACAAGGGTAGACTGCAGAGTATCATTCGCTGTGCAGAGAAGGTGATCGGCTGCAGCCTGCCTTCACTTGAGGACCTGCTCGCCTCCAGGACACTGAGGTGGGCAGGAAAGATTGTGGCTGATCACTCTCACCCTGGACGTAAACTCTTTGAAACACTCCCCTCCGGCAAGAAGCTGCGGTCCATCAAGACCAAAACCTCATGCCACAGAAACAGTTTCTTTCCTACCGCTGTTGGTCTCATAAACATGACCAGTGACCCGCACTTACTCTGCCCCCCCCCACCACCAGTACCATACCTCAGACTCCTGGTCCACTCTGCCCCCCCACATAAACAAGACCAGTGACCCCCATTTACTCCCCCCACCTCAATAAACCAGTGACCCCCACTTAGTCTGCTCCTCCCCTCCAGTACCACACATCTGACTCCTGGTCCGCTCTGACCCCCCTTTCCCCACCTCAGTAAACAAGAACAGCGATCACCATTTACTCTGCCCCCCCAGTACCATACCTCAAACTCCTGGTCCACTCTGCCCCCCCCCACATAAACAAGACCAGTGACCCCCATTTACTCCCCCCACCTCAATAAACAAGACCAGTGACCCCCACTTAGTCTGCTCCCCCCTCCAGCACCGCACATCTGACTCCTGGTCCACTCTGCCCCCCTCCCCCCACCTCAGTAAACAAGAACAGCGATCACCATTTACTCTGCCCCCCCAGTACCATACCTCAGACTCCTGGTCCACTCTGCCCCCCTCCCCCACCTCAAAAAACAAGACCAGCAACCTCCCACTTACTCCCCCCCACCCCCCAGTACCACACCTCAGACCCCTGGTCCACTCTGCCCCCCCGTCCAGTACCACAACTCGGACTCCTGGCCCATTCTGCCCCCCCCCACCAATAAACAAGACCAGCAACCCCCACTTACTCTGCCTCCCTCCCCGCCACATAATGTAGCAGCAGCAGCTGTTTTGATAATTACATGAATGAGCAGATACTGCAAATATTCATTATATGTTTGCCAGAATTTACAGTGACATCTGATATTTTCCCAGACCACCACATCCTTATATTAATTAACAACAGGCTGCTTTACTTAGCTAAAGTAATAATAAACAGCATCTTGTGTAAAAATGCTTTGTATCAATACCTAGGTTTCTAGGGGAAAACTACACAATACACTCACTCCACAGTGACAGATGATGGTCCTTTAGAAAGGTTAACTCAAATGATACCTGACCTTGTATCCATAAGCTCTGAAGCGCAGACAATTGATCTTCATGTGCGCGAAGGAGGAGAGTGTGTGAAGAAAAGTTCTGTCTCATTACTCAGAGAGCAAATGGATCACTGGAGACCCAATGATGACCCAGTGTGGCCTAATCAAAGTCAACAGTTTATAGTGCAACTGCTAGCTCTCCACTAGACTAGAGCTGGTTCTGCTGTTATAGAAAAGTTCAATCAGAGTGTGAGTGTGCAATGAAGATGTCTGGATCAAAGCAGGGCACAGACATGCTTTGAATATAAAATTCTTTAGGCTATGGTTCGTAGGTAAAAAAAAAAAGTGTGTGAGACTGTATTACTGCTGCCTTGTTAATTCTCATCATCTAATCATTGCAAGGGCAGCATGGTGGTGTAGTGGTTAGTACTGTTGCCTCACAGCAAGATGGTTCTGGGTTTGAGCCCAGTGGCCAATGGGGTCCTTTCTGTGTGGAGTTTGCATGTTCTCCCCGTGTCTGCATGGGTTTCCTCCGGGTACTCTGGTTTCCCCCACAGCCCAAAGACATGCAGGTTAGGTTAATTGGTGGCTCTAAATGGACGGTAGGTGTGAATGTGAGTGTGAATGGTTGTTTGTCTCTATGCGTCAGCCCTGCGATGATCTGGCGACTTGTCTAGGGTGTACCCTGCCTCTTGCCCATAGTCAGCTGGGATAGGCTCCAGCTTGCCCAGGACCCTGCACAGGATAAGCGGCTATGGATAATGGATGGATCACTGGGGAACACAATTTTTGTTGAGTTAGGTCTGACAGCTGTTTTTAACTAATTTTTGGGTGCGGAATCCAAAACTGATCTCAGTTTTTCTCTATCATGTCAAGTTTTTGAACTATAGGATCCCCGTTTTCTTAAAAAAATATGAAAAATAATGTACTTAACAGATATGTGCTTGTTTTATAAAAAAATACAAATATTGACATACAATGAAATATGAAAGTAACAGGCATGCCTGCAATGTTTATTTAACACTATGTTTTTACAAAGGATATGGCTACTGTAATTATAATTGTGTGCAAGAAGAAACCTTTATTTGTCACATGCACATTTCAAGCACAGTGAAATTCATCCTCTGCATTTAACCCATCTGAAGCAGTGAACACATGCACACACTCAGAGCAGTGGGTGGCCACACCAGAGCACCCAGGGAGCAGTCAGGGGTTTGGTACCTTGCTCAAGGGCACCTCAGCCCAAGGCTGCCCCATGTTAACCTAACTGCATGTCTTTGGATCGTGGGGGAAACCGGAGCACCTGGAAGAAACCCACGGGGAGAACATGCAAACTCCACACAGAAAGGCCCTCACCAGCCGCTGGGTTCAAACCTGGAACCTTCTTGCTGTGAGGCGACCATGCTAACCACTACACCATCGTGCCGCCTGTGCAAGTGGTTAAGGTAAAAATTTATTTTTATAGCTCTTTCTGGAGTGTTAAACTTGAGGACTATCGCGTTTGATGCTCCAACAATAGTCAGCCATCATATGTACATCCCATCTACCCTGATAACATTCTTCAATAACCTTCAAATAGTCTTAATACAGTGGAATTTTGCTTATCTGGAGGGTAAGCTGTGGAGAAAAAACTTGACGTGCTAGAAAAAAACTGACTGCAATTTTGGAATCAGCATGCCAATTTTAGTTTTAATCAGCATAAAAATCTAACTCAACAGAATTTTTTTTTCAAATTGTTCCCCAGTGAATCATTACATATTCATAAGAACGCATATAGGCCTACTCATATTAAAAACAATAATTGATTATGGTACAGGTGAGGGGAATGATTGGCATATATATATATATATATATATATATATATATATATATATATATATATATATATATATATATAATTTACAGTACTGTGCAAAAGTCTTAGATCCCCTATTTTTTCATACAAACTTTGTTATAGATTTCTATTTTATGACTTCTACATGATTGATTCAGTACAAAATTCATTTTCTCGCACAAAATTAAATGCAACAGGAAAAAAAAAGTTTGTATCTGAGCAATATATGACATAAGAGACGACTTTTCAGATTAAAAAAGAAAACATAATGAAGGGTTTTGCTGCAAGAAAATGAAGAAGCGAGTGTGACAGTCAAAGTGTTCACAAGAACTGTGGCTGGTTCTGCAAGTTGCTCAGTAAAACCTACAGCTCATTTCCTTATAAAACTGTACTCATTGTACCCGAGACTACTATTTTATTATTATTATTATTATTATTATTATTATTATTATTAAAGCAAAGGGTCGCCTCACACCAAAAATTGACTTTGTTTTTTTTATTATGGCTTACTGTTTTTTTTTATGTTGAAACATTTCATTTCATTATTTTTAAGCCAATTTTGGTCTACAGCCTTTCTTTACATGTGCCTAAAATGATCTAGTTCATTAAATCCTCACAAATTTTGTGCAAGTTTGGGTTGGCATTATAAACACCCTATAAGCTTAATACAAAATAATGCTATATTCATGTAGAGCATTAAGTACATACAATACCAGTCAAAAGTTTGGACACATCTTCTGATTCAATGTTTTTTCTTTATTTTTATTAACTATAAGACACTTCGCCCATAGTCAGCTGGGATAGGCTCCAGCTTGCCTGCGACCCTGTAGAACAGGATAAAGCGGCTACAGATAATGAGATGAGATGAGATGAGATGAACTATAAGGCACCATGTCTAAAAGTAATGATGGATGTCATTTCTCTTTACTTAGCTGAGTAGTTCTTGACATACGGTAACATAGATGACTACAGTTGTAGAATAGGGCTATTTAGTGTATTTTTTATTATTTACTGTTTGATTTCAAAGGCATTAAGAAGGCAAGAAATTGTACTAATTAACATTTGGCGAGGCACCTGTTAATTGAAAAGCATTCCAGGTGACTACCTCATGAAGCTGGTTAAAATAATACCAATAGTGTGCAAAGTGTCATCAACGTAAATACTGGCTACTTTGAAGAATCTAAAATATAAAACATAGGTTGTTTTTTAAACTCTTTCTTTGTTTAGCACATAATTCCATAAATGTTCCATATGTTATTTCATAGTTTTGATGTCTTCAGACTTGTTCTACAATGTAGAAAAGAGTCAAAATACAGAAAAAACCTATGAATGAGTAGGGGTGTACAAACTTTTGACTGGTACTGGATATAATGTATTGTAAACCAGCAACAGTGACAACAGGAGAAGAAGACTTTATTTGTCACATATACATCACAGTTTTTTTTTCCTGCATATCCCAACTTGTTTGGAAGATGGGGTTAGAACACAGGGTCAGCCATGACGCAGCACCCCTAAAGAAGATAGCATTCAGGACCTTGGTTAAGGGCCAAACAGTAGCATCTTGGCAGTGCTTGTGCTTGAACCCCTGACATTCTGATCAGTAACTCAGAGCCTTGACTATTGAGCTTGAATGGAATATCATAGACTACTAAATACTTTGCAATGTCAGCTCAGTCTCTTCTGAACTTATCGTAATTCACGAATAAAACAGAACAATGGTTGCTGTGATTGAAAAATAAGAAGTGATAGGCAGGTGTGATGTTACCTGACATAAAACAGAGTTATTACCTTGAGACTGATTGTTTTTTAATAGCAGAACATCCTGAAGTGTTTTCTTCCTTTTATACTACAGCAGTTTGCCAACAATTATCTCATCTCTCATCTCGTTATCTCTAGCCGCTTTATCCTGTTCTACAGGGTCGCAGGCAAGCTGGAGCCTATCCCAGCTGACTACGGGCGAGAGGCGGGGTACACCCTGGACAAGTCACCAGGTCATCACAGGGCTGACACATAGACACAGACAACCATTCACACTCACATTCACACCTACGGTCAATTTAGAGTCACCAGGTAACCTAACCTGCATGTCTTTGGACTGTGGGGGAAACCGGAGCACCCGGAGGAAACCCACGCGGACACGGGGAGAACATGCAAACTCCACACAGAAAGGCCCTCGCCAGCCACGGGGCTCGAACCCGGACCTTCTTGCTGTGAGGCGACAGCACTGACCACTACACCACCATGCCGCCCGCCAACAATTATATTTGTTTAATTCATTAAAGAATGCCAAAACCTTTTTTGGCAGTTTATAGTTGCATTTAATGCTGGGAAATGTCTGCAAGGAAATATTTACAGTTGTTCCCTCACTAGCCTCGGTTTTCTCTAGAAGACTAAAGTACAGATTGTTGCTGAGAATGCAAAGTCCATAAGTTTACCATTGTACAGATGTTCCCTTGGTAGGCATATCAGGTGAAAATTCAATTAAAATTACTTGAAACTGGTCTCATTGAATTCACAATTAAATGCAGAACAACATATTTTAATTCTGTAAAAAACTATGTTTATCCGTTCTTGAGATTACAAATCAAAAATTGAAAAAAAAATGGCTTAAATTTTAGAAAACTGACGTAATATTCTGTATTAGGATCACATGGTCCGAAATGGGCCTCATTAACTGATGAGATCAAATGTTGTTTTTTTTCTTAACTTTTATATTTTCATGATATTTACATGGAAATTGGCAGGCACATAGATGGTTGTATACCGAATACAAAGTTTGAAACATTTGTAAAAACAAATTGTGCAAATTAGTATTTAATTGTTATTAATTATGCTAATTAGGTAAACTGTTAAATCAGTACACTCAATAAACAAGCAATAAAAGATTTGTTCTAATACCCTCTTTGTGCTCTGTAGGCCTTTGTATTTCTCAAAAGTCAGGCCTACTAGTGTTTATATGAAATAATATAAATGAAAATATTCACAACTTTCAAGGCGATCCTCGAAAAAACTGTGTGAGCCACATCCAATAAACAATTCCAATTAATTGAACTGAAATTGACACTCATGTTTCTGACTTCCTGGTTTTTTTCAATGTCATTCCGACCACTAAGATCTCAATATTTTTCATCAAAACAACTACAGTTATATTCTAAAATAGTTATTTATTTACATTAATCAGTTTTATTTGAAAAAAAAAATAAGTAGGTAAAGCTATGAAGACTCACTTCAGACTCTCCCGTGAATCATAACATCAAAACTAGCTGACGAAAAATTTTGCTGAATACTTCATCAGAAAGAGAGCGCGAGAGAACATCCCTATAAAAGTTATCTGATTAATATTCATGAGTAATTCAGTTGGAAACCGATCAGAAGGGAAAAAGCCTGACCTGCTTTCCCATGACTCGAAAAGCACCGTCAGTTTCCCGACATCACATGAGCAGAGTTTTTACTCTGTTGTATCAACTTTAATCTGCCATTACTCCCAAAGTACTGAACAGATCTTAACAAGATTAATTTCTTTGGAAAGAAAAAATCACAAGCTTTTTAATGATAGTATTGACAATAGAAAATATTCAAGAGTTAACCAACGACAGATCTGGAAACTCCGATGAGTGTCTGCATGGACAATTTTCACAGCACGGAGAGCGAGCATCTGATTTGCCTACCCTTGGCCTTCACTTCTGACTGCTACAAAGCCCTGATACTGGAGACTCCTTCCATAAAACTGTCATGTCTACCATCACAAATTCCAATTCTCAGAATCCACACCACCAACAACTGCTTCTGCTTTGAGCTCTATTCCCTTGAACCCGAACAAATGAGAAAATCTGACATACAACCAGTCATATGACTCATATCCAAGATCACAGTCATCCAATTACTAACTCAGTACATCTGCTCCAAGTCACGCATTAATGTTCATTCATTCAGTGCAAAGTCTCACACCTAACTTTGTGCTAGTGATGATCCCAAACCTTATGTTCAGTAATTGCTGTTCTGATTTTCATCCCAGTTTGTTTGTTCACGTTGACTCTGCTGAGTGTGTTTGCTGATCACTTGCCATTTTAACTGATTTTGACTGCGTTATTGGATTTTCCCTTTGGATTGTTTGTCAAACATCTTGTATTAAAGCTCTGCATTTGCATTTGAAATGTGCCAAAGCTCTGACAAATGCTTTTTCTTTCTTAAATGTAAATTTTTTGTTTATTACAATCTGTTTTGTATTGGAATGAAAGTCAAGAAAGCATCTTCTCGACAATTCACTGCAAATTACCTGTTGCAGTAGAAATGCATTCAAATCAGCATGCTCATATAATGAAAATAAAAACCTGTGATTTTCTTTGGATTGCAGCCTGCAAGATTGTCAAAGTTGCTGCTGTGTAAGGGATGATGTCCAGGTCATGCAGGGTGATTCTTCATCCTGACAGGGTTTATTTTGCAATCATGACTGACCACCTGTATGTTATCCCACTTATTAGATGGGTACTTACAAAAGAAATTCACACTTTGACACAGAATATTGATTTTAAAAATGATTTAATTGCTTCGCTAATGATGTTGTCCATAGCAACAGTTTGTTATACAGAAATAACAGACATGACAATGCCATAATTGACCAATCAGAATTAATATTCAGCAAATATGTGCAATAAGCAAGGAGTAACACAACAGATGATGCAGTTATACAAAAATAATCCATATCAGAGTGATGTGACATGGATTCTTTCTGCATCTGGTATTTTTGCACTTTTATGACAGTGATTTGCCAACAATTAGAAAGTTTTATTGAGTAATAAAATGGGGTGGCACAGTGGTGCATGAGGGGGCATGGTGGTGTCGTGGTTAGCACTGTTACCTCACAGCAAGAAGGTTCTGGGTTTGAGCCCAACGGCTGACGACGGCCTTTCTGTGTGTTTACATGTTCTCCCTGTGTCTACGTGGGTTTCCTCTGGGTGCTCTGGTTTTCCCCACAGTCCAAAGACATGCAGTTAGGTTAACATGGGGCAGCCTTGGGCAGAAGTGCCCTTGAGCAAGGCCTCTAACCCCCAACTGCTCCCTGGGTGCTGTAGCTGCCCACTGCTCTGGGTATGTATGTGTGCTCATTGCTCACTGTACTTGTGTGTGTTCACTGCTTCAGATGGGTTAAATGCAGAGGAGGAATTTCACTGTGCTTGAGTGTGCATGTGACAAATAAAGGTGCCTTCTTCTTCTTAATTAACGATAACACACACACACACACACACACACACACACACAAAAACAGCTTGCAATTTTACTGAGAAGCAAGAAAGCAAAAACTCCTGTTTCCTGGAGACTTTCATAATGAGAAATTTTGCAATGCACTGTAACTCTAACTCTTAGAATGTGGTAATACCCATGACTCCTTCAATAAATGTAAAATAAAAGTGATCGAACAAAATACTTTGCCACATCAACAATTGTGAAATCCAGTCACTATTACGCTTAGATTATGCATCCACCAGGGGTCCTTGGGAATAAGCTCTTTCTGTAAAAATCAACAACACTATTGTTGGTGAAGCCATGGCCTAATGTTTAGAGAAGCAGCTTTGGGACCAAAATATCACTGGTTTGATTACCTGGACCAGCAACAATGGCAAGGCACCTAACCCCCTACTGTTCCCCAGGCTGCTCTGGGTATGTCATACATCACTCTGGATAAGAGTGTCTGCTAAATGTCTGTAATGTAATATTTGAACCAGGATATTAATATAAATTATTGCTCATGTTATAGCCAAAACTACAGTCCGAATAAACTAGTCCATCCATTATCCATAACCGCTTATCCTGTGCAGGGTTGCAGGCAAGCTGGAGCCTATCCAAGCTGACTATGGGCGAGAGGCAGGGTACACCCTGGACAAGTTGCCAAATCATCACAGGGCTGACACATAGAGACAAACAACCATTCACACTCACATCTACGGTCAATTTAGAGCCACCAATTAGCCTAACCTGCATGTCTTTGGACTGTGGGGGAAACCGGAGCACCCAGAGGAAACCCATGCAGACATGGAGAGAACATGCAAACTCCACACAGAAAGGCCCCTGTCAGCCACTGGGCTCCAATCCAGAATCATCTTGCTGTGAGGTAACAGTGCTAACCACTACACCACCATGCTGCCCAAACAAAATAGTCCAATACTGTAAGAAATCACAAGTGGGTTTCCTGATAATGTTGCAGTTTAGGGTTAAAGAGTGAGTTGAAAGACACTCTTAAGCAATGAATGCTCTCTCTGTACAGTATGTGGTTTTCCCAAACTCACTCATAAGAAGGAATCTTAAGAGCAACCTTGCAAAGAGCTTCTTTGCAATATGGGTCCTCAATATAGACATTAGTCGTTCCTGAAGACATTAGGAGTTACTAAATCCAGTCGATGAGGTCACATGGCATTCTTTTTTTTTAACCAAAAACCAATGAAATTTAAAGTGTTATGTTAATACATTGTATCATTGTTAAGCATTACATATACACTGAAAAAAAGTGAAACAAAGCTGTTGTTCATTTAATGTATTTGTTTTCATTCCAGTGAATAAAAAAAAATAGTTTGCTCCCATATTCAAAAGTTGTTTAAATGAATTTAAAATATTCAGGTTTAACAAAGATTATTTACATTAAGTAATAAAACCAATGCATTTTGGAGGCACCATGGCTCAGTCGACTAAGGCACCATACCACTAACGTTAACGTCGACTTGTATCTATCAATCAAATGTTAAGGTAAAGGTTATCTGCCTAAAGTATAATCACGACAGTCATGGTCATATGTAGGTGTTTTGAGGTCCATAATAAATTAATCAAACTGAACCTTTACCTTATTGTCCCAACCTTAATATTCCAGGCAGAACACAATATCACAGGACTGAAAAGAC
Source organism: Neoarius graeffei (assembly GCF_027579695.1). Classification (NCBI taxonomy): domain Eukaryota; kingdom Metazoa; phylum Chordata; class Actinopteri; order Siluriformes; family Ariidae; genus Neoarius; species Neoarius graeffei. Next base: position 17,732,007 of record NC_083576.1, on the reverse strand, counting down.
GACAGAAAAGACTTGATAGTGGTAGAACAAGATTATTTTTGGCCAACAAGCATTCTGAAAGGATTTATCATTCGACTCATATTTCAAAATCTGACAATGAAACTACTGGCAGTTCATTTTTGTAATGACAGCCTGTGATTACAGTGGATTTATAGATTCCATGCCAATGTTTACAGACTGGCTGGTATCATTAAAAGCAAATGGGTTTTCTTTCTTTTGACATATATGTCAGCTGTCCATTACTAGCAATGATGACTGCTTCATTAGGATGTGCAGAAACGGAGATGGGCCATGAGGACCAGACCAGAGTTCCTCTCCTAATGAAGCACCTTGCACAGTAAGGTAAGACAAATGATGTTTTGCCCCCATCATATTGTTTTTCTGGACCTCCAGACCTGATGCCAAGTGGTACACAAAAATGCCACAGACCTGACGGGTATGGAAATTGCCCCGCAGTGACGATTGACTTGATGAGTGATGCCATCCATTGGCCATGTGAGTGGCTCTTCTGCATGCCATCTGGTGGTGTGCCATTCACTCTGTTGGGTTCATCTATGACATTGCCCCGAAAAGCACCCTGCTGCCAGCGCCTTATTGGTGATGTACTATTTAACCCATAGCTGGAACCCAGGCAGGTGCTACCACTTCGGGTCAGAGCAGACCTGGGAGTAATGGTGATTGAAGGGTAACTCCACTTTCCCCAATACTCAAGTCCTTCCGGACCTGAGACTCACCACCGGTTGCAGTTTAAAGTCATACCCAGGACTATGACATATATGAGTGTCTAGGCCACACTTATATTTCGATAGTTCTTTGCCACAACAAAGGCAATAGATTTGGTGAATCTTAGAGGTTCTGTAGATTATTATTATTTTTAATAAGATGGTCCATCCTTCCAGTTAATCTCCAGCATTAACTCTTTGATTCACATCTAATTATTCTTGCTTAATTTATTATGAATAAAGTAATTAAGTCCGTTTTATTCTGTAAATACTTGGCTGAAGTAAGCAATTTATATTAAAGTGTGCTGACATAAATTGTGTTTGTTTAGCGAAGCAGGTAGTAATGAATAGGACATGAATTTAAAGCCTTGAAAGACTTTAAAATCAGGAAACATGTTTTTCCCTTGGACTGGTGTTAAGTAGAGTCCCAAATAGAAGCAACATAAATGCAGTTTTGGCCCTCGGGGAGATTTTAAATGTCACAACCCCTGTTGTGCCAATCCATCCGTGTCAGAGCATGTTTTCTCATTTTTTTCAATGAAATTACAATGGACAGGGAAGGAAATTAGTTTATGCACAAACAAATGAGCAATATGCACCGTTCGCTTTTACAACCACTGATTCCAAAAATGTTGGGATGCTGTGTAAAATGGAAATAAAAACAGAATGCCGTGATTTGCAAATCCTTTTTCAATTATATTCAATTGAATACAATATAGATACAAAATATGTAATGTTCAAACTGATCAAGTTTATTGCTTTTTTTTGTGAATATACACTCATTCTGAATTTGATGCCTGCAACATGTTAAACAAAAAAAAAGGGACAGGAGCAACAAAACATTGGGAAAGTTGTGGAATGGTGAAAAAATACATCTATTTGGAACATTCTATAGGTAAACAGTACATTGGTAATTGGAAAGGCTCAGTCGTTCACAAGCAAGGATGGGGTGAGGTTCACCACTTTGTGAAAAACTTTGTGAGTAAATCATCTAACAGTTGAAGAACAACATTTCCTGAAGTACAATTGCAAGGAATTTAGGGATTTTGCTATCAAGAATTCAGAATATTATCAAAAGAATCAGAGAATCCAGAAAAATCTCTGCATGTAAGGGGCAAGGCCAAAAGCCAACACTGAATGCCCGTGACCTTTGATTCCTCAGGTGGCACTGCATTAAAAACTGATGTGATTGTGTCAAGGACATTATGACATGAGCTTGGGAAAGCTTTGGAAAACCGTTGTCCGTAAACACAGTCCATCACTGCATCCTGAAATGTGTTGCAGGGTCTTTGGAGGTAAAACTGTCATACAGCATCACAGATCTTCCACTCGATAAAACAGTGAGGATTACTGTTCTGTAGATTACTGTAACCCCCCCAACCATCACTTATCCCTCATCAAAAAATTCCTGTGCAGGGATTGGCCAGGGCTCACGTGACATAAAATAGTTCCACCACTGATTAAGTAATGCATCTCATGACATCAAAATTAAAATAAAGAAAAAAAAATGGATATGATGTGAGTCAGTCATGGTATATCCTGTGACCTGATGTCACAATTTCAAGCTATACAGCTGACTCGGGTCACACGCGTTTCTGTGTGTGTAGATCCACGTATCATGATCATGCCTACCAAGGCAGATGATAACATAGTACATTGCACATGCACAGGTCAAAGGTCGCTCTGATGTCAACAACAAACATGGCTGCCTCCAGTGAGTTTATGCTGAGATTCAATCTTAACACTTTTAGTTTGGAATTTTTTGATGAGGGACGTAAATCAAATATACCATGCACTGAGAGGCTCTGGTTGAAATTATAGATTCTCTTCTGTGACTGGCATAGGAGTATTTTCTTTAGGGCTGCACCCGTGAAGTGAAAATACACCTCAGAGAATCCATAATTTCAACCGGAGCCTCTCGGTGCATGGTATATCTGATTGTTATTTTTACACCAAACCCACTGTATTGCCAAAATCTAGATTACACTTATATAAACTTCTTAACCTTAAGCGACCAAACAATTTTAGTGACTAATATGACCGGGTGGGGTCATTTATGACCCCCCTATATTCAGTACATGAATCTGTAAACCTAGTTATTTTCTCTTGGTTTTACATACATATACCACTTCCTGTGTTCAAGACAGATACTATAAAATATATATAAGTGTAGATAGGTATGGTTTACAACAAATTTTAATGCAGACCCTTACAAAAGAGAAGTTTATTCAAGTGTGTTTCTAGTATACTTCTTTCAAACTAAAAATAAGAGTATGCTTTCAGTTTACTTTTTATTTACTGATCAGAGATATACTTAAAGTTATACATAAGTATACTTGACTTATACTGAAAAGCATATAGAAAAGTCTAAGTATATTAAGCTTATACTTAAACTTTTGATCAAGATATACTTAACAAGAGTGTAATAAAGTATTAAAATATTTTGCCTTATGTTTAAGTGTATTTGCTCTGTAGTTGTGCTTCAGCATTGTTGACTCTTAGGTATGTTTGTGGTTCCATATCATATATATATTTTTAATTTCTCCTGAGTGGGATAATTATTTTTATTTATTCATTCATTTATTCATTTATGTATTTTTTTTTCTTTAGAGCTTTTTCTTTAAATTTTTTCAATTTCAGTTGTCATTGCCATGTTTTTATACTTTGGCATTGAATACAATGTTGCTTTAAATTTTGATTTTTAAAGAAAATGAATATGTTCTTAATCCTGAGTATCTGTTGGTATTTTGTGAATTATTACCTTCATAACTTAATTGTAACTTAAAGGAACAGTCCACCGTACTTCCATAATGAAATATGCTCTTATCTGAATTGAGACAAGCTGCTCCGTACCTCTCCGAGCTTTGCGCGACCTCCCAGTCAGTCAGACGCGCTGTCACTCCTGTTAGCAATGTAGCTGGGCTCAGTATGGCCAATGGTATTTTTTGGGGCTGTAGTTAGATGCAACCAAACTCTTCCGCGTTTTTCCTGTTTACATAGGTTTATATGACCAGTGATATGAAACAAGTTCAGTTACACAAATTGAAACGTAGCGATTTTCTATGCTATGGAAAGTCCGCACTATAATGACAGGCGTACTAACACCTTCTGCGCGCTTCGGCAGCGCATTGATATCTGAGCTCCGTATCAATGCGCTGCCGAAGCACGCAGAAGGTGTTAGTACGCCTGTCATTATAGTGCGGACTTTCCATAGCATAGAAAATCGCTACGTTTCAATTTGTGTAACTGAACTTGTTTCATATCACTGGTTATATAAACCTATGTAAACAGGAAAAACGTGGAAGAGTTTGGTCGCATCTAACTACAGCCCCCAAAAATACCATTGGCCATACTGAGCCTAGCTACATTGCTAACAGGAGTGACAGCACATCTGACTGCGTCTGACTGACCGGGAGGTCATGCAAAGCTTGGAGAGGTATGGAGCAGCTCGTCTCAATTCAGATAAGAGCATATTTCATTATGGAAGTATGGTGGACTGTTCCTTTAAGGTATAAAACACTTAAGTTGTCTACTGGTAGTGTGTATGAGGTAAGGGTTAGAGCTAGAAAACTAATAGTATACCTTGTAGGGTATACTTCAAAAGTATACTTCAAAACTAAAAAGTGGACTTGATGTATATAACCTGTAACTAATAGTATATTTCCAATATGTTATAAAGTATATGTGGCAGTGGGGGCGTGGTCAAGCATCGGTCTGTGACCGGAGGGCGGAGTCAGGGAACGTAAGTGGCAGAATCACTACACCTGATGTGAATTAACCTGTGTTTGTGTGTCTTCCCAGCAACCACACCCTATATAAGGAGAGAGAGGGCAGAGGAAGGGAGTTCTCTCCCACACCAGATGACTTGTGTGTGTTTGTGTGTGTGTGTGTGTATGTATGTATGTATGTATGTATGTATGTATGTGGCTGGGAGAGTATATGTTTGTACTGAAAAGTGCAAATAAAAAAGAGTTTTTGGAACTCAGTTCTGGCCTACTGTCCTTTTGTGCTCCACCCACCCGCTCTGACATCTACAGTGGTGCCGAAACCCGGGACCGAGCACAGAAGAGAACAGCCCCATGGAGTCCTCCACCTCCTTCGCAGACCTGATCCACGCCCTCAGAACGGCCCAACAGAGCCAGCACCAGGTGCTGCTCGCCCTCTGAAAGGAGCAAGAACAACGGTTTGAGGCCCTGGTGTTGGCGCAACAGGAAGATCGTCAGGCGTTCCAGCACCTCCTCGCGTCGGCAGGGTCCACCATCTCCACTGCTGCGGGCCCACTCCACCTCACCCCAATGAAGATGGGCCTGCACGACGACCCCGAGGCCTTCCTCATGCTATTTGAACAAGCAGCAGAAGCCTCGGGTGGCCGGTGGAAAAGTGCGCGGTGCACCTCCTCCCCCTGCTAACGGGTGAGGTGCAGCTGGCCGCGCTACAGCTCCCCGCCAACAGCCGGCTGGTCTACGCGGACCTGCGCCGGGCCGTCCTCCAGCATGTGGGGCGCACCCCCAAGCAACATCATCAGCGCTTCCATGCTCTGCACCTAGAGGAGGTCGACCACCCATTCGCGTTTGGCCAGCAACTCCGGGATGCCTGCAGGCGGTGGCTGAGGACTGACAACCGCGACACCGAGGGAGTCGTCGACCTGGTGGCACTGGAGCAGTTCATCGTGCAACTTCCCAAAGGAACGGCGGAGTGGGTCCAGTGCCATTGCCCAGCGTCGCTGGATCAGGCCATCGAGTTGGCGGAGGATCATTTGGTGGCTGTTCCTGCGGCAGGATCACAGATCCCCTCTTCACTTCTCTCCTCTCTCTCTCTCTCTCTCTCTCCCCCTCCCCTTCTGTGTCTCGTCCTTGCCCCGTTCCCCCACCGCAAAGGCGGGGGCTGGCTCCCTCACAGCCGGTCCGCCACACCCGCGGTGTCCTCCCGTTTCCCACTTCCGTGTCTGTCCCCCCCCCCCAGGTGAGTGAGCCCCAGAGTACCGGTGCAGAGAGAAAGCCCGGGCCAGTTTGCTGGCGCTGCGGGCAGCTGGGCCACCTCCAAGAGTAGTGCTCGATGATGGAAGTGGGCGCGGTGGTTCGGATCCCCGACGCGCCAGGAGCCGCCCTCGATCAGGCCGGAGTGTATCGCATACCGATGAGTATCCAAGGGGATACATATCAGGCTTTGGTGGACTCTGGCTGTAATCAGACCTCAATCCACCAAAGCCTGGTGCAAGATGAGGCATTGGGGGGAGCAGAGGGGGTGACGGTGTTGTGTGCATGGGGATGTTCACAGCTACCCTTTAGTGTCAGTCCACATTTTTTTCCGAGGGGAAAAATTTAGAGTAAAGGAGGCGGTTAATCCTCGCCTCACCCACTCGATAATTTTGGGGACTGATTGGCCGGGATTCGGGGAATTAATGAGTCATTTAGTAAAGAGTGGGTCCTGCCGTATTTCAGCAAGGGGAGGTCCCGGTGTCGCATTGGCGGGAGCAGCTGTCACAGAGCCGTCTACGTCATCTCCATGTCAGAGTGAGGAGCCACTGGCTCCTCCTCCGTCTCTCAGGGAATCCCTCGTGGATTTCCCATTAGAGCAGTCACGAGACGAGACTCTGCGGCATGCGTTTGACCAAGTGAGAGTAATCGATGGTCAAACACTCCAGCCAAACACCACCCCGTCCTTCCCCTATTTTTCTATTATGAAGGATAGATTATACCAAGTGACGCAGGACACTCAAACTAAAGAACAAATCACACAGATCTTGAGTCCAAAAAGCCGCCGGGTATTGGTATTCCAGGTGGCTCACTTTAATCCCATGGCTGGACACTTAGGGCAGGATAAAACACTAGCCCGAATAATGGCCCAATTCTATTGGCCAGGGATTCACGGCGATGTCCGTAGGTGGTGTACAGCGTGCTGCGAATGCCAGTTAGTAAATCCAGCGGCCATTCCAAAAGCGCCTTTGCGCCCTCTCCCATTAATCGAGACCCTGTTTGAAAGAATTGGGATGGATCTCGTTGGGCCATTAGATCGGTCAACACAAGGGTACCACTTTATATTAGTTCTAGTGGACTATGCAATGCTATACCCAGAAGCAGTGCCTCTTCGCAATATCTCAGCACGCAGTATTGCGGAAACGCTCTTCCGCGTTATCTCCTGAGTTGGAATCCCGAAAGAGATTCTGACTGATCAAAGCACCTCATTTATGTCACGAACGCTGAACAAACTTTATGGGTTATTAGGTATTAAGCTGATCTGCACAAGCGTTTATCACCCACAAACGGACGGTTTAGTCGAACGATTCAATCGCACCCTCAAAAATATAATTAAGAAATTCATAAGTGAGGATGCATGTAATTGGGATAAATGGCTCGAACCCTTGTTTGCAGTGCAAGAGGTCCCACAAGCCTCCATGGGGTTCTCCCCGTTCAAATTGTTATATGGGCGTAAGCCGCACAGCATTTTGGACGTGCTGCAAGAAAACTGGGAGGAGGGACCTTCACCAAGTAAAAATGAAATTCAATACGTTATTGACCTGCGTGCAAAACTCCACACACTCATGCACCTAATCCAGGAGAATTTGCGGCAGACCCAAGAACGGCAAACCCGCCTGTACGACAAGGTTATGCGCCTTAGGGAGTTCACACAGGGAGATAAAGTACTCGTACTATTGCCCACATTGAGCTCCAAATTAATCGCCAAGTGGCAAGGACCCTTTGAGGTCACATGGCGAGTCGGGGATGTCGACAACGAGGTGAGGCGAACGGACAGGGGTGGGGTGCTACAGATTTATCACCTCAATCTACTCAAACTCTGGAATGAGGAGGTCCCCATGGCGTTGGTGTCGGTGGTTCCGGAGAAGGTGGAGCTGGGGCCGGAGGTTCAAAAGGGAGCATTGGCATCGTGTACCTCTCCGGTCCCCTGTGGAGACCACCTCTCCCCGACACAACTCGCGGAGGTTGCCCAGTTGCAGACCGAATTTTCGGACGTGTTCTCGCCCCTGCCTGGCCGCACCGACCTCATAGAGCACCACATTCACTACGTTTACATGCACATAGAGAGAATTGAATTTCTGCCGTTGCTCGACTGAAATCGAAGTTCAAAATGCCATGTATACACCTTAATTCGGCTGAAATTGAACCGAACTTGATTTCTCGGAATCGAGCTACACGACCTAGTTTATGCGATTTCTGCCGAGCTACTTTGTGCATGTATACCCTATTGAGCTAGTTGTCGAGCTACTTCCGGAAGTGATGAGTAACGAGACCACAAGCGGGAAACACAACAGCCTCGATCGGCATGACAACAGTAGTAGCGAGCAGCAGAAGAGGTCAGGAGGAACAAACGAAGAAGGGAAAATGGCGATGTAGAGCTCTCTGAAGTGTGGGTGGAGCACAGAGGATGGCAGGACAAAGCTTCTGGTACTAATAGGCTTTTTATTGTCAGACTTTTCAGTTTAACAGCCTACTTTTATTCTTGAGAGAAAAACACACACACACACACACACGCGCGCGCTGTGTTCTAGTCCCGGGATGAGCTCTCCCCTCTGCTCTCCCTCTGCCTCCTTAAATAGGGCGCGGTTACTAGGAAGACACACAAACACAGGTTAATTACCGTCAGGTGAAGTGATTCTGCCACTCACCTTCCCTGGCTCTGCCCTCCTGTCACAGACCGGCGCTTGACCACGCCCCCACTGCCACAGGCAAGCAGAAACATGTACTTCTGGAGCAATGAGGAGACAGAGTTCATGCTCATTCAGCTTAAGGAGTTGAATATATTAAAATTCATGGACGGGAGAAAAATGCGCAATGGAGAACACGGAACTGATAACTTTGTTTACACTCTTGAATAGCTCTTCTTCATGACGACAACCGGAAGTATACCAACACGATGGGGCGTGTTGCGCCACCTGTGGCTCGGGTGCACAATGCACCTCACACAATAGCCCGATTTCATTGTGTGCATGTAGGATTGGATTTCTCTGGCACCCTGCTGGGACCTTCAGCTCGATTACCGACAGCAGCTCAATTTGGATGTGCATGTAAACGTAGTGACAGAGATGCCCCTGGGGGTTGTAGTGCATAGCCGCCCTTACAGGCTACCCAAACACAAGAAAAAAGTGGTTCGGGAAGAACTCGAGGCCATGCTCGAAATGGGCATTGTCGAGGAGTCCCACAGCGACTGGAGCAGCCCGGTGGTCTTGGTACCCAAGGCCGACGGGTCAGTCCGGTTCTGTGTAGACTATAGAAAAGTCAACACGGTGTCTAAATTTGACACGTACCCAATGCCTCGTATTGACGAGCTGCTCGATCGACTAGGCACGGCTCGCTTTTATTCGACACTGGATTTGACGAAGGGATATTGGCAGATCCCCTTGACTCCACTATCCCAAGAAAAAACGGCCTTTTCCACACCGTTTGGGTTACACCAATTCGTCACACTTCCGTTTGGGCTGTTTGGGGCGCCCGCTACGTTTCAGCGGCTGATGGGCCGGGTCCTCCGCCCCCACGCCACCTATGCGGCCGCCTATCTTGATGATATCATATATAGTAATGACTGGCCGAGGCACTTGGAACACCTAAGGGCCGTCCTTAGGTCGCTGAGGCGAGCGGGTCTCACAGCCAACCCAAAGAAGTGTGCGATTGGGTGGGTGGAAGTACGGTATCTGGGCTTCCACTTGGGCAACAGGCAGGTGTGTCCCCAAATTAACAAGACCGCAGCAATTGCGGCCTGCCCGAGGCCCAAGACCAAAAAGGGGGTGAGACAGTTCCTGGGGCTGGCTGGCTATTATCGTAGGTTTATACCTAATTATTCGGACTTCACCAGCCCGCTGACTGATCTCACTAAAAAGGGGGCACCAGAACTGGTCCAGTGGACGGAGCAATGCCAATGGGCTTTTTCGGAGGTAAAGGCTGCACTGTGTGGGGGGCCACTTCTACACTCCCCTGACTTTTCTCTCCCCTTTATGTTGCAGACCGATGCGTCGGACAGAGGGCTGGGGGCGGTTTTGTCCCAGGAGGTGGAGGACCTCCCCGTCCTGTATATCAGCAGGAAGCTGTCGGTGCGTGAGGGGCGCTACAGCACCATAGAGAAAGAGTGTCTGGCCATCAATTGGGCGGTCCTCGCTCTCCGGTACTACCTGCTGGGGCGCCCTTTCACCCTCTGTTCGGACCACACACCCCTCCAGTGGCTCCACCGCATGAAAGATGCCAAGGCGCGGATCATCCATTGGTATCTCGCACTCCAACCCTTTAATTTCAAGGTGGTCCACAGGCCGGGGGCACAGATGGTCGTGGCGGACTTCCTCTCCCGTCAAGGGGGGGGGGGGGGGAGTCGGCTGCAGGCCGGACAGCCGCCCGGCCTGACTCGGGCAGTGGGGGTATGTGGCAGCGGGGGTGTGGTCAAGCGCCGGTCTGTGACAGGAGGGCGGAGTCAGGGAAGGTGAGTGGCAGAATCACTACACCTGAGAGCAATTAACCTGTGTTTGTGTGTCTTCCCAGTGACCGCGCCCTATATAAGGAGGGAGAGCAGAGAGGCTTTTCCCTGAACAGACACCCGTTGTGTGTGTGTGTGTGTGTGTGTGTGTGTGTGTCTGAGTGACTGTTAGACTGAAAAGTGTGACAATAAATGCTAAATTTGAACCTGATCTCTGTTCTGCCGTCCTCTGTGCTCCACCCACCTGCTCCGAACTGCCACAATGACCTATTGCCAATTGACCTAATGAGTTGCAATTTGGTCCTCCAGCTATTCCTTTTTTGTACCTTTTAACTTTTCCAGCCTCTTATTGCCCCTGTCCCAACTTTTTTGAGATGTGTTGCTGTCATGAAATTTCAAATGAGCCAATATTTGGCATGAAATTTCAAAATGTCTCACTTTCAACATTTGATATGTTGTCTATGTTCTATTGTGAATACAATATCAGTTTTGGAGATTTGTAAATTATTGCATTCCGTTTTTATTTACAATTTGTACTTTGTCCCAACTTTTTTGGAATCAGGGTTGTACTTACAAGTATACTGTAAGTACATTGATATCAGTATACTTGGTACACAAAAGTATACTTAAGGAAATATACTTTGGCTTTACTTAGTAAGTATACTTAATACAATAAACTTGAAGTATATTTCTTTTTGATAAGGGGAAAGAAGGTAAAGAGAAACAGCATAAGAAGAATCTAACATAATCTAGACAGTCTTTGTTATGTCTTACTGGAACATTTACTTAATTCAATAACACTGACTGAAAATGTATCATGCTATAAAGTATGAGCAAAAACATCCGTTGCAGTGTTGATGGGATCTTTGTAACATCAAAACTAGTGACTAACTAATATGCTAATACTAGCTAACATGCTATTTCTAGCAGATATGCTAATGCTAAAATTAATCAACTCCATCAATTGAGCTATTTTCATCATAACTTAAGGCCTCAAGTATCTGTCTCAATGCTTCTGCAGCTGTAAATCTAGCTATTCTTGGTCTACTTGCCATGGTTCACTGCAACAAAAGTACAGCATACAGACAAATAGTCGGTAAAAGCAAAATTTGATAAGGACTTACTGCAAGAAATCCCATGCTTCTTATGATCCCGCACAATTTTTCATTACTCTTGCCATACCATTCAGCCAATCCCTGCAAAAACTTATGAACAGTTGTAGGACAAGTTAACTGACAAATTCATGGTAGGAAATATTTTTCAAATCAAATGTATAAAAACTACACACAAAATTATATGCCTGGGGTAATAGTTGACCCCGCTTGGTCGCTTGAGGGTTAATTGCTTGCTTAAATGTGATAAGGTAGCACAACAGTTAGCACTGTCACCTGGCAGATCCAGAGTCTCAGGTCAATCAGGTCTGAAACATGCAGGTAGGCAGATTAGCTATGCTAAATTATCCCTATGCGTGTGTGTGTGTGCGTGCGTGTGGTCCTCTGTAATATACAGGTGTCTACCATGACCAGGAAAAAGTGGTCACTGAAAATGACTAAATGATATTTGACTTAAGAAAGGAACTGCATCTTTAAAAGCAGTTATCAGATTCATGAAGGTCAACACGTTTTGAACCCATTTCTTTACATCATGGAGTTCTCAAGTTGGCAATAAATTAGGCACAGGTTCTTTTGTTAAAATGTATTGATATTTTCTTCTGATAAAATTACTTCCATGAAATGTTAGATTTCTCTCCTGTTTTCTGTGTGATATTAAACGACTTAATCCCAATTACATTTTTTAGATGATTTCTACCCATATTTACCGAAGGGTGCTAATAATACAGGTGCTGATTTTATATAACCACTGGGGGGGATGAAACACAATCTGCCTTCCTGTTTACCGACAGGGCTTTATGTCATGAGAGTGAGTGGAGAGAGAGAGAGAGAGAGAGAGAGAATATGCTCAGTGCATAAAACATGTGCTTGCCTGTAGAACATTCATATTATTTTGATTGTGAATAAATCATTTTAAGGTAAGCACTTACCTATATTTTGCCGAGCAATAAACAAACAAACAAATAAATAAATACATAAATTTATGTATACAAGGTTCTTCAATCATTAAATTCAATGCTAAAAATTTACTTTCTTGCAAGGCACATTACAAATTCAAAGCCTCAATAGATATTCAGAGCATTGCTTGGGAATTACTTTAACTACTATGCACATGATCATTAAGAAAAGACAAAAAAGCAATTTTGAATAATAGGGAACATCACGAGGGTTAGTAAAGATTATGCTTCAACACTGCAGTGCAGAAATGCTGTTCTGAGATACATTTAACCCTCATTCAGCCCTCAACTTTTGCACCTACTGGGGGTCTTTTTCAGGTCAAACTGCGCTCGGAGATAATTGGGGTTATAAAACACTGCATGAAAAAAATACAGAATTGCAGTATAGAGTTTCCACCTCCTTTACAAACAATATTAATGACAACGACACTCACCAGCCACTTTATTAGGTGCACCTGTTCAACATGACAACAGCTTAATGCATTTCAGCATGTAGGCATGCCCTATGTCTGAAATCTCTCACTACTCACTCTATAGTGGACTGCATGGTAAGTTCGCCATTTTGTAATGCTGTCTGAATGCATAGTGAGAATTATTACACCCTATATAGTGTACTCATAGTATCCCACAATGCACCCTGAAAAGTAGTGTACAACCAATGGTCGCTAAGCAAGCAATATACCATCATGCATTGCAGTCACCCTGAAAGAAAAAAAAGTGTGCTGGGGTGAATGGATGGAGGAAGAAACACATTATAAATGGATATTCAAGTACAATTAAAAATAGGAAGAGAATAGAAGATAAGCTAAAATAGAATAAGACAGATAAAATACAAAAATAAAAGTTACATTGCAGAGCAAGGAATTAATCAAAAGTCTCAAATTTTATTTAATAAAAGGCAGCAGCAAAGAAGAAAGTATTCAGTCTTGATTTAAAAGAACTGAAAGATGCAGCAGACACACAGTACATAGTATTTATTAATGTGGGAAATACGATCAGTATAATATGGATTTATCACAAAAATACATACATGTATTTATTATTTTGAAAACCCACCAGCCAACTGATCTGGCATGTTTTAATTGAGTGACAGTAATGATGTAAATAACGGTGCGTCGGAGTAGTGTCTGAAAGCATTTTTTCCCCTTCATTTTACCAATAAGCTCACTCTATAGTCCTCTATATAGAATTCCCTATATAGTGAGTAAGGAGTAGTGAATGAGTGAGTGATGAATGTCAACAAACCAGCAAAATGACAGTAGCAATTGGTGAAACATGCGATAATAATAATTCTTGAAAAAAAAGATATGTTCTTTCCATCAAATACTTTAATTCCATAGTTTGTTTTTTTGTTTTTTTGGGGGGTTTTGTTTTTGAGTAGAGTTTTTATTTCGTCCTCGGTTGGTTCAGCAACACATGCCGCCATTTTGTTTTTCTCTACTCACAGTATATGATCTGATAGCCTAGTAGTAGAGTAGCCAATCAGAGTGTGGGATTGCTCATATCCAGTGAATGTGGATAGGATAATGATAGAGATTCGATTTTAGCCAATGATCACTGCAATTATGCATACTACAAAATAGCAGTTCCCCAAAGTGTTTAGCTGGTTTGCTTCCCCTATTTGCTTAATTTTTTTGTTTGAACATGATCTCATCACCACTCTCCTGCATACTTACCTTTAGCTGCAGGCAGAAAATAAGAGTTCAGCTTAGAAACCAGTGCTGCAGTGCCATTTGTTGCTTCACTTTAATCTGCCTCACTTTCTGAAGGGTCAGTTGCAAGGTTAATGGTTCAGATCGTACAAGGATCAATAACTATGTTAACAAGAGACACGTATATGTTGTGTCAAACAGCTTGCCAGGGAAGAGCAGCTGACCAAGGAGCCCTGGAGGATGAAATAACATGAGCTGCACCACCTCCCACCTCTCATTTTATCACTCTTGTCATAATGAAAGAGGAGGAAAAATAGATGTCTCTTCATGTCTCTGTCACACACAGAGTTTCCTGGGTCATAAGGCCACCACAGCCATTTGTCACATACACTGAATAGAAAAGTATGAGTTAGACTGTAGAATGTAGAAAATCCAACAAAACTACAAGATCAGTGTAGACGAGACCGTATATAAAATGTTAATTTACTGAGGATATTACACGGTTTTAAGTTTATTTTCAATTGGTGAATATATATTTCATGAGTAAAAGAAGTGAACGAGTGAAATATTTTTCAACATGAAAAGTAAACTTCATATCTTCCCACCACCATGCAATGTTCTGTGGCAGCGGGGGCGTGGTCAAGCATCGGTCTGTGACCGGAGGGCGGAGTCAGGGAAGGTAAGTGGCAGAATCACTGCACCTGATGTTGGTTAATCTGTGTTTGTGTGTCTTCCCCAGTGACCACGCCCTATATAAGGAGAGAGAGAGCAGAGGAAGGAGGCTCCCTCCCAACCACAAAGCATGTGTGTGTGATAGTGTGAGATAATGTGAGTGAGTAAAAGCTGAAAATGTTAGGACTAGGACTGTTTTGGCCTCTAGAGGCCGCTGTTATTTCCTTTTCATGTCATGTTTATTTTGGCCTCTAGAGGCCGCCACTGTTCCTGTGTTTTGTGTTTGTGTTAATTGCCTAATTATCTTCACCTGTGTCCTTAATTAGTTTGACTATTTATACCCCTGAGTTCAGTCCTCTTGTCACGGAGTCTTTGTGCTGTTATGTTTATCTCCAGTTTCCTTTGTACTGTGTTTTTTGATCTTCTTAGCTTTTGAATTTTTGCACTTTGCTTTTCTTTTGGATTATACTCTTTGTTTTTTTTTTTTGTCTTTTGTTTTGCCCTGTATATAGTGTATATAGTTTAAATAAACCTTTTGATTCTTTTTCTACTTCCGCCTCACGCCTCTGCATTTGAGTCATCCCCCTGGTGGCCTAGTGGGGGTTTGCTGGATTATCACACCAACGAACCAGGTTCGAATCCCAGCAAAACCCTAACAGAAAGACTCCGTCATGACCGACTCAGCAGAGGCTGCTTCAACTGTCTACCCGGCCAACCTTCAGGGAATTATGGCAGCTTTGACACGCTTCGGAGCGACCATGGACGCTCATGGACGTACGCTCACCAGCCAACGTGAGGCCCTCGCTCGCCACGAGGAACTGCTTCAGCAAATTGGGAAAACCCTGGCACAGCTGACATCTCTGCCTGCATCTCCTGCTCCTGATCCAGTTCCTGCTCCTGATCCAGCTCCCACTCCTGCTCCAGTGCCTCCTGCAATGCTGCCTTCTTCACCTCGCGAACCCAGCCTTCCTGCACCACAGAGGTATGACGGCAAGCACAGTGAGTGCCAAGAGTTCCTTACCCAGTGTCAACTCACCTTTGAGCTTCAGCCTACCACCTACACTACGGATCGCCGCAAGATTGCCTTTGTGATCACCTTATTAGCTGGTAAGGCGCGAGCCTGGGCTACTGCTATCTGGCAAAGACAGGGACCTGAGTGCTTTGATTTCCAGCTGTTTTCTGAAGAGATGCTTCGGGTCTTCGATCAGGCAGACATCAGTACCGACGCAGCCCGAAAGCTCATGTCCATCCGGCAAGGAGGAAGCGTCGCAGATTACGCCATCTCGTTCCGAACACTCGCAGCAGTAAGTGGATGGAACGAGACTGCCCTGGTGTCAGCCTTCCACCATGGTCTGTCTGACCCCATCAAGGACGGTCTGGCCTCTATTGGATGCCCAAGTGACCTCGAAACCCTCATCTCACATGCTATTCGTCTGGACAACAGGATGAGAGAACGCCACCAAGCCTTGAGCCCCCCCAGCCTCCCTACCTCTACCTGGAGACCGTCTACCTCCTTCAGTGACTGTCCAGAACCCATGCAAGTGGGTCGTACTCGCCTCTCCGCATCTGAGAGGGAGCGCAGAAGGAGGGACAAGTGCTGCATCTACTGTGGCAAGCCTGGTCACTTCCGAGCATCATGTCCCGAACTCTTGGGAAAAGGACCGCCCCGTCCAGCCGAGGGAGGGTTGTGACGGGGCCTACCCTCTCTCCCGGACTCCCTGGCCAAGGAATCTACATCCCGGTCTCCATCTCCTGGGGTGAGTCTGTCCACTCTTGTCAAGCTTTGATAGACTCAGGGGCGGCTGGGAACTTTATGGATATTCACTTCGCCCAAAGCATCAATATTCCGACTGCACCTCTTGAAGTCCCACTGTCTGTGTCTGCCCTCGATGGCCAAGCGTTAGGTGATGGAAGAGTCACCCAAGTTACTTCTCCAGTTTTCCTCCAGTCTCAAGGTCACAAGGAAGAAATATCCCTGCACCTGATTCCTTCACCTGAGTTCCCAGTTATTCTAGGCCTTCCTTGGCTTACTCGCCACAACCCTCGCATAGACTGGGTAACAAGCCAGGTTGTGGAATGGGGCCCTGCATGCCATGCCTCTTGTCTGCTCTCTAGCTCTCCTGTGTCTCCTGCCGAGCCCCCTGATCTCACCGAGTTATCTCAAGTTCCCACAGAGTACTGGGATCTCAAGGAGGTATTCAGCAAGAGCAGGGCCGCCGTTCTTCCTCCGCACCGGGCCTACGACTGTGCCATCGACTTGCTCCCTGGGACTACCCCTCCTCGTGGCAGACTGTTTTCACTCTCTCAGCCAGAACGCAAGGCCATGGAGGAATACCTCAAAGATGCCCTGGTCTCTGGGTTTATTCGACCCTCCACTTCACCTGCTGGAGCCGGCTTCTTCTTTGTCGGCAAGAAGGATGGGGGGCTCCGACCATGTATTGATTACAGGGGCCTGAATAAGGTCACTGTGCGCAACCGATATCCCCTTCCGCTGATGTCCACAGCTTTCGACCTGCTCCAAGGCGCCACCGTCTTCACCAAGTTGGACCTACGGAACGCATACCACCTCATCCGTATCCGACAGGGAGACGAGTGGAAGACTGCCTTTAACACCCCGTCTGGGCACTACGAATACCAGGTGATGCCCTTCGGACTCACCAACGCACCAGCTGTTTTTCAGGCCCTAATCAACGACGTCTTAAGGGACATGATTAACCTATACGTTTTTGTCTACCTCGACGACATCCTTATCTTTTCCAAGACCGTGCAGGAGCACCGCCACCATGTCCGCCAGGTTCTCCAGAGGCTGCTACAGAACAATCTGTTCGCCAAGGCCCAGAAATGCGAATTTCATGTTCCCGAGGTCTCCTTTCTGGGATTTATTGTACGGACAGGCCAACTCCAAATGGACCCTGCCAAGACCCTGGCCGTCCGGGATTGGCCTACTCCCAAGTCCGTTAAGGAGGTTCAGCGGTTCTTAGGATTCGCTAACTTCTACCGCAAGTTCATCAGGAACTTCAGTTCTGTGGCAGCACCCATGTCAGACCTCACCAAAGGGACAGGTGGATCTTATGGCTGGTCTCCTCAGGCAGAAAAGGCGTTCAAAGACCTCAAGGACCGCTTCTGCACGGCACCCATTCTGGTTCTCCCGGACACCTCCCAACCATTCATCGTGGAGGTGGACGCCTCGGACAGTGGTGTCGGCGCGGTGCTCTCTCAACGTTCGGAAGGAAAGCTGCACCCCTGCGCTTACTTCTCCCACCGCCTGAGTCCTGCTGAGTCCCGGTACGATGTGGGGGATCGAGAACTGCTAGCGGTCAAACTGGCCCTTGAGGAGTGGAGGCACTGGCTGGAGGGAGCACAACATCCATTCCTGGTTTGGACTGACCACAAGAACCTGGAGTACCTCCAGCAAGCCAAGAGACTGAACCCTCGACAGGCTAGGTGGGCCCTGTTTTTCAGTCGGTTTGACTTCACCCTCTCATACCGCCCCGGCTCCAAGAACACCAAACCTGACGCACTGTCCAGACTGTTCTCTGCCACTAACAGGGAGAATGAAGTCGGGCCTATTATCCCTGTGTCCCGGATTGTGGCCCCTGTCCGCTGGGGTATTGAGGAGGCTGTCCGACGAGCCCAACGCCAGGACCCCGGTCCTGGGACGGGGCCACCAGGCCTCTTGTACGTCCCACATCAAGCCCGGGCCAAGGTTCTCCAGTGGGGTCACTCTTCCCCTCTCACCGCCCACCCGGGAGCTCGGAGGACCCTAGACTTCCTGAAAAGACGCTTCTGGTGGCCTAACATGGAGAAGGAAGTAAGGTCATTTGTCCTGTCCTGTGAGGTTTGCACCAGAACCAAGAACCCACGACAGCGTCCCCAGGGTCTCCTGCATCCTCTGACCATTCCCCGGCGTCCCTGGTCCCACGTGGCAGTCGACTTTATCACGGGTCTCCCTGAGTCACAAGGTAACACGGTCATTTTGGTCTTAGTTGACAGATTCTCCAAGGCCTGCCGCTTCATACCACTGTGCAAACTCCCCTCTGCTCTTGAAACTGCGAAACTTTTGTTTAATCATGTCTTCCGAGTCTTTGGTCTTCCACAGGACATCGTCTCAGACCGAGGGCCCCAGTTCTCCTCCCGAGTGTGGCACGGGTTCTGCAAGGTCATCGGAGCCACTGCCAGCCTCTCCTCTGGGTTTCACCCACAGTCCAATGGTCAGACGGAGAGGCTCAACCAGGACCTGGAAACCACCCTGCGAGGCCTGGCTATGGATAACCCGACATCGTGGAGCACCTGGCTGCCATGGGCGGAGTACGCCCACAACACCCTGCAGTCATCGGCCACCAAGCTGTCGCCATTCCAGTGCCAATTCGGGTTCCAGCCACCTCTGTTCCCGGACCAGGAGGAGGACGCGGGGGTGCCCTCGGTCAACCAATATGTGAGACGGTGTCGCAAGACCTGGAGCAAGGTCAGGAAGACCCTCATACAGACCTCCAGAACCAACCAGACTCAGGCCAACCGCCATAGAAGACCTGCACACGCTTTCCGCCCTGGGCAGCGTGTTTGGCTGTCCACTAAGGACCTTCCACTGCGGGTGGAGAACCGCAAGCTTGCTCCTCGCTACATTGGCCCCTTCAAGGTGGTGCGCAGGGTGAACCCTGTCTCCTACCGGCTCCAGTTGCCCCGGACTCTGAGGATCAACCCCACTTTCCATGTTTCCCTGTTACGGCCCATACTGACGTCTACGTATGCCCCTGCCCCTAGGAACCCCCCACCCCCCCGCATCTTCCAGGGGCAGACTGTGTTCACTGTGAATCGCCTGCTTGACTCCCGCCGGGTCCGCGGCGGGTTGCAATATCTGGTGGACTGGGAGGGCTATGGTCCTGAGGAGCGCTGCTGGGTTCCTGCTCGGGATGTCCTTGATAAAGAACTATGTCGGGACTTCCATTCGGCCCATCCGGATCGCCCTGGGAACGTCAGGAGACGCTCCTAGAGGGGGGGGTCCTGTTAGGACTAGGACTGTTTTGGCCTCTAGAGGCCGCTGTTATTTCCTTTTCATGTCATGTTTATTTTGGCCTCTAGAGGCCGCCACTGTTCCTGTGTTTTGTGTTTGTGTTAATTGCCTAATTATCTTCACCTGTGTCCTTAATTAGTTTGACTATTTATACCCCTGAGTTCAGTCCTCTTGTCACGGAGTCTTTGTGCTGTTATGTTTATCTCCAGTTTCCTTTGTACTGTGTTTTTTGATCTTCTTAGCTTTTGAATTTTTGCACTTTGCTTTTCTTTTGGATTATACTCTTTGTTTTTTTTTTTTGTCTTTTGTTTTGCCCTGTATATAGTGTATATAGTTTAAATAAACCTTTTGATTCTTTTTCTACTTCCGCCTCACGCCTCTGCATTTGAGTCATCCCCCTGGTGGCCTAGTGGGGGTTTGCTGGATTATCACACCAACGAACCAGGTTCGAATCCCAGCAAAACCCTAACAGAAAAGCTAAATTAAGTAAAATTAAAAGGTTTCTTTGTGGAACTTAATCCTGGCCTGCCGTCTTTCTGTGCTCCACTCATACGAACTGCCACATGTTATTTCTATTATATCAACACATCCACAAAAATATGCAAATTAATCAAAAGTATTTTAATTTTGAACTGGTTAGCCATTTTGACAATGCATATCTAGTCAGCGGGAAAACACTGGGAGTGACATCATCGGAGTGAAATCTCATCTCATTATCTCTAGCTGCTTTATCCTGTTCTACAGGGTCTCAGGCAAGCTGGAGCCTATCCCAGCTGACTACAGGCGAAAGGCGGGGTACACCCTGGACAAGTCGCCAGGTCATCACAGGGCTGACACATATAGACACAGACAACCATTCACACTCACACCTATGGTCAATTTAGAGTCACCAGTTAACCTAACCTGCATGTCTTTGGACTGTGGGGGAAAACGGAGCACCCGGAGGAAACCCACGTGGACACGGGGAGAACATGTAAACTCCGCACAGAAAGGCCCTCGCCGGCCACGGGGCTCGAACCCAGACCTTCTTGCTGTGAGGCGACAGCGCTAACCACTACACCACCGTGCTGCCCCCGGAGTGAAATATTGGGAATTATTATACATCTAGGACACTTATTGATGGAATAAAAATGTGTTCTATTCTCTTCTTGTGGGTTTCATTCATTTGTTTTCATAGCATGCAATATTGTTAGCATATCGCTTATCCTCCATGTATTACATCACTCGACTCAAAGGAGAATGAGCGTCCGATATGGTTTATGATATTGCATGGTTGTCAAGACAACATGACGTCACACGCTAGAGCTAAAGCAAATATCCAATGAGAACATTTTCTGCTGCGCATGCACAGAAGCACTTCTTTGTCTGCCGGGAAAGAGGAAGATGCATTGAACACTTGAAAGGCTACCAAAACTTCATTAGATATTCATGCATATTTACAAGAGAAAAAAACATACCAATGGACATCGAAAAACTGGAAAAGAGACATGTCAGAGATGTAAAACTTCCATGCTAGCAAGCGACTGTGACAATTTGTAAACAAATGTAGCCACGAGGTTTGCTTCGTTAAAAATGGAAGATTTTGAGAGAATTTTGAAAGAGAAAGATGGGTTACTGTAAATACCCGGAAGGGTATTAAAACTTCATTAGATATTCCTCACATATATTTCCAAGAGAAAAACAGGAGTTTTTAGAGTTGTACCATTTTTAATGTTTGAACTTTGACTTTGTACATGTACATTGGATTGACAGAACATTGAATTACATTCAATCAGAATCAGCATTCAATATTGGTAAGTTAACCTCCTGTTCTTAACTTTTTGTAAAATCTATAATTGTTCCATTGAATGTGTATGAATAATCTCATCTCATCTCATTATCTCTAGCTGCTTTATCCTGTTCTACAGGGTCGCAGGCAAGCTGAAGCCTATCCCAGCTGACTACGGGTGAAAGGCGGAGCACACCTTGGACAAGTCGCCAGGTCATCACAGGGCTAACATATAGACACAGACAACCATTCACACCTATGGTCAATTTAGAGTTACCAGGTAACCTAACCTGCATGTCTTTGGACTGTGGGGGAAACCGGAGCACCCGGAGGAAACTCACGCGGACACGGGGAGAACATGCAAACTCCACACAGAAAGGCCCTCGCCAGCCACGGGGCTCAAACCTGGACCTTCTTGCTGTGAGGTGACAGCGCTAACCACTACACCACCGTGCCGCCCTGTATGAATAATAATAATAATAATAATAATAATAATATTGGCTGGCGGTGGCACAGTGGTGTAGTGGTTAGCACTGTCACCTCACAGCAAGAATGTCCTGGGTTTGAGCCCAGTGGCCAATGGGGCCTTTTTGTATGGAGTTTGCATGTTCTCCCCATGTCTGCATGGGGTTCCTCTGGGTGCTCCGGTTTCCCCCACAGTCCAAAGACATGCAGGTTAGGTTAATTGGTGGCTCTAAATTGACCGGAGTTGTGAATGGTTGTTTGTCTCTCTGTCAGCCCTGCGATGACCTGATTACTTGTCCAGGGTGTACCCCACCTCTCGCCCATAGTCAACTGGGATAGGCTCTAGCTTGTCTGCGACCCTGTAGAACAGGATAAGCGGCTACAGATAATGGATGGATGGATGGATGGATATTGGCTGGCTTTTTTTTTAAGGTATATCAGATATATTCCATTTCAACTAACATGATATTGAACGAGTCGAAGACGAGTGAAATATATCTGATATACCATGTATGTCAGTAATGGCATTGAGAGCGACAGCTCTAAACAGACTACAAACATGGCTTCTTAAAACTACAACACCCAAGAACCACAGCGACCTCTATTACCTGCTTATTAATTACACCTGTCTCTTGTTCACTAATCATCAGTCCTGCTACTTAAGCCTCTCTCACATTCCCATAGTCATAAAGTATTGTTCAGTGTTTACTCCTGGCATACTAAGCTGTTTCCTTTCTGCCGGTCTCTAGTTTCCTTGACCCTTGTTCTTGTTTACATCTCTTCATTCTCTACTCCTGCCTGCATTGCTCTGTTTGCCGATCGACCGACCAACCCTCACCTGCTCTTTGACTACACAGCAAAATCCCCAGTGTTGAATTAACACCTAGAGTGTTGATATATGTTCACTTGGATTCAAATGAACTCTGAAAGTGTTAATTCAACACTGGGCAATTTGCTGTGTACAATTCTCATCTAGTGTTTTGGCTTCGTTTCCAATTTACTTCTCCTGCTGTCTCCTGCACATACATCTGTAAGTGCCTGCACCCATAATGAGATGAGATGAGAATGAGATATCCAAGATATATTTTGTATAAAAAATGAGTTTTTCAAGACGAGAAGATAAACTTCATATCCCAACCTATGATTTTGTTTTTATTATATAGACACATTCACAAACAAAAAGTACCCAAATTTATCAAAAACAACAAAATAAATTGATTTCCTCACAATTGAGGATATTAAAAAAATATATGTCACTGTTGTAGTTCTTTATGTCCCAGATGTAGTTTGTATGAAAAATATGAATGGTGTATTTCCCAGTAAAACACTCTTGTCTATGTAACATGTCAAGGATATTGCATGGTTGCATGAAGATATGAAGGTTATCTTTTGCCCAGGTCAGACAGAAGGCTGCAACTAGTTTTCAACTACTTGCGTCTACCTGCAATAACAAAATCACAGGTACTGTAGATGCAAGACTGGTCTTGCGTCAACGCACGACGACGCAGATAATGGCAGTGTTGCAGAGGGTCTTTAGTAGAGGCAGGTTGATGCAAGTGGATCACAATCTGTTTGCATTTCAGCTGCGATTCGCTTCCAGTCGGTGCAAATAGTAGGTTGACGCATCTAGAGGCAGGCAGTTGTGCAATGCTTGAGCGACCGATCGCAGGTTGAAGCAGGTAGTGGCAGCTAGACACAGTCTGACGCAGAGGAAGACAAGTCTTTACAGATGGCTGCAATGCATCACAGGTATCTGCACAAATAGTTTACAACAACCTCCAAGCAGTCTGATGGCCTTATATATATATATATATATATATATATATATATATATATATATATATATTTTTTTTTAAGTTTTCTGTGTACTGCGTCAACCTGCATTTTGCTGCATCTGCTTCTGACTGGTTATATCCTGTCGTAATAGCTTAAAAACAGTGTCTTGTTTTTAAGCTACAATGAAGGATTTGACACAAAATGCCTGCATCCACCTGCAATCTGTCGCCACCCAACCAATTGCAGGTCACAGCATGCGTCTTTCTGCCATCTGACCTGGGCATTTGAGTGGTGCATGTATACTTTTCAACATGAGTTGAAAGTATACAAAAAAGTATGCAACTTTTCAAAACAACTCATCTATATCCTCACAAGTGACATATTGAGAATTATTATACATACAGGACACTTTTTTCCATGGAATAAAAGCATGTATTCTATTCCATTCTAGTGGGTTTACTGATAGCATGCAATATTGTTATCATATCACTTATCCTCCATGTACTATGCCACTCTCCCCAATGGAGAATGAACTTGCAATATTGTTACAATATTGCATGTTGTCAAGACAACAGGATGTCATGTCCGAGACGTAAAACTTCCATGTTAGCGAGCAACAATGACAGTTTGTAAACAAACATGGCCGCCAGGATTGCTTCAATAAAAACAGAAGATTTTGAGAGAATTTTGGCTGCCAAGTAGCTCCTTTGTGTGTAGCTGTCAATGTTGATTTTAAAAATAACTAAGTACACAGGGAAAATAATTATAAAAATAATAATCAGCTTGACTGCACTACCGTTGGTCTTCATTAACACTACACCAGCTGGAAGGTACGAGTAATTAGACCGCCGTGCTAACAACACTGAGTCACGGGTAAGCTAGCATTGGCCTTTGCTAATGCTATTGCTTTGCCGGTTGAAAGCTAACTGGACTGCCGCTCTAACAGCACCGAGTCACAGGTAAGCTAGCATTGGCCTTTGAGAATGCTGATATGAAGTGTGTATGCATAATAATAATAATAATAATAATAATAATAATGGCTTTTTTCATGGTATATCAGATATATTCAATTCAGCTAGATGATACTGAACTTGTTTTCGACTTGTTCAATATCATCTAGCTGAATTGAATATATCTGATATACCATGAAAAAAGTCATTATTATTATTGTCATAAACTATATCTGGGACACTGACAATAACATCCATGTCATTAACATGGTTGTCATTGTCAATGTCCCGGATATAGTTTGTATGAAAAATACAAGTGGTGTATTTCCCAGTATTATATGGACTCATGTCCATATAATATAAAATCTTATGACATTGAACATGATGACAAACGAACCTAAGAAAGAAACTCATCTCTAGCAATTCATTCATGTTCATTTATTGCTTTATCCTGGTCAGTATGGTGGTAGATATGGAGCATTTCCTAGTAACACTTTGTATGAAGTGGGAATAGACCTTTGATGGGACACCAGTCCATACATTAAACCATAAACATGGGGCAATTTAGCATAGCCTGTCCACTCCCTGTCATGGTTTTGGAAGGCTGTAAGAATCCAGAGGAAGCCATCATGGACAAGCTCAGGATCAAATTTGTGAGGCAGTTTGAGTGATGCTGGAGCTGTGAGGAGGCAACACTGCCCACTATGCCACCCTGTCTCTAGCAATGGTGCAGTGAAAACACAATCAGGGCCACTGCTGACCCACACACCAGAGCACACACCTCTTTGAAAATGGCTTGTGCCAGCACAGTGCTTCATATGTCTGCATACACAGTGTAAGCTACTCAATCTGAGAGAGAGCTGCTGTTTGGATTGAGGCCATTTGTCAGGTGAGAAAAATAATCTGTCCAGTGGCTGCCTTCAAAGTGGGTGGGTAGAGAGGGATTAGATGTATTGGCATCTCCTGCAAAGGCCTCTCACTTCATGTTTTCCCACAGCAAACAAATGACCCAACCAGATTAGAAGAGAGTGAGGTGGGATAAAGCTATTTGAGTGGAGAAGATGAAGCATGCACTGCACAACAAAGGACAGGGATAGAGGGCAATGTGTGCAAATTCTAGATATTAGAAGTGTTAGCTTGCACTCAGTTGTGAGGCTCTTTGAGAATGCATATTCACAGAAACTAAGTGAGGGGTGTCCAAGTTTCTCCATAAAAGACCAGTGTAGCTGCAGGTTTGCATTCCAACCAAGGAGGAGGAACAAAAAACTGCAGCCAGATTGGCCCTTTGCAGATAAAATCACCTGTCCCTGCTCTAAGTCAACTTTATCTCAAAGGAATCCGATGTTTACACAAGCAAGTCGCATATCTATGTACACATACATAACAGCGGTAAGTAACAAAGTGACGGCACAAGAAGTGACATTGGAATTGCCTTTTTTTAATTCATGCAAACTAGGCACAAAATGTAGAAACATCAAATGAAACTACTGGCTAGATTGATTTCTTGCACCAACTCAATGATAACGTTTCTTTAGTTTCCCACTCACAATTTTACTTCCTACCAGCAATTAGGGGGTGGCATGGTGGTGTAGTGGTTAGCAGTGTTGCCTCACAGCAAGAAGTTTCTGGATTCAAGCCCAGCAGATGATGGGAGCCTTTCTGTATGGAATTTGCATGTTCTCCCTGTGTGTGTGTGTTGGTTTCCTCCAGGTGCTCCGGTTTCCCCCACAGTCCAAAGACATGCAGTTAGGTTAACTGTTTACTCTAAATTGTCCATAGGTGTGTGAATGGTTGCGAGGAGAAAACCTCTATAATAACCTGGTAGAAGGCAATGGGAAACCACTGCTCTAATGTTCCCTAGAAACTCTGATAGACATCAGAGCTGGACCTGCCATCAAGCAGAAAACTAAAGAAGAAGAGACCAGCAATTAGTTCCATTTTACTGGTTGATGTGCAAAAATGAAACTGAAATTTTGATTTTATCTTCAGATATGACTTCTCATTAAATAGGTGTAAAGGCATCCATCCATTATCCCTAACAGCTTATCCTGTGCAGGATCACGGGCAAGCTGGAGCCTATCCAAGCTGACTATGGGCGAGAGGTGGGGTACACCCTGGACAAGTCACTAGATCATCACAGGGCTGATACATAGAGACAACCATTCACACTCAAATTCACACCTATGGTCAATTAAGAGACACCAATTAACCTAACCTGCATGTCTTTGGATTGTGGGGAAACCGGCGCATGCAGAGGAATCCCATGCAGACATGGGGAGAACATGCAAACTCCACACAAAGACCCCCATCGGCCAATGGGCTCGAACTCTGAACCTTCTTGCTGTGAGGTGACAGTGCTAACCACTACATCACCATGCCACCCTGGTGTAAAGATAGTATGAAGAAAACTAAGGCTTGGAAGGAAGTAGAAGAAATAGCTGCTGCTTCCAGTGAGTGTACACAATTAGCCCAGATTTCTTGCATTGCTGAGCTTCCAATGAAGTTAGTGCAAAGCTATAAGTGCAATAGTTAATGTTTGGGGAAGCCATGGCTTAATGGTTAGAGAAGCAGCTTTGGGACCAAAAGCTTGCCAGTTTGATTCCCTAGACCAGCACGAATGGCTGAAGTGCCCTTAAGGAAGGTACCTAACCCCAGACTGCTCTGGGTGTGTTGTATGTCACTCTGGATAAGAGTGTCTGCTTAATGCCTATAATGTAATGGTCAACTAAAGCAATTATATTTTGGCTACTACCATTTTACTCAACAAGAGTAGCAATTGACACTCGTGACTTACTGCATGATCGTGTGAAAATAAGGTATGAAAACTTGTATTTTGTTGCCACTTTTCATAAAGGTTGGATTGTGTGAATTCTTACAGCTGCCACCATGTGACTGTGTTGGATAAGTAGACAAAGTTGCAGGAAGTTACAGGCAGTCAGCCAAAGCTCTCTTAAGAACACCAAGCATGAATTATTGCCAAATGTACTTTTATAGTACTGTGTGTTCATAGTTAAATGAAGAAGGTGCAGTGACATATATATGTATATGCATGTGTGTGTGTGTGTGTGTGTGTGTATATATATATATATATATATATATATATTTTTTTTTTTTTTTTTTTTTAATCCACTTGCACCACACAGCGGAGTGGCAGATGTTCTTTCTAAACTTTTATTCAGGACTATTTCAGATCAGCTCAAATCAATTGTATTTATTTAGCACTTTAAAGAATAGATAGTGCTCACAAAGCAGCTTCACAGAAAACCAGACGTGGATTTACTATTGATCCCTAATGAACAAGCCTGAGGTGATCATGGAAAGAAAAAACAGCATGATGAAAGGGATTCAAAAGGGAGTCCATCCTCTCCTGGGCAACACTAGATAGTGGGATTACAAATAATTACTTTTTAATGATAAAGATAAACAGTACAAAGGATGCTAAATAGGGGGAAGCAATGGCCTAATGGTTAGAGAAGCAGATTTGGGACCAAAAGGTTGCCAGTTTGATTCCTTGGACTAGCAGGAATGGCTGAAGTGCCTTTCAGCAAGGCACAAAAGCCCCAACTGCTCCCCAGTATGTTGCTCTGGGATGTTGTATGTCACTCTGGCTAAGACTATCTGCTAAATGCCATTAATGTAATGTAAATGAGTATGAATGTGAGTGAGTGAGTCCTTGGATGAGCATAGGACAGTGTTTATGACTATAGTTGCAGTTCTTACGTAGAAATCTACAGTAAAGGAGTGAGACTTGGGCATAAATGGCATAATCCATCCGTTATCCATAACCGTTTAGCCCATGCAGGGTCAGAGGCAACCTGTGACCCTGCATAGCTGTCTCAGCTGACTATGGGAGAGAGTTGGGGTACACCCTGGACAAGTCGCCAGATCATCGCAGGGCTGACACATAGAGACAACCAACCATTCACATCTACAGCAAATATCTCATCTCATCTCATTATCTCTAGCCGCTTTATCCTTCTACAGGGTCGCAGGCAAGCTGGAGCCTATCCCAGCTGACTACGGGCGAAAGGCGGGGTACACCCTGGACAAGTCGCCAGGTCATCACAGGGCTGACACATAGACACAGACAACCATTCACACTCACATTCACACCTACGGTCAATTTAGAGTCACCAGTTAACCTAACCTGCATGTCTTTGGACTGTGGGGGAAACCGGAGCACCCGGAGGAAACCCACGCGGACACGGGGAGAACATGCAAACTCCGCACAGAAAGGCCCTCGCCGGCCCCGGGGCTCGAACCCAGGACCTTCTTGCTGTGAGGCGACAGCGCTAACCACTACACCACCGTGCCGCCTACAGCAAATATAGATTCACCAATTAGCCTCACCTGCATGTCTTTGGACTGTGAGGGAAACCCACACAGACATGAGGAGAACATGCAAACTTCACACAGAAAGGCCCCCATGAGCCTCTGGGCTTAAACCCGGAACTGTCTTGCTGTGAGGCGACAGTGCTAACCACTACACCACAGTTCCACCACAATCCTTGAAGGAAGGGGGGAATCTCATGATCGATTGGGGGAGAATTCAAGTGGAAAGTAACCAAATGCAGATAGCTCAGTATCTGAAGGTATCGTATATAGTGTTAAAAATGAATAGAAATAAAAAAAAGTTAAAAATCAACAACAGTGAATCACATCATTTGTAGCATTGAATACATTTTTAAAAATCAGAAAGCGCTGGTCTTGACAGATGAAGGTTTTTCCTCTCTGCACAAATCTTAATAAGGACAGTGCACATCCCTGTTTCGAGGTCAAGACATGACAGCTAATAAGCACCTCTTAATAGGAATAGAAGTCAATGTCAGTGCACCTCCATCTCTATTTACCAGCTTCACTAAACGTGAATGTGCCAACCAGAAGAGACTTCTGAGCCAATGATTACAGCCAACAGACTGTCATGATAGGATCAACCTACTGCATTCATTATAATCCTGCAAGATATCATCATTGCAATGAAACTGTATATCACTTTCCACCAAATCCAATGACATGAATGACTTTTATGGCCTGAATAATGCATTTAAAAAATAAATTATTCACACAATGTGATGGCCTTCACCTCATCCTCAGACATCTGTGGGTGACTCCGCTCCTTTTCTCTTTCCTTCCACAAGCCTGTTTGCTTCCTGACTGTTTGCTGATTGCATTGTGCCAATTCATTGCCTCTATAAGTAAGACTGATGAGGATCAGCATGGAGACTTAGCTGGAATTTAGCCTAAGTGTGCTTTTTCATTGTTGGATTCATCACGGTGTTAATCTATAATTAGATTCAGTTCTGGTAATTAAAGCCAGCATTTACCCTTCACAAAGGAATATATCAGTGCCTTACATTTTTAAACCATATGCTTTTGCTGAACTGAGAATAAATCTTTCGACATTAACGTGGATCTTTCTGGAATGAAACAAGGAATGTGCTATTTGTGAACAGAGCCTTGCTGCTTCTTGTTAACTGTCAAAAACAATCCATCCAATTAATCTAAGTAAGTAAATAAATAGGATAATGTAAAGTTGCATTCCTTAAGATCTGAACCCGTTATTCTTGTTAAAACTATTTTCTCACAAGTGCTTTCATGAGAGTTTCGAAACCATAGCTCAGGACTGGGCTTCCCAAAAGCCTCTTAAAGCTAAGAGCATCTTAACTAGGAAAGAGAGTGTTCATTGTGATACTCACTCTACCATTTAACGATGATCTGTGTGCTACGATGCTTTTGGGAAACCCACCCCAGTTTGTATGAACACAGTTCGAGCCTGACGTTAGACAGGATTATTCTGGGAATTACAAAATGGAAACTGTTTTTTTTTTCCCCCCAACATTTAGCTTAGTCAGTGCCTGGAAAACCGTCCATTAGCATATTAATGTCCACGATGTAATTTTTAAGCCCGGGCAGACAGAGTAAAATAGCATAGAAACTAATTCCAAGCCAAAAAATGGCTGTATGTGAAAGTGGGTGGTTAAAAAAGCAAGGGAGAGAAAGTCTAGCCACAATAGAATCTCAACCCTGTAGCTACTGCTTATTAACCACAACTGTGTCCCAAGATTCATCGCTTTCTAGAATTATGAAGTCCCGGTGCTTAGCTATTGCAGAACTGCATGACCCAAATATGCTTCAGTGAGTGCTGTGCTCACAGCTGAGAAAGCAGCAGAAAGCACAGGTGGAGTGTGCTTCATCATGCACATCCATTTATTTAAGGCACCTATTTCAGAATCTGAACAAAACCTCCACCTGGTGCAGTCTAGACTACATGATTTATTTTGATACATATAAGGCATATTTAAGGTAAGGAGTCTCACATAAGTCTGCATGACCCACATGGTATTTGGTCAAAGATCAACTTATTATTTGTTATGTACTGTAGCTGAACTATTATACCATTATTGTTATGTAAAGCACTAAATTGTATAGTGATATTAAACACCATTATCTCCCAGTGGTGGGCAGCATGGTGGTGTGCACTGTCACCTCACAGCAAGACAATTCTTGGTACAGTTGGGGGTTAGACACCTTACTTATGCCCCTTTTCCACCAAAGCAGTTCCAGGGCTGGTTCGGGGCCAGTGCTTAGTTTGGAACCGGGTTTTCTGTTTCCACTGACAAAGAACTGGCTCTGGGGCCAGAAAAACCGGTTCCAGGCTAGCACCAACTCTCTGCGGGGCCAGAGGAAAGAACCGCTTACGTCAGTGGGGGGGTGGAGTTGTTAAGACCAACAACAATAACAAGACTACGGAAGATCGCCATTTTTAAGCGACGAGAAGCAGCAGCTGAACAAACGCAAAGTCATCCATTATTATTGTTGTTGCTGCTGCTTCTTCCGTGTTGTTTTTGCTTCGAGATTCGCGCCAAGGTTTAAGCAAACGTAGCGACGCAACTGACGTATACAGCGATGTAATGACGTGGCTCCGCTTAGCACCGTGAGTGATGGAAAAGCAAACTGGTTCTCAGCTGGCTCGCAAGTTAAACGAGTTGTGAACCAGCACCGGCTCCGAACCAGCCCTGGAACTGATTTGGTGGAAAAGGGGTATTAAAGACACTTCAGCCATTCCTACTGGTCCAGGGAATCAAACCAGTGACCTTTGGGTCCCAAAGCTGCTTCACTAACCATTAGGCCATGGCTTCCCCCAGTAGCTTCTGGCATGGTACCCAGTGATAGACTTGTTCAGGGTGTATTCCTGCTTCACACCCAATACTCTTGGGACAGGCTTCATATCCACCATGACCCAAACCAGCATAAAGTACAACCCCGATTCCAAAAAAGTTGGGACAAAGTCCAAATTGTAAATAAAAACGGAATGCAATGATATGGAAATTTCAAAATTCCATATTTTATTCAGAATAGAACATAGATGGCATATCAAATGTTTAAACTGAGAAAATGTATCATTTAAAGAGAAAAATTAGGTGATTTTAAATTTGATGACAGCAACACATCTCAAAAAAGTTGGGACAAGGCCATGTTTACCACTGTGAGACATCCCCTTTTCTCTTTACAACAGTCTGTAAACGTCTGGGGACTGAGGAGACAAGTTGCTCAAGTTTAGGGATAGGAATGTTAACCCATTCTTGTCTAATGTAGGATTCAAGTTGCTCAACTGTCTTAGGTCTTTTTTGTCGTATCTTCCGTTTTATGATGCGCCAAATGTTTTCTATGAGTGAAAGATCTGGACTGCAGGCTGGCCAGTTCAGTACCCGGACTCTTCTTCTCCGCAGCCATGATGCTGTAATTGATACAGTATGTGGTTTGGCATTGTCATATTGGAAAATGCAAGGTCTTCCCTGAAAGAGACATCGTCTGGATGGGAGCATAATTGCTTTAGAACCTGGATATACCATTCAGCATTGATGGTGTCTTTCCAGATGCATAAGCTGCCCATGCCACACGCACTAATGCAACCCCATACCATCAGAGATGCAGGCTTCTGAACTGAGCGCTGATAACAACTTGGGTCGTCCTTCTCCTCTTTAGTCCGAATGACACGGCATCACTGATTTCCATAAAGAACTTCAAATTTTGATTCGTCTGACCACAGAACAGTTTTCCACTTTGCCACAGTCCATTATAAATGAGCCTTGGCCCAGAGAAGATGTCTGCGCTTCTGGATCATATTTAGATATGGCTTCTTCTTTGAACTATAGAGTTTTAGCTGGCAACGGCGGATGGCACGGTGAATTGTGTTCACAGATAATGTTCTCTGGAAATATTCCTGAGCCCATTTTGTGATTTCCAATACAGAAGCATGCCTGTATGTGATGCAGTGCCGTCTAAGGGCCCGAAGATCACGGGCACCCAGTATGGTTTTCCGGCTTTGACCCTTACGCACAGAGATTCTTCCAGATTCTCTGAATCTTTTGATGATATTATGCACTGTAGATGATGAGATGTTCAAACTCTTTGCAATTTTACACTGTCGAACTCCTTTCTGATATTGCTCCACTATTTGTCGGTGCAGAATTAGGGGGATTGGTGATCCTCTTCCCATCTTTACTTCTGAGACCCGCTGCCACTCCAAGATGCTCTTTTTATACCCAGTCATGTTAATGACCTCTTGCCAATTGACCTAATGAGTTGCAATTTGGTCCTCCAGCTGTTCCTTTTTTGTACCTTTAACTTTCCCAGCCTCTTATTGCCCCGTCCCAACTTTTTTGAGATGTGTTGCGGTCATGAAATTTCAAATGAGCCAATATTTGACATGAAATTTCAAAATGTCTCACTTTCGACATTTGATATGTTGTCTATGTTCTATTGTGAATACAATATCAGTTTTTGAGATTTGTAAATTATTGCATTCCATTTTTATTTACAATTTGTACTTTGTCCCAACTTTTTTGGAATCGGGGTTGTACTTACTGAAGGTGAATAAATAAATTTTGAGTGAGGACTTCTATTAGGGGTGGCACAGTGGTGTAGTGGTTAGCACTGTTGCCTCACAGCAAGAAGGTTCTGGGTTCCAGTGGCTGATGGGGGCCTTTCCTTGTGGAGTCTGTATGTTTTCCCCGTGTCTGCGTGGGTTTCCTCTGGGTGCTACGGTTTGCCCCACAGTCCAAAGACATGCAGATTAGGCTAATTGGTGGCTCTAACTTGACCGTGAGTGTGAATGGTGGTTTGTCTCAATGTGTCAGCCCTGTGATGATCTGCTGACTTGTCCAGGGTGTACCCTGCCTCTTGGCCATAGTCAGCTGGGATAGGTTCCAGCTTGACTGTGACCCTGCACAGAATAAATGGTTACAGATGATGGATGTATCCCCTAGTGGTACTTCAACCACTTTATGCCAATGTTATGAGAAGAACAGTACCAGTCAAGTTTTGACACACCGCCTACAACCTCAAATCAGAACAAGTTGGAATAGCATGGGAAATGCAAAAAAAAGCAGTGATTTCTAAATTTACTTTGACTTGTATTTCATTGCAGACAGTATGAACCCAATATATTTTGTGTTTTATCCACTTCATCTCATCTCATCTCATTTCATTATCTCTAGCCACTTTATCCTGTTCTGCAGGGTCGCAAGCAAGCTGGAGCCTATCCCAGCTGAGTATGGGCGAGAGGCGGGATACACCCTGGACAAGTCGCCAGGTCATCACAGGGCTGACACATAGACACAGACAACCATTCACACTCACATTCACACCTACAGTCAATTTAGAGTCACCAGTTAACCTAACTTGCATGTCTTTGGACTGTGGGGGAAACCGGAGCACCCAGAGGAAACCCACGTGGACACAGGGAGAACATGCAAACTCCTCCACTTCGTTTCATTTGTTAATATACATCCATTCCTGTGTTCCAGGCTGACAACACATTCCAAAAAAAAGTTGGGAAGAGGGAAATTTAGGGCTAGTAATGAGGTAAAACAATTAAATAATGATGTGATTTGAAGCAGGTGATGTCAACAGGTGATCGGATTTATGATTTGTTACAAAATCAGTATCCAGGAAAGGCAGAGTCTTTGAGGAGCAAAAATGGGCTAAGGATCTCCAGTTTGTCAATGAATGTGTCAGGAAACTATTGAAATGTTTCAAAGCAATGTTCCTCAAAGAAAGATATGAAGGGATTTTGATATTTCACCTGATATGTTGCATAATAGAATTAATTGATTCAAGGAATCTGGAGGAATTTGGGTGCATAAAGGGCAAGGGCACAAGCCTAAGCTGAACACCCGTGATCTCTGATTCCTCAGACAGTACTGTATCAAGAACATCATTCATCTATAGCTGATAAAACCACACAAGCTAGTGATTTGTGAAGCACAACAATAGAGTTGCATCCACAAATATCAGTTAAAACATTACTGTGCATAAAGGAAGCCTTATGTTAACTGTGTCCAGAAGCACCATTGACTTCTCTGGGCTTGGAGGCATCTGGAATGGACCGCCACACAGTGGAAATTTGTATTGTGGTTTCTCAAACAAAGAAGCAAAATGTGTTAAAATAGTCCAGTCAAAGCCCAGAATCTGTGGCAAAATAGCAAAATTGTTGTTCACCAATGGTCACCATCCCAATCTGACAACTTCATCAATTTTGCCAAGAAGAATGGGCAAAAATATTAGGATCCAGATATGCAAAACTGGTGGCGACAAAACCCAGAAACCTTGCAGATGGAGACAGCATCCAAAAGTGATTATACCAAATATTGCCCCCCCATATATTGGAGCATAAATCCAATGTATGGGGATTTCCCACACAAGTCAATTTCAATAGAAATCTTATGCAAGGCACTGTAAGATTACTGTGCTACAAATAAAGACCAGTGCAACTTGTGAATTGTTGTTACACACTCAACATACAATATGGACACCTTTCTTCACTAGTGATGTAGTAATTAAAAGTAGACGGCCTTTCAATTTCATAAACTTGGGGAAATTTAGTTCCCTCTTAAATTTGGTCATTGTCATATATGTTTAACAGGCTATTCTGTGGCTAGGAAGTTATTTAATTTGAGGGGATTCCTGAGCAGATAATGCACATGAAATTGCTCGCTTTGTGTAGTCAAGCAGACAGAGGAAGTCCATGTGCGCATGCACACGCTTACCTGAGCCGTTGTCGTTGTCTTCATCTTCAGGGCTTCAGGGAAGCTGATTTACCTTGACCATGGTTTACCTTGACCATGCACTAACAGTTACGGTACATCATTCTGTTGCTAAAGGAACAGCTGATCACACTGAGGTGCTTGCTGACCGCTGATTATTAGTTTAGTCCTGCATTTCCTTTCCTTTGCAACATAACATCTTTTCTTCTCGCTTCCCGTTACTGTAGTCGGTCTTTCCAGGTTCATTCACACACTCACGTCTGCCATTGTTCTCTCCCATTTCAAATTTGTATCCCACAATGCCTTGAGCAAACGGGGAAAGCCCACCACGTGATGCATGACATAGTCTCTTGAACTGGGTCACTGTGAAGCAAGAAAATAATTGCGGAGAATTTAGGGCCACATGGCCCTAAATTCATTAATTGTTCTATTTTATATATTTTAAAAAAGCAAATTAAATTGAAATCTGTGATTCAAATTCAGTAGCTTTCGGTCCATTTAAACTAAAATAATTGGGTGTCAGGGAAAATTCTTTTTATGACCTACACTTGAAAAATCTGAAAGGCAGTCTACTTTTAAATGAGTTTTTTTAAAAAAAAGTCCTTCAGTGATTTTTGGAAAACGAGACACAAACTAAAGATGCTATTCAGTCCTCCTTAGACCTTACAAAGGGGTCACAACATGGACATTTTTTTTATTTGTCATGCATCCTAACTTAAAAGGGTTTGTAATGCAAATTGAATTAGAGATACATGGGATTATGCAAATTTCATAAAAGAAGGAGGAAGCAGTGGCCAACTGCATTTCAAATTTTTTTTTTTTGTGCTACTGTTGTGTAACATGTGAAACGGACTGATTACATGGATTTGCATGTCATTGTCCCATACAAAATACAGAATCTCATTTACAGTACTCTATCAAATTGGATTGAGAATGGATTAAACTGAATGGCCACTTGCACCTCATTTGTAGTAAAGACAGATACCAGAAAGCAATTGCCCTTGACAGCAAGAACAAATTAGAGGAAAAACCAACATAAAGTGTTTTAGTAAGGTGCTGAGCCATGACGAGGCTCCAGAACAGCTTCAGTACATCATTGTATAGATCCCACAAGTCTCTTGATCTGTACTTGATGAATGAACACCATTCTTCCCCAAAACATTGCTTCAGATGGTGTTTTTATGGGTGGAGAGTGCTATATAACTTATCAGTCCAAAATCTTCAACTTGGGTTGAAACTTGCTAAGTGCAAAGATCATGAAAAGGATCATATTCATCATCATCAAAGCATTCAGTGAGCCCTCATGCCCTGTGAATGGGGAGCTGGCATGAAAGAAAGAGACCACTTTCATCAGGATAGAAGTTTTTCACTCAACAGTGAGAGCAGACTGTGTTTACAGTTAGCTAATTTGTAAGAGGCTTTTCTCTCTCTCTTTGACTACACCTGAAAATTAATTTACTGAAACAAAGTTAGTCATTTGCTACAGACAAACAGCACAAAATTAACAGTGGGCACTTTCAAAAGAGCTGGAAGCAAGAATAATCCATTATCTATAACTACGTATCCTGTGCAGGGTCGCAGGCAAGCTGGAGCATATCCTAGCTGGGTACACCCTGGACAAGTCACCAGATCATCGCAGGGCTGACACATAGAGACAAACAACGATTCACACCTACGGTCAATTTAGAGCCACCAATTAGCCTAACCTGCATGTCTTTGGACTGTGGGGGAAACCAGAGCACCCAGAGGAAACCCAGGCAGACACTGGGAGAACATGCAAACTCCACACAGAAAGGCCCCCATTGGCAACTGGGCTTAAACCTAGAACCTTCTGCTGTGAGGCAACAGTGCTAACCACTACACCATCATGCTGCCCTGAAATGTGACTAGATTAGATTTATCAAGATGCACATGTCATATGTCAAAAGACTAATGTGGTAATCCATCCATCCATTATCTATAGCAGCTTATCCTGTTCTACAGGGTCGCAGGCAAGCTGGAGCCTATCCCAGCTGACTATGGGTGAGAGGCAGGGTACACCCTGGACAAGTCGCCAGGTTATCACAGGGCTGATGTGGTAATTAAGGACTTAATTTTAACATATCATGTATTCATGCTGCAAATATTTAGTATTTTGCATGATTCATGAATAATTTGCTGACCTGTGCTTGGGTATTTGACATGGTCTAATCAGGCTTCCTTTTAATTTTTCACACATCTGTAGAGAAAGTGATTAAATTTTTTGCAAAAATCCTTGTAACTTTTTCCACTCTATTTTGTTCAAATGATGTAGAAAGTTACATCATCTTACCTGATGAGCGAAATGCCTGGTACAAGTTAGTAATAGTCCATCCATCCATTATCTGTATATCCTGTGCAGGTTCAGGGGCAAGCTGGAGCCTGTCCCAGCTGACTGTGGGTGAGAGGTGGCTTTTTGCTGTGAGGCAACAGTGCTAACTATTAGTGATAGTCATTTCCCAAAAAAGAAATGCATATGGGTTTCCTCTGGGTTCTTATATTTCCTCCCACTTCCCAAAAACATACCTGACTATGCTAAACTTGCCCTAGGTATAAATGCATTACATTGCAGACAATCTTATCAAGAGCAACATACCCAGAGCAGCCTGGGGGTTAGATACCTTGCTTAAGGGCAATTCAGCCATTCCTGCTGGTCTAGGGAATCAAACTGGTGACCTTTGGGTCCCAAAGCTGCTTCTCTAAACATTAGGTCATGGCTTCCCCCAATATTTTCTTGCATGGTACCCAGTGATTGACTTGTTCAGGGTGTATTCCTGCCTCACACTCAATACTCTTGGGACAGGCTTTGTGTCCACCATGACCCAAACCAGCATAAGGTGAATGAATAAATTTTGAGCAAGGACTTCTATTCTGAAATATATGATATGATTTTCACTGTAGTGAAAGAGTTCGATCTGAGTTATGGGAATAGAAAGAACAAAGCTGTCTTGCCTGTGGTGAAGTTGAATTAAAACATATTTCTCAGAAACCCGTAACCCTGTTGTGGTGGAAATTTATACTCGGACCCTGGACAGGTTGTACAGCAAGGCTGGCAATATTTGTGTTCCATAATTCATCCATGTGAAATACAAGGGTTACGTGACTCACTGTTATTGTGACAATTTAAATTAAAGGTAGCTATATGGCACAGATTTATCTTCCACAAGCCTCAAGTTCCACATTATGATTAATTATTGACTGGTAATGCTTGCTTGACTCAGTTTAGCAAAGAACATTTTGTTTCTGTGAAATGTTTGCGTGCCTGGTAGTTGAGAGTAAAAGTGCATCAGCAGGGGTGATGCTGGACTTAGTCAGAGGTGAGTATGATACAGACCTTTAGTTCCATGTGAAGAGGGAGCAGAAGACTTGTTTCAGTATATAATATAATCGTGGCTATTTTTTAATTTTGTAATCCATGAAAGAGTGAGGCTTGTATTGAGTGGATCATATAAAGCAATGGACACATTTTTGTTGGTCTCCTTCTTTGTTCTAGATCAATTTGCAATCTAAAGATAAGGCACCTGAGGCATTACTTATATTAAAAAAATATATATAACAGGATAGAAATTAACTTATGCAAAATTCAACAAAACTGCTTTATTATTAGTATCATGGACTATGTATTTGATTGGGCTGCACGGCTTGGGTTTCATGACCTCACCTGCAACAGAGTAAGCGGGACGAGGTATTGTAATCAGAGCGGTTTGTTTGTTTGTTCGTCTGTTAACAATCTAATGTCTAGACGGTTGCACCGATTGACTTCAAATTTTCAGGGTAGGTGGGCAATGGTCTGTAGATTACCTGATTAAATTTTGGGGATAATCAGGTCAAGGTAAATGTCAAGGTCACCGGTAAAATTCAACCTTTCGGTCAAAATAACATATTTTCCATTATAACTCAAAAATGGTTGCCGATAGACAGTTGCTTACTATTATGAGCATATAAGAACTCCCATATGGCATTTTATTTGGCACCATGATCTTTGACATTAAGTGACCCTGAAAGGTCAAACTCAAGGCCATGGATTTTCAGAGGGCTGTAACTTGAAAACAGTTGATGGTAGACAGATATTTACGGTTATCAACTGATAGGAAGTGCCATATGGGTTTTCATTTGGCGCCATGACCTTTGACCTTGAATGACTCTGAAATGTCAAACTCAAGGTCATGGACTTTCATAGGACTATAACCGGACAGCTGATGACTGAGAAATATTACCATTATCAACATGTAGGTATAAAATAAGTGCTGGCGGGTGAGGTTTGTTTTGCCTGGCAACACTTGTTTGAGTAGAATTGAGAATCACAATGCTGTAATAAAACAGGCTTTTTATTTATTTTAACATTATTGGTACCAAAGCAGTCTTGGCAAGTCAAATATTAAAGACGTCATGATCATCCAATTTTTATTAGTTTTTTTTTTATAAATACATTGGAATAAAATTTTCCTATTCAGACTTTTTCCCAGGGTGGCACGGTGGTGTCATGGTTAGCACTGTTGCCTCGCAGCAAGAAGGTCCTGGGTTCGAGCCCAGCGGCTGGCAAGGGCCTTTCTATGTGGAGTTTACATGTTCTCTTTGTGGGTTTGCTCTGGTTTCCCCCAAAGGCATGCAAGTTAGGCTAATTGGTGGCTCTAAAGTGAGTGTGAATGGTTGTTTGTTTCTTTGTCAACCCTGCGATGACCTGGCGACTTGTCCAGGGTGTACCCCACCTCTCGCCCATAGTCAGCTGGGATAGGCTTCAGCTTGCCTGCGACCCTGTAGAACAGGATAAGTGGCAATAGATAATGAATGGACTTTTTCCTACATTGTAGCACAAGGTTTATCATTTGGCCGACCACTGTCCAATGCATACCTAGCAAACAAACAAGAAAAAAATAATAATAAAATAAAATGAAATCCTGGCCATAGTTCATTAATTCTAATTCCCTAAACATAAACCAGTTCAGCTTTTGTAGCAGATCCTCTTCTGGGTCTTATATAATGATGTCATAATCTACTGACATAAACTATACACTCACTTGTCTGAAGTGTTCATTCAGAAAATGTCATTTAAAAAAGAGAGAATAATTGCAGATACTGTATGATATTATGATATCAAAGTTGACTTACTGTCAATGCTTTGCGTGTCTTGCTCTCTGGTTTCATTACAAGTATAAAATAAAAAAAGAAGTAAATTATAAGTTTCTTTGATCAAATTGCTTGGACTTTATTGTAAGAAAAGTGTTCCCCCCGTGGTAAATGCAATTCGTATTCAACACATTAAAAAATGTTCAATTAACTCACTTACACCTCATATTTTAGTGAGTACAGTATGTCAGACTGGTGTTTTTGCCAGACTCGAGCTGCATACTCTTGCCATCGCTGCCATCATTGTACAAAGTTTCTAATACCTGAATTAAACCCCCCAGAAACATCACTTCTCTGACAAGTCCTTGAAACATTGTATATGTTTTAATTATTCTGTGGTTTAAATTTACCCAGCAGACAGAGATTAGCTCTGCATATATGGACCATAATAATCCATTAATCATCAGATTCAAGCTCAAGAGGAATGAAATTTCTTCATGTAAACAGTTCATTTGGAATGAAATACCCCATTCTGATTGAGAATTTAATCAGATTGAAAGAGTTGGTATAGAACCCTGATAATCCATTTGATAGGAAAATATTAGCTATGTAAACACCTCAATCTGATTGTCTTCTGCACCTGTAACCTTCTGGGCATGTTCAGGACACTGACACACAGTGATGACGTCATGCTGGTTTATGGACAGGAAAAACATGGCGGCATGTGACATAAAAGTGTTTGGGATCTATCTGATCGCTTTCATGTAAATGGAATGTTCCGAATTAACAATTAGAATGAATTGTTTCTTAATTGGGTGGCACAGTGGTGT
Source organism: Neoarius graeffei (assembly GCF_027579695.1). Lineage (NCBI taxonomy): Eukaryota > Metazoa > Chordata > Actinopteri > Siluriformes > Ariidae > Neoarius > Neoarius graeffei. The sequence goes on along the minus strand of NC_083576.1, from coordinate 17,690,543 downwards.
AGTGGTTAGCATTGTTGCCTTACAGCAAGACGGTTCTGGGTTCAAGCCCAGTGGCCTATGGGGGTCTTTCTGTGTGAAGTTTGCATGTTCTCCCCATCTCTGTGTGGGTTTCCTCTGGGTGCTCTGGTTTCCCCTACAGTCCAAAGACATGCAGTTAGGCTAATCGGTGGCTCTAAATTAACCGTGAGTGTGAATGGTTGTTTGTCTCTACAGTGGTGCTTATTTGAAATCCATTTCAGCAATATAGCCTTATGTGCAGCATATGTTAAAACATTCCACAATTTTTGACAATGAGATCCTTTCAATTGTGGGTGGGGTAATCCCAACAACAGACACACTGGGTCCAGGTCCAACTCCTTATTAAAAACCAAATCTAATTTCAAAGCCACTTCTACCCAGAAATTCTGGACATGCACACAGGTACATACAGTATGTATAAAGCTACCAACTTCCATATTACACTTCATACACAGAGCTGATTTCTTTGGGTCCATCTTATGTCTGAGTTCAGGTGATATCTGAAGGCGATGCAGTAACTTAAATTGTGATTCCTTTGCTCTATTACATATGGATATGTTGTTAGCATGCTCCCATATGTCCGCCTCCATAGCTTCGTCTATTACCACCCCAAGGTCCTGGGCCCATGTTTGTATAATTGTATTGTTAGCCTTATTGGACTTATAAAAGTCCTCATAGCATCGCCTTACTATAGCCTTATTGCTATGTATTTTGTATAGTAGTTGCTCAGTTGGTGACATTTCCAAAGTAAATTTATGCCGAATTGGATTCTGTATAAAGCTTTTGACTTTAGGAACCTAAGAAAATGTGTGTGTGATAAATTGTATTTCAATCTTAATTGGTCAAATGACATCATTCTGTCCCCTTCAAATAAGTCTTTCAAAATTGTAATACCAGCACTTTCCCACAGAGCAAACCCATTATCTGTCATGCCTGGGAGAAAATCTGTATTTCTTTGTATTGGAGATTGTAAGATTGTATGTGTGTTCTCGTGCATAGCTGTACTGAACTTATGACCCTTTCACACCCTGGTAAACGTGCATAATCGCGAGAACATACTCTTTTATTTTCTCTGTACCTTCTAGTTTCGCTGAAACCACATTCCTGGTTCCTCCTGTTCTAGGGGGTGTATGGTCTGCTCTTTCATGTATAATAAAAACGACTCCTTATCTGGCGAGTTGACCTTGTGCCCCCGAGCCCCTTACTTATCTTGTCACGCAAGCTTCTGATGTATATAAACCCTGCTCTCTCTGTGTATCACTGAGCAGTGCCTGAATAAACCAGATTGATTTAACTCGTGTGGTTTGCTTTAACCCTGCTCCAGAGCGCTCTTACGTCAACGCATCTGAACTGAGACAGACACAGGTTCTAACAATTTGGTGACCCCGACGTGATACTCTCAATCAGGTAAGACATGTTTGATTGACTACCTGGTTGGCAGTAGTTTCGTAGTGTCCTACGGAGGACAGTTTTCCCTGGTTCGAGTCCAGGAAGAGCGCGCTATACAAATTTGTACTATATTTGTTGTCTGTTCCTCTTCAGATCCGTTTGTTGTCATTGTACGATGGGAAGCTCGTTCCCTAAGCCTGCGCCAGGGGAAACCCCGGCCGAATGGATGACTAGGTGCGGTTTCGCTTATTATGTTTCTCCTTGGCTCGATAATTTGGCAGGTTGGACCGAGGCCAACCCTCAAATTCCTTCATATCCTCGCCGAGGTACTTTCGATCCTGGTTATCTTGCATCGGCCCATCGCATGATTTATGAGGGATTAGGGGACCCCGGATGGGATCGCCCGTATATGCGGGAGGGTTACGCTAAGTGGTATGACATGAAAAAGGTATGGGATAATTTTAAACAGGCTTATACTCCCCGTTCAGTCCTGAAATCCATCCCGAAGCCTCGGGCTGCACCTGTCACCAAGGAAACGGAGGAGGCGGCGCTAGGAAAATCCAAATCTCATTCTGCTCCTCCAGCCTCGTTAGATAGTAAACCTCCACCTTATAGTAAGGCTGGAAAAATTACTGGTAAATCGCCGTCAGCTGTAAAAACGATTCCTAAAATATATCCGTCCTTGGCTGCTGTGTCTGCGTGCCCCCCCCCCACGGTTGACAGAGGGCAGCGTCCCGGAGGGATAAAGGGTGCGCCTGCATCAGCCAAGAACGGCAAAGACGAAGAAAGTAGTGACGATACCGATGATGACACTGATGATGACGATTGGGATAATCCCGACGATGTGGGTCCAGACGCCGGCTCGCGTCCTTATCCGCCACAAAACGCTGCTTGTGTATGGGTCGCAAAGCGCAGTGGTATTGATATAACTCCTCCGTCCCCGTCGGCTCTTAAGGACATCATCTCGCTTCTTCCGTCACCCGATAAGCCCTTGCTTTTTGTTGATCAGTTAATTAATGTTTCTCGTAATTGTCAGCTTACGGGAGCTGATTACCGGTTTATTCTGCAAAATAAATTAGGAGGCGCATATGATGAGACAGCCCTGTTAGAAAACGTTCAGGTTCTCGCCCCCGTCAATGATCAAGCTGAAAATATTAAGGAAGAGTATGAAGGGGATGACGGTCGCCCGCGTCGGCGCACCGTGACTACCTTCTTTTGGAAGGACACGCCGGACGCGCTGCAGCAGCTTCGTGAGCAATTGACGCGATACCTGCTCGCCTTAAAACAAGCAAATAGAGACCTGTCACAGGTCACTAACTGCAAACAGGAGCGTTCTGAGCTGACGTCGGCTTTCTGGAAGCGCTTTGGGGAAGTTTGGCAACATTTGGGAGGTCTTGAACTTGATTTGGCAAACCCGAACCCAATGTTCTTGTCCACCTTTCTGTCTAATTGTCGCCCCGAAATACAGAGCGTTTTAAAACATCACTGGAGTGACCGGAATAATCTGGTCCTCCGTCAGGCCGGGGAGCGGGTGCGCACGCTGGAGAGCGATGGTCTTTTAGACTGTAAAACGAATAAAGCATGTTTATCCGTCGTGCCGGGCGGACGAGCGGAGGGACGACAGGAGAGGGGTCGCCGAACGGGACCGCGCGGCGGGGGAGGGAGGAGAAATGGAAAGTGCCACTATTGTGGAAAAGAGGGGCACTGGATAAGAGAATGTCATGCGAAACAGCGAGATGAGCAGGAACGCGAGAAACCCGTCATGCGCGCCGGTTCAAGCCCCACAGGGCAGAGAAATCCTGCCCGCCCATAGGGCTGCCCTCAGAGCGATGAAACCCCGACCGTTGCTATGTTAAATCTTTTATTCAGCTCCCCTCTTAACGAAGATCTTCCCACTATTGTTTTATGCCTGGCAGGGACTGAATATCCTTTTTTACTCGACACCGGGGCTACCATGTCCTCAGTGGGGAGGGAATATGCGGGTCCTTTATCTACACGGTCTGTAAGCTCTGTGGGAATAGAAGGGGTTCCTTTCCATTCCAGTTGCACGCCCCCCCCTTTCTGTTACTTGTGCCCTTGATCCTTTACTGAAGTTTTCTCACTCCTTTGTTTGCATGCCTGATTGCCCTTTTAATCTTTTAGGTCGCGACCTCATGAGTCTTCTCGGACTCTCGATCTCCTTTAGCGGCTCACACATGATTGTTGATACTCCGGACGGTGCTCCGCCTGATGTTTTTGCTCTATCCAGTTCTGTGCTGACACATAACATTCTGAACGCTGCTTGTACGTCCCAAGCTTTTTCCCCTGTTCTCTCTGCTCTTCCTAACACCCTGTGGGCGGATCATAAGGATGAGGTGGGCTTTGTTAACTGTACCCCTTACGAGGCGGTCATTAAACACTCTTCGCCAGTATATGTAAAACAGTACCCCCTTTCCCCAGCTAAACTGTCTGGCATTGATGATGTTCTGTGTTCTCTCCTAGAGCAAGGTGTGGTTGTTCCCTGTGTCAGCCCTTATAACACCCCAGTGAATCCGGTGCAGAAGCCCAACGGCACGTGGCGTTTCACCCAGGATTTGCGTAAGATTAATGAGTTAATTATCCCAGTCGCCCCATTAGTTCCAGACGTTCCCTCTCTTATGGCCTCGATTCCGTGTGAACATGCGTTTTTCTCTGTGATTGACCTCTGTTCTGCCTTTTTCAGCGTCCCTGTGGGCCACGACACGCAGCCCCTGTTCGCTTTTACGCACAGGGGAAAGCAGTACACATGGACCAGGTTACCCCAAGGATATGTCGATTCCCCCGCGGTTTTTACAGCCGTAGTGAGGGACGCCTTGGCCGATTTGTGCCTCCCCTCGGGCTCCTCCGTGCTCCAATACGCGGATGATCTTCTGGTAACGGCGGAGGACGAGGACCTTTGCGCTAAAGCCACACTCGCTCTCCTCTCTCTTCTGGCGCAAGAAGGTTTCAGGGTCTCACGAACTAAGCTTCAGTTCTGCCTCCCCACTGTTCGATATCTGGGTCACGATCTCTCCCAGGGCTCCCGCAGGCTCAGCCCCGAGCGTGTGCAGGTCATCCTAGACACTCAGGTGCCTGCCACCAAACACGCCCTCATGGCTTTTCTGGGACTTATCAATTACTGCCGCCAGTGGATTCCTGACTGTTCCACCTATGACAAGTGTCTGCGCTCTGCAATTCTGCACTCGGACCCTTTGACTCAGCCCCTGGTGTGGTCTGATGAGATGCTGACGGCCTTCAGGGCCTTGAAACAGGCTTTATGCTCGGCCCCTGCTCTCGGACTTCCGAATTACCGTTTGCCGTTTCATTTATATGTGTGCAACCAGCAGGGAACTGCGTCTGGGGTTTTGGCGCAGGAGCACGGGGGGGGTATGCGGCCTTGTGCGTTCCTCTCTAAAACTCTTGATTCTGTGGCACAGGGTCTCCCTGCTTGCCTCAGGGCGGTGGCTGCATGTGCTGTCATGGTCACGGACGCTGAACGGCTGGTTTTGTCTCACCCGCTCGTTCTCCACACCTCACATGATGTAGTGCACGTTTTAAAGAACCTCAGTACCCAGCATTTATCTGCGCAGCGTCGCTCTGGATACGAGTCTATTCTTTTGGCCACCGAAAACCTTACTGTTAAGCCCTCCTCCTCTTTTGATTCTCTCGCGCACGCGCTTCAGCGCCTCCTCAATTCACAGGATGATTTTCTTCCTTCTGAAACACACGACTGCATTTCTAGCATTCTTTTTGAGACAAGTATCCGCCCCGACTTACGCTCCACCCCGTTACTTTCAGGTGATTCGCTGTTTGTGGACGGCTCGTGCTCACGCCCCTCTGACGGCGTTTTCGTGTGTGGTTATTCTGTGTGCCGCCTTCCTGATGAAACTGTTGAAGCTTTTTCTCTTCCTTTCTCCTCGGCTCAGGCTGCCGAACTATACGCTCTAACTCGTGCATGTGTTATTGCCCAGGACACAGACGTCACTATCTACACTGATTCACGTTACGCTTTCGGCGTTGCTCACGACTTTGGTCGGATTTGGGCTTCGCGTGGGTTCACCACTGCAGACGGTAAGCCCATTTCTCATTCTTCGCTTGTTACTGATCTTATTACAGCGTGTCTTCTCCCGCGCTCTTTAGCCATTGTTAAGACTCGTGCTCATTGTATTGGGGACTCTTTTGAGATCAGGGGAAACTCTCTCGCCGATCGCATTGCCAAAGCCGCGGCTGCCTCCGGTGTTTTTCCGCCTTCGCTTACTCTCTCCCTGGTCTCATCCAGCCGTATGATTAGTGCCGTTCTTCCGGACATTGACTTGATCTCCCTCCAGGCCTCCGCTTCGGCCTCAGACAACCATTTCTGGGACTCATGCGGCGCGCAGCCGTCTGACGGCGTTCGGATCGATGCTCAGGGCCGCCTTTGTTTACCTAGACATTGCACTCCATTTCTCGTCCGCGAGTTTCATGGTCCCACTCACCGCGGACGAAGGGGGGTAGTGGAGGATTTATCCAAAATATTTTGCATCGACAAAATACACACCGATGTACATCACATTCTAGACAGATGTTTAACGTGCGCCCAGAATAATCCATCTAAACCAGGCGCGGTACATCAGCACCTTCCCATACCTGACACGCCGTTCCAGGAATGGCAGATTGACTTTACTCACATGCCAAAACAGGGCCCCTTTAAGTATCTCTTGGTCATGGTCGACAAATTTTCACGATGGGTGGAGGCTTTCCCTTGCGGGAAAGAAGACGCTCGCACGGCGGTAAACAAATTGACGCAAGAAATCATTCCGCGTTATGGTCTCCCGGTAGGGATAGACTCTGACAAAGGTACGCCGTTCACCTCTAAGGTGACACAAGAACTGTGTAAAGACCTAAAAATCCTTTGGCGATTCCACATCCCGTACCATCCACAATCCTCCGGCATTGTGGAGCGCGCAAACAGAACACTCAAGGGTAAGCTGCGTAAAGCCATGCAAGAAGCTGGTACTAAAAATTGGGTACAAGTTTTGCCTTTAGTTCTCGCTGACATGCGAATGACCGCTCAAGTGGCCCTCGACAACCTGTCTCCGTACGAGCTCGTGATGGGCCGGCCTTTTCCTACACCCTGGCGCAGAGGTATGCAGGCTATAGGAACGAGTGATCTTGATGTACATCTCAGTGAGTACGCCGTGGGTCTCATGCGGGTGTTGGATGAGTACTGGACGAGACTAAATTCCAAAAAGCCTCCCATTCCTGAGGCACCCACTCACCCCTTTGAGGTAGGGGATAAAGTGTTGGTAAAGAAATTCGCTAAATTAGGCACTCCTCTAGAGGAACCGCCCTACAGTGAACCCACGGATGTGCTCGCTGTAACTCGAACGGCTGTACTAACTGACCTTTTTCCACAGTGGATTCATGCCAGTCGAATAAAGAAGGCTCCAATGTAATAGAAATCTATATTGTTGATGCTTAACAGGTTTTTGTGTTTCAGAAAGTTGCTGTGACAATAGCTGACGGCCTTTTCAGGGATCCCCTTTCCAGCATCCGGAGTGATCCGGTTTCGGCTGATCTACAAAGAGGGGATGGTCGGTGCGTCCCGCAGACTTCTGAACTGAGGAATCTGGAAGACACGTGAGCCTGGGCTACCTTCAACTATCTACATCCTGTGGACACAGAAAGAACAAAGTCAGTGACCAGTATGACTTTCCTTCTGGTATTGGTCTTAGCGCTTGGAGCAGGGAATCCCGCTCAAGCCAGCCACGAGGACAACGTTTTTTGGCGATTTGCCAACTGGACTGCTAAACAACATACTAATCAGTCTTGTTATGTCTGCCAATACGTTAGAGTCTAAACTGTAGTTATACTCTGTAAACAAAGTATAAAAGAGGGGATTGTAAGATTGTATGTGTGTTCTCGTGCATAGCTGTACTGAACTTATGACCCTTTCACACCCTGGTAAACGTGCATAATCGCGAGAACATACTCTTTTATTTTCTCTGTACCTTCTAGTTTCGCTGAAACCACATTCCTGGTTCCTCCTGTTCTAGGGGGTGTATGGTCTGCTCTTTCATGTATAATAAAAACGACTCCTTATCTGGCGAGTTGACCTTGTGCCCCCGAGCCCCTTACTTATCTTGTCACGCAAGCTTCTGATGTATATAAACCCTGCTCTCTCTGTGTATCACTGAGCAGTGCCTGAATAAACCAGATTGATTTAACTCGTGTGGTTTGCTTTAACCCTGCTCCAGAGCGCTCTTACGTCAACGCATCTGAACTGAGACAGACACAGGTTCTAACAGAGATAAAACATCAGTTCTTTTTTCCCATGTCTTAATCATGTCCCAAGCTTTTAGTGTGGATTTAACAATGAAATTACCATCTGCAACCTCTAGTTTATTCTGATTCAGGATAAATGGGAGACTAGCTAATTGTAACGGTTTACCTAAATTATATGCTTCGATATCGAGCCAAACAGAGTCCGAGTCATTCCTTACCCAATCTACTAGATATTGAAATTGGGAAGCCACTTGATACAGTCTAATGTTGGGAATTGCCAATCCTCCCTGACCTGATGGCAATTGCAATTTTGCTAATTTAAGTCATGGTCTTTTGCAGTTCCATATAAATGATCTACACCAACCATTCACCGTCTTGATAGTATTATTATTTAGTAGGACTGGAATCATTTGAAATTTGTAGAGCAGCCGTGGTAAAATATTCATCTTAATCAAAGAGATTCTTCCCAGCATCGAAAGTGGTAAAGAAGACCATCTCTCTAGGTCATCGTGGATGCGTTTAAGCAGAGGCTGAAAATTTGCTTTAAACATCCTTTGCAGCAGAGGAGTAATAAATATACCTAGATAAAGAAAACCTTCTGTTGCCCATCTGAAGGGTGACAAGCCGGGGGGAAGGGAGTGGAGCACCTGACCCAATGGCATGGCCTCTGACTGACTGAAATTTATTTTGTAACCAGAAAACTTACTAAACTCATTAATAACAGTAAGGACTGACCTAATAGATATTTCTGGTTGAGTGATAAACAATAGAACATCATCAGCATACAAGGAAATCTTATGTTGTCTGTGATTAATCGATATACCATGAACAGTAGAGTGGGTTCTAATGGCTTCTCCCTTAGCAAAAAGAAGTTTATTCAAGTGTACTATGAGTATACTTATTTTTTACTAAAACTGAGGAAGTATACTTGAAGTTGACTTTTTATAAACTATATTTTATATACTTAAGAATAGTATAGTGAAGTATACTTGGCTTATACTGAAAAGTATAAATAAAAGTCTAAGACTAAGTACATTTAATACTAAGACTTACACTTATACTTTAATACTAAAACGTATACTTTAGTATACTTTTCATGTTTTTCTGCCACAAAGTACTAATACTTAGTATATCTTGCTCCAAGTGCATAATAAGGTCAAGTCATTGACTCATGCTTAACATTTAATTTATATATTAATCTAATATAATGCTGGAGTTTAAAACTTTACAGTATATAGTATGTGTGCTCAATTGCATTATCTTTATGTACCTTAAAATCATACACAAAAACAGAAAAACTTTTGACTTGACTTTATTGATCAATTTCTCCAGTAAGGAAGGACTTCATTTCATAGGTCTTTGTTTTTGAAATGTTTGAAAATATATATATCAAACTTGTTTTCAACATTCTGTCTTGTGATTTTGTAAATGCATCACACTCTTGTGTACATACAGTATGAGTAAACTTTAAGAATACGTTAAGAAGTATATTTCCAGTATATAAATAGTAAGCTACAAGTAATATGCCAAGCAAACTTAAAGTATAACAAGTAAACTAGTGAAATAACCAACATTTATAACCGTATACTTAAAGTATACAATAATAAACTAAAAATAGGGACTTGAAGTATGTAACTAAGGGGCGTTGTGGCTCAGTCAACTAAAGCGCCATACCATAACTCCAGGGACCTGGGTTCGATTTCAACCCAAGGTCATTTCCTGATCCCTCTCCTGCTCATTTCTTGTCTCTACACTGTCCTATCCAATAAAGGTGAAAAAAGCCCAAAAAAAGAAGTATATCGATAAGTATACTTGTGGTATACTTTAAGCATACGAGAGGGATATACCAAGTACATTGATAGTATATAGATGAGTGTACTTTTGCAAACTTAAAATGTTCCAATTTAGTCCGAAAAAGTATTAAATTTGTATACTTTCTAGTACACTAAAAGTACATGGTCTGTAGTATACTTGCTATACTTATACTCATACTGAAGCATACTTAATAAAATGAACTTTAAGTATACTACTTTTTGCTAAGGGCTGCCAGTGGCTCGATTGCGATCGCAAACAGCAGAGGTGATAAGGGGCACCCTTGGCGCGTGCCCCTCCCCAGAGCAAAGTAGGGAGAGCATTTATCATTTGTGATAACAGCCCCTAGTGGATTATGATAAAGCAACTTGACCCATTCAATAAAATCTTTACCTAAATCAAATTCCTTGAGTGTGAAAAACAAAAAATCCCATTCTATACGGTCGAATGCTTTTTCTGCATCCAATGACACTACCATACCCTTAAAATTATTTTGCTGACACAGCTGAATAATGTTGAGTAACCTTCTAACATTATTACATGAGTTCCTTCCAGTAATAAACCCTATCTGGTCATTATTAATGATAAATGGAAGGATTTTCTCTAGTCTTAAGGCTAGTATTGTAGATCAAATCTTGAAATCTAAATTTAGTAAACTGATAGGTCGGTAGGATGAACACACAACCGCTGGTTTATCCTTCTTAAGAATCAGGCTAATGTTCACTTCTGTAAGTGTTTTGGGAAGAGCTCTCTTCTCAAAGGAGTGATTAAACATGGCAAGTAAAGGCTTCACCAACAACGGCTTAAAACATTTATAAAAATCTGAGCTAAAGCCATCAGGACCCGGAGCCTTTCCTGATTGTAAAACACCAACTGCTTCAGCTACTTCTTCCAGTGTTATAGGTTCATTCAATACTGTCTTTTGTTGGTCATTAGGCTTGGGCAGATTCAGATTGGAGAAAAAGCCCTCCATCAGTCTAGAAACCCCTGCTGGCTGCTCACTCGTATATAACTTTCCATAAAATTCTGTAAAAACCTTATTTATGCCATTGCTATCCAGTTTCACCTGCCCAGAGACATCTTTAACTGAAGATATGTTCTGAGAGTCAGGTCTATTCTTAACCAGGCTGGCTAAATACTTGCTGGGTTTGTTAACAAATTCATATAATTTCTGCCTTGCGAATCGTATACTCTGCTCTCCCTTCTGAGTGAGCAGTGAGTTAAGTGTTGCGCTTGTGGTCAGAGTTGCTTTAAGATTAGTATCGGTAGGGTTCTGGTTATATGCCCTCTCACACTCGGATAGCTGCAGCTCTAGTTTCTGTTGCTCTTCTTGACGCTTTTGTTTTGTGCTTTTTTCATAAGATATAATCAAACCCCGTGAATAAGCCTTACACGTCTCCCATAAAATAGAAGGAGATACATCAGGTGTGTTATTACACGAAAAGAATATCTGAAACTCAGTCTGAAAGAAAGATATGAAATTCGGGTCATTCAACAGATGGTTATTAAACCGCCATTTACTCGATCGTTGCTGAGCCTCTCCATGTGAGAACTTTAAACAAACCGGGGCATGGTCCGATGTCGTAATGCTCCCAATATCACAAGATGAAACAGAATACAACATTGTTTTAGGGACAAACAAGTAGTCTATTCTAGAGCTACTTTTATGCACTCCAGAGAAGAATATAAATTCTTTGTTCTTTGGATTTAACGCTCGCCACACATCCAAATAGCCTTCACATACATCAGCTGTTGCTCGCGCCTGTTAAGTAGGGTTAGTTTCTTCAGCAGGTAACTTATCAATGCGAGGGTCTAATATGCAATTTATGTCACCGCCAGCAATTGACTGAGCACAGTCCAACTCCGCTAATTCTGAGAAAGCTTTTGTTATGAGATCAGAAGGGAGACCTGGTGAGGCATAAACATTTAAAATAGAAATATTTTTTCCAAACAGGCGTCCCTTTATTGCAACACATCTTCCTGCATTATCTTTAGTACAGGATTCTAGCATAAAAGGAAGCCGTTTGTTAATAAAGATGCAAACTCCTCTGCTATTGGACGTAAAAGATGAAAAAAAAATACTTGTCCCACCCATTCCCGTTTAAGTTTTTCATGTTCTATGTTTTTTAGGTGTGTTTCCTGAAGTAGTGCTATGTCAACCCCTTCTTTTTTTAGATATGTCAATATTTTTTTTCCTTTTCACAGTATGATGTATGCCTCTAATATTCCATGTACATACCTTAAGTACAGAATTAGTCATGGTAGTTGTAAGGAATTAAATAGAGCGAGGATTGGTTGTTGCCTTAAGTCTGTATGTATTATACTATCCATAATCTAATTCCCTCCATGTGCCATACCTTGTGACCAGAAAGAGATAAAACAGAGAAAAAAAAACTCAAATTGCTGTGCTGTCTTCTATAACCCGTGAATAAACCTCTGAACACAACTATATACACACACAGTCTACCATGAACAAATAGACTAATGGAACTCAAGATAAAGAGAAGGGTGGAGACCCCAACTTCAGAAGAGGAACCCTTGCTAGGCCCTCTTAACCTTACTTCAGATGCAGCTATGATGTTCCTGAGTCTGCAAGATCGAGTGCAATCATTATTTAATCAGCCCTACGTCCACTAAGCTGATGTTCCACCATCACTTGTATTTTTCACACAGAGTATCACACAAAAAGAACAGGGATATCTCAGTCATATAATATGAGTAGTTGGTATCCATACTGTCAGAAAGTAATAATATAAAAAGTCACAGAAAAAAAAGGATTAAAAAAAAAAATTTTGTGCTACCACCTGGTGGTGACAACAGGAGACGCAGGATCCATATGACAGGGCCTGTCAATCAAATGCTGCTACCTTCGGCCAGCGTCCGACCATTTCCGGTCCATCTCGGCCATGTCCGACATCCGCCGGCTCCCCCAGATACCTTCACTTAAGACCGGCAAAGTGCAATTATTTATGGCTGCATGCCGTGCTGGCCCTGTTTCTAAGATGAACTTACCCTTCCGTCCAGTACAGTGCCTTCACCACCTAGTGTGTTTTATATATGCCATAGCTTCTTCGGGCTTGGTAAAGAACTTGGGAGTGTTATTCACGGTGATCCTCAGAGTTGCAGGATAATTTAGGCCATAGGTGTGTAGACCGAGTGACTGGAGCCTCCTTCTGGCCTTGTCAAAAGCCCGATGTTTCCTCTGAGTTCCACTGGAGAAGTCCTAGAAAAAGAAAATCCTGCTGACCTCAAAACGGACCTCCTTCGCCCGCCTGGCTGCCTCCAGCACCCTGACCCGATCACTGTAGTGGTGAAATCTTACAATCATAGCGTGTGGGTAAGGTCTGCGTGAGTCGGCTCCCCTCCTCGCTGGCCCTGACACCCGGTGCGCCCTCTCCAGCTTTATTTTCCCGTTGTAGAACTTTGTGCGGGTGGGTGGAGCACAGAAGTACAGCAGGCCAGAACGGAGTTTCCAAAAACTCTTTATTTGCACTTTTCAGTTGCAAACACACTCTGCCAGCCACACACACACACACACACACACACACAAAAGTCATCTGGTTGGGGAGAGAGCTCTCTTCCTCTGCTCTCTCTCCTTATATCGGGCGTGGTCGCTGGGAAGACACACAAACACAGGTTAATTGACATCAGGTGTAGTGATTCTGCCACTTACCTTCCCTGACTCCGCCCTCCGGTCACAGACCGACACTTGACCACGCCCCCGCTGCCACATACCCCCACCGCCCGATTCAGGCCGGGCAGCCATCTGGCCTGCAGCCGACTCCCCCCCCCCCCCCCCCCCCCTTGACGGGAGAGGAAGTCCACCACAACCATCTGTGCCCCCGGCCTGTGGATCACGAAGTTAAAGGGCTGGAATGCCAGATACCAACGGGTGATCCGCGCATTGGCATCCTTCATGTGGTGGAGCCACTGGAGGGGCGTGTGGTCCAAACAGAGGATGAAAGGGTGTCCCAGCAGGTAGAAGCAGAGGGCGAGGACCGCCCACTTGATGGCTAGGCACTCCTTCTCGATTGTGCTGTAGTGCCCCTCACGCACTGACAGTTTCCTGCTGATATACAGCACAGGGCAATCCTCACCCTCCACCTCCTGGGACAAAACAGCCCCCAGCCCTCTGTCCGACGCGTCCGTCTGGAACATAAAGGGGAGAGAAAAGTCAGGGGAGTGTAACAGTGGCCCCCCACACAGTGCAGCCTTCATCTCAGAGAAAGCCTGCTGGCATTGCTCCGTCCACTGGACCGGATCTGGTGCCCCCTTTTTAGTGAGATCAGTCAGCGGGCTGGTGAAGTCAGAATAATTAGGTATAAACCTACGATAGTAGCCAGCCAGCCCCAGGAACTGTCTCACCCCCTTTTTGGTCTTGGGTGGGCCTCAGGCATGCCGCAATCACTGCTGTCTTGTCAATTTGGGGATGCACCTGCCCATTGCCCAAGTGGAAGCCCAGATACCGTACTTCCACCCGCCCAATCACACACTTCTTCAGGTTGGCCATGAGACCCACTCGCCTCAGCGACCCAAGGACGGCCCTCAGGTGCTGCAGATGCCGCGGCCAGTCATTACTATAAATTATTATGTCGTCCAAGTATGCGGCCACGTCGGTGGCGTGGGGGCGGAGGACCCCGTCCATGAGCTGCTGGAACGTAGCGGGCGCCCCAAACAGCCCAAAAGGAAGTGTGACAAATTGGTGTCAGCCAAACGGTGTGGAAAAGGCCATTTTTTCTCAGGACAAATGGAGTCAAGGGAATCTGCCAATAACCCATTGTCAAATCCAGTGTCGAATAAAAGCGAGCCATGCCTAGTCGATCCAACAAATCGTCAATGCGAGGCATCGGGTACGCGTCGAATTTAGACACCGCGTTGACTTTTCTATAGTCCACACAGAACCAGACCAACCCATCGGCCTTGGGAACCAAGATCACCGGGCTGCTCCAGTCACTGTGGGACTCCTCGACGATGCCCATTTCGAGCATGGCCTCGAGTTCTTCCCGAACCACTTTTTTCTTGTGTTCGGGTAGCCTGTAAGGGTGGCTGCACACTACCACCCCCAGGGGCATCTCAATGTGGTGTTCTATGAGGCGGCTGCAGCCGGGCAGGGGCGAGAACACATCCGAAAATTCGGTCTGCAACTGGGCAACCTCCGTGAGTTGTGTCGGGGAGAGGTGGTCTCCACAGGGGACCGGAGAGGTAAGCGATGTCAATGTTCCTTTTTGAACCTCCGGCCCCAGCTCCGCCTTCTCCGGAACCACTGACACCAGCACCATGGGGACCGCCTCATTCCAGAGTGTAATCAGACTGAGGTGGTAAATCTGTAGTGCCCCACCCCTGTCCGTTCACCTGACCTCATAGTCAACGTTCCCGACTCGCCGTGTGACCTCAAAGGGTCCTTGCTACTTGGCGATCAATTTGGAGCTCAATGTGGGCAACAGTACGAATACTTTATCTCCTGGTGCAAACTCCCTAAGGTGCGCACCCCTGTCATACAGGCGGATTTGCCGTTCTTGAGCCTGCCGCAAATTCTCCTGGGTTAGGTGTGTGAGTGTGTGGAGTTTTGCACGCAGGTCAATAACGTATTGAATTTCATTTTTGCTCGGTGAAGGTCCCTCCTCCCAATTTTCCTGCAGTACATCTAGGATGCCGCGCGGCTTACACCCATATAATAATTAGAACGGGGAGAACCCCGTGGAGGCTTGTGGGACCTCTTGCACTGCGAATAACAGGGGTTTGAGCCATTTATCCCAATTGCATGCGTCCTCGCTTACAAATTTTTTAATTATATTCTTGAGGGTGCGGTTGAACCGTTCGACTAAACCGTCCATTTGTGGGTGATAAACGCTGGTGCGGATCGGCTTAATTCCCAGTAACCCATACAGTTTGCACAGTGTGCATGACATAAACGAAGTGCCTTGATCAGTCAGAATCTCTTTGGGGATTCCGACTCGGGAGATGACGTGGAAGAGTGCTTCCGCAATACTACGTGCTGATATATTGTGAAGAGGCACTACTTCCAGGTATCGCGTTACATAGTCCACTAGGACTAAAATAAAGCAATACCCTCGTGTTGACCGATCTAATGGCCCGATGAGATCCATCCCAATTCTTTCAAACGGGGTCTTGATTAATGGGAGAGGGCACAAAGGCGCTTTTGGAATGGCCACTGGATTTACTAACTGGCATTCGCGGCATGCCGTACACCACCTACGGACATCGCCGCGAATCCCTGGCCAATAGAACTGGGCCATTATTCGGGCTAGTGTCTTATCCTGCCCCAAGTGTCCAGCCATGGGATTAAAGTGAGCCACCTGGAATATCAATTCCCAGCGGCTCTTTGGGATCAAAAGTTGTGAGACCATCTCCGTAGTCTGAGTGTCCTGCGTCACTCAGTATAATCTATCTCTCATAATGGAGAAATAGGGGAAGGACGGGGTGACGTGTGGCTGGAGCGTTTGACCATCGATTACTCTCACTTGGTCAAACACATACCGCAGAGTCTCGTCTTGAGACTGCTCTAATGGGAAATCTGCAAGGGATTCCCCGAGAAAGGGAGGAGGAGCCTGCAGCTCCTCACTCTGACACGAAGATGATGTAGACGGCTCTGTGACAGCTGCTCCTGCCAAAGCCACTCCGGAACCTCCCCCTGCTGAACTACGGCGGGACCCACTCTTTACTAAATGAGTCATTAATTCCCAAAATCCCGGCCAATCAGTCCCCAAAATTATCGAGTGGGTAAGGCGAGGATTAACCGCCGCCTTTACACTAGATTTCTCCCCTCGAAATAGAATGTGGACCGACACTAAAGGATATTTGTGAACATCCCTGTGCACACACAACACCTTCACCAATTGTGCTCCCCCCAATGCCTCGCCTTGCACCAGGCTTTGGTGGATTGAGGTCTGATACATATCTCCTTGGACACTCACTGGTATGCGATACACTCTGGCCCGATTGAGGGCGGTTACTGGCGTGTTGGGGATCTGGACCACCGCGCCCACCTCCATTACCGAGCACTGATGCTGGAGGTGCCCCAGCTCTCCGCCACGCCAGCAAACTGGCCCAGGCTTTCTCTCTGCGTCGGCGCTCTGAGGCTCACTCACCTGAGGGGGGGACAGACATGGAAGCGGGAAACAGGAGGGCACCGTGGGTGCGGCGGGCCGGCTGGGGTGGAGCCGGCCCCCGCCTCCGTGGTGGGGGAACGGGGCAAGGACGAGACACAGAAGGGGAGGGGGAAAGAGAGAGAGAGGAGAAGAGGAGATCTGCTGTCCTGCCATGGGAACAGCCACCAAATGATCCTCTGCCAACTCAATGGCCTGATCCAGCAACGCCGGGCGATGGCACTGGACCCACTCCGCTGTTCTTTCGGGAAGCCGGACGATGAACTGCTCCAGTGCCACCAGATCGATGATTCCCTCGGCGTCGCGGTTGTCAGCCCTCAGCCACCACCGGCAGGTGTCCCGGAGTTGCTGGCCAAACGCGAATGGCCGGCCGACCTCCTCTAGGCATAGAGCGCAAAAGCGCTGGAGTTGTTCGGGGGTGTGCCCCACATGCTGGAGGATGGCCTGGCGCAGGTCTGCATAGACCAGTCGGCTGTCAGTAGGGAGCTGTAGCGCGGCCAGCTGCACCTCACCCATTACCAGGGGGAGGAGGCGCGCCACATGTTGTTCCACTGGCTAGCCCGAGGCCTCTGCTGCTTGTTCAAATAGTGTGAGGAAGGCCTCAGGGTCATCGTGCGCCGCCGTGGGCCCACCCCACCCTAACGAAGATGGGCCCACGGCAGTGGAGGTGGTGGACCCCGCCGACATGAGGAGGTGCCGGAATGCCTGACAATCTTCCTGTTGCGCCAGCACCAGGGCCTCGAACTGTTGTTCTTGCTCCTTTCGGAGGACGAGCAGCACCTGGTGCTGGCTCTGTTGGGCCGTGGGGAGGGCGTGGATCAGGTCTACAAAGGGGGAGGACTCCATGGGGCTGTTCTCCTCTGTGCTCCGCTCCCGGGTTTCAGCACCACTGTAGAACTTTGCGCGGGTTGGTGGAGCACAGAAGTACGGCAGGCCAGAACGGAGTTTCCAAAAACTCTTTATTTGTACTTTTCAGTCGCAAACACACTCTCCCAGCCACACGCGCATACACACACACACACACACACACACACACACACAAGTCATCTGGTTGGGGAGAGAGCTCTCTTCCTCTGCTCTCTCTATCCTTATATCGGGCGTGGTCACTGGGAAGACACACAAACACAGGTTAATTGACATCAGGTGTAGTGATTCTGCAACTTACCTTCCCTGACTCCGCTCTCCGGTCACAGACCAACGCTTGACCACACCAATGCTTGACCACGCCCCCGCTGCCACACCCGTCCTTGGTGGTCAGTGCCAAAACTTTGGGAAGCCACATCTCCATGAACTGTACAGCAGATGAGCCCTCTGAAGATTCTGGTAGGCCAATTATTCTGAGGTTTTTACGTCTGCCTCAGTCCTCCTGGTCATCCAGACACTCCTGCAGCGAGACCACAACTTTTTCCAGGTATGTCCATCTCGACATTTACGTCCTCCACCACGGAAATGCATTGTTCAGCTTCCCCAACACGCTTGGTTGTGTCTTGCAACTCTTTTGACATGTCTCCAATCTTTTGCAGAAAGTCAAAACTAAGTCAAACTTAGCCTCTATCACCCTGGATATATCTGCTGTAAGTGTGGCCATGGCCTTGGTCATTGCTGGACTCAAAACTTCTATCTCTGTAGTCTCTGCGCCACCATCTTGTGCCCTATCCGTGTTGCTAGTCGTGACGTTCCTCTTCTCCTGTGTCTTTTTCATGTTTTTTGAAGCCATTTCAACAAAAGCTTTACCCCAGAAGTGGTCTACTGACATCAGCTAAATTCTACATGTGTTTTTATCTAATTAGGCTGAGTTAGGCATCAGTATCAGGATGTTTTTGCATCGACAAAGCGGGAGTTCACACCGAATGCTGCTACTTGGTCCGCATCACCGGAAGTCTCCTCATGGTTATTCATTTGACATTTTCTTTTATTTTTCAGTTTGAAAAGATGTTTTGTGCATAAGATGAGAAATGGAAATATGTTAATAATGGACTGGCAAAAATGCTGTTTTCTAAGTGCTGTAGAGGTTTTATTATTTTAATAATTGATTTAAGATATTTCTCTGAAACATGTTTTTAAAAAGTCTTTTATACACTCACCGGCCACTTTAATAGGAACTTGTTCTTGATTCGAAGATTCCTGTTCTTGGCTGCCAGGAGTGAAACCCACTGTAGGCTTCTGCTGTTGTATGCTGAGATGCTTTTCTGCTCACCATGGTTGCAAAGAGTTGCTATGAGTTGCTATATCCTTCCTGGCAGCTTGAACCAATCTGGCCATTTTCCTCTGACCTCTCTTCTCAACAAGGTGTTTCCACCCACAGAACTGTTGCTCACCCCCCGCAGTGTTCTGTGTAAACTCTAGAGACTGTTGTGTGTGAAAACCTCAGGAGATCAGCAGTTTCTGAAATACTCAAAGCAGTCCATCTGGCTCAAACCAACACCCATGCCACAGTGAAAGTCATACTTTGAGATCACATTTTTTCCCCCATTCTGATGTTTGAAGTAAGCATTAACTGAAGCTCTTGATTTGTATCTGCATGATTGTATGCACTCTGCTGCTATCAAGGGATTGGCTGATTAGAGAACTGCATAAAACTGCAGGTGTGTGGGTGTTCCTAATAAAGTAGCCGGTGAGCATATTTACTGTCCATTAATATTATAAATGTAATATCAGTGCAACACAAATGACATCCCAAGCTTAGACTGGCCTCTATCGTGAATAGAATCATGCTAATACATCTGATTTCTCAGAGATCTGAAACTGTTCATTTTCTTTCTGAGAATAATCCAAGTCCTATTTGTTTTAAAATACACTCATAATCAAATGTTCATCTTGAAATACCCGCTCTCCTTGGACAATAATTGGACATGAGCATTAACCGATTTTAATTTGGCAGCACTTTTCTAAGAAAAGTCCCTTTATATTTATTGTAAAACATTTTTTTTCACATACAGATATCATCAGTCCTTCAAAGAGATCATAGATTTTCCATCATGCACACCATGACTCATTAATTTTACCTGCGCTACAGCTTGTCAAAGTTTTGATTATGATAAAAGCTCTTTTATTAGGGCCTGTCCTCAGAGTGTCAAAATTATTACAAATTTTACACCATTCAGCTAAAAACATCAATACCACTGACAGGTGAAGTGGATCAGATGATTTTACAACACCGATTCCAAAAAAGTTGGGACAAAGTACAAATTGTAAATAAAAACAGAATGCAATAATTTACAAATCTCAAAAACTTATATTGTATTCACAATAGAACACAGACAACATATCAAATGTCGAAAGTGAGACATTTTGAAATTTCATGCCAAATATTGGCTCATTTGAAATTTCATGACAGCAACACATCTAAAAAAAAGTTGGGACAGGGGCAATAAGAGGCTGGAAAAGTTCAAGGTACAAAAAAAAAGGAACAGCTGGAGGACCAAATTGCAACTCATTAGGTCAATTGGCAATAGGTCATTAACATGACTGGGTATAAAAAGAGCATCTTGGAGTGGCAGCGGCTCTCAGAAGTAAAGATGGGAAGAGGATCACCAATCCCCCTAATTCTGCACCGACAAATAGTGGAGCAATATCAGAAAGGAGTTCGACAATGTAAAATTGCAAAGAGTTTGAACATATCATCATCTACAGTGCATAATATCATCAAAAGACTCAGAGAATCTGGAAGAATCTCTGTGCGTAAGGGTCAAGGCCGGAAAACCATACTGGGTGCCCATGATCTTCGGGCCCTTAGACGGCACTGCATCACATACAGGCATGCTTCTGTATTGGAAATCACAAAATGCGCTCAGGAATATTTTCAGAGAACATTATCTGTGAACACAATTCACTGTGCCATCTGTCATTGCCAGCTAAAACTCTATAGTTCAAAGAAGAAGCAGTATCTAAACATGATCCAGAAGCGCAGACGTCTTCTCTGGGCCAAGGCTCATTTAAAATGGACTGTGGCAAAGTGGAAAACTGTTCTATGGTCAAACGAATCAAAATTTGAATTTCTTTATGGAAATCAGGGATGCCATGTCATTCAGACTAAAGAGGAGAAGGACGACCCAAGTTGTTATAGGCGCTCAGTCCAGAAGCCTGCATCTCTGATGGTATGGGGTTGCATGACAATGCCAAGGCTCCGGGTACTGAACTGGCCAGCCTGCAGTCCAGATCTTTCACCCATAGAAAACATTTGGCGCATCATAAAACAGAAGATATGACAAAAAGACCTAAGACAGTTGAGCAACTAGAATCCCACATTAGACAAGAATGGGTTAACATTCCTATCCCTAAACTTGAGCAACTTGTCTCCTCAGTCCCCAGACATTTACAGACTGTTGTAAAGAGAAAAGGGGATGTCTCACAGTGATAAACATGGCCTTGTCTCAACTTTTTTGAGATGTGTTGTTGTCATGAAATTTAAAATCACCTAATTTTTCTCTTTAAATTATACATTTTCTCAGTTTAAACATTTGATATGCCATCTATGTTCTATTCTGAATTTTGAAACTTCCACATCATTGCATTCCATTTTTATTTACAATTTGTACTTCATCCCAACTTTTTTGGAATTGGGGTTGTATTACATTGGGACTTATCAGTGGGGTAAGATATATTAGGCAGTAAGTAAACAGTTAGTTCTTGAAGTTGACATGATGAAAACAGGAAAAATGTTCAAGTGTAAGGAGGAACTTTCATAAGGGCCAAATTTTTATGGCAAGATGACTGGGTCAAAGCATCTGCAAAATGACAGCTCTTGTGGGGTGTTACTGGTATGCAGTGTTTAGTTCCTACCAAAAGTGGCCCAACTGGTGAGTAAACACCCAAGGATCATTGATGTGCATGGGAAGCGAAGGCTTGCCCATCTGGTCTGATCCCATAGATGATCTACTGGTGTGTAAATTGCTGAAAAATGTAATGCTGGCTATGATCAAAAGATGTTAGAACACACAATGCATCACAGCTTACTGTGTATAGGGCTGCGTAGTCACAGACAAGTCAGAGTGCCCATGCTGACCCCTTTCCACCTCCAATAGTGCCTACAATGGGCACATGAGCATCAGAACTGGACCATGGAGCAGTGGAAGTAGGTGGAGTGGTTTGATGAATCATATTTTATTTCATGTGGGGGTGTCCATCATTTACTTGGAGAAGAGATGACACCAGAATGCATTATGGGAAGAAGTCAAGCCAACAGCAGCAGTTTGTTGCTCTGGGCAATGTTCTGCTGGGAAAACTTGGGTCCTTGCATGCATGTGGATTTTATTTTGATGTATACCACCTACCTAAACATTGTTGCAAACCAAGAACATGCCTTCATAGCAATGGTATTCCCAAATGCTAGTGGCCTCTTTCAGCAGGATATTTCACCCTGCTACACTTGTCCAGGAATGGTTTGAGGAACATGATAAGGAGTTCAAGGTGTTGACTTGGCCTCCAAATTCCGTCCATCCATCCATTATCCGTAACCGCTTATCCTGTGCAGGGTCACAGGCAAGCTGGAGCCTAACCCAGCTGACTATGGCAAGAGGCAGGGTACACACTAGACAAGTCACCAGATCATGGCAGGGCTGACACATAGAGACAAACAACCATTCACATTCACACCTACGGTCAATTTAGAGCCACCAATTAACCTAACCTGCATGCCTTTGTACTGTAGGGGGAAACCTTAGTACCCAGAGGAAACCCATGCAGACACAGGGAGAACATGCAAACTCCACACAGAATGGCCCCCATCAGCCACTGGGCTTGAACCCAGAACCTTCTTGCTGTAAGGCAACAGTGCTAACCACTACACCACCGTCTTGCCTCCAAATTCCCCGGATCTCAATCTGATCGATTGAGTATCTGTGGGATATACTGTACAAGACAAACAAATCTGATCCATGGATGCCCAATCTAACTATTTATAGAACTTTAACAGTCTGCTGCTAACATTTTGTTGCCAGAAAGCACAGTCCATTCATCAAAGGGTCAGAGCTGTTTTGGCAGTACAAGGGAAACTGACACAATAGTAGACAGGTGGTTTTAATATCATGGCTGATCAATGGCTGGTGGATTAACTTTCTTGGAACTACATTTTTAAAATTCTGTGCAGAACTCCACCATGCAGTAGATACTGCATATTGCCCAAGCCTGGGGCAAACCCCCAAGATCACACACACATGCGCGCACACACACACACACAGAGTCAGAAACAGGATTACAGTAGGTATCCATTTCTGTAACCCAAGGTCCAATCTACACTAATTAACCCTCTAGGGCTCATTAATGGACTTCAAGGTAACTATATGTACCTCTTTAGGGCCACAAAGATTCATCTGTGTTCCTAAGAGGTATATAAAGTGTACAAATAAATTCCTTCTAGGGTACTGCCCCAGTGGCAACCCATTGTAACACTAAAGGTACAATAATATACTTTACTTTTTAAGACTGCATGTAAACAACCATACCTCATGATCAAACTATAACTCATGCTTATTTTATTCATCTTTGCTTTCACAACATTGTGATGCACTCCCTTAGTTTAACCAGTCCTTCTTCTTCTTCCTCCTGGTCTTTGAGACATCTGACTGAGCGATCTTGCATGAATAAAAGAAACTAATAACCAGTGAACTTGAAATTAGCCCCAAAAATTTTAGTGGGCTAAGAAGCTCTTAATGTAAAACTGTTTTACAAAATGTGAAATATATTAACTTACCCAACGAGTTGCAAAATATGCCTAGGCTTACATTTTTAATCATCACAGTTGAATTAAATAGACATATTTCAGACAGGGCTGCTTATACGTTACCGTATATCCTTTTAATGACATTTCACTCAGGAAAATGTTATAAGAAAATCATTACTAGCAAGATTGAGTGCTACCTTTTTGTCATCCTTTTAATCTGAATTAGGGAGTTCTTAAGCAATAGACTCTAAATCTTTAGATGGAGCTTTTGCTCCAATCACTTGGAGAGCTATGAGCCGGCCTGGTTCAGCGCAAACCTTTATAGAGCCACAAATGTGAATTTCTCATAATAAAGAAGAACTGCAATAATTTCAGGTCTATTATTGTATTAGATGGCTGAAGACCAAGAGGCAGGACTCTAGGGCAGAAAATTGTTAGCTTCCAATTATAATAATAATAATGACAATGATAATAATAATAACTTAATTGTTGCAAATATTGACATAAAACAGACTACAGATGATTGCATTTTTAGGGAAATACTGAAAACTGCCTCTCTTTTTTCCCCTTTTTTTCTTGTTTTGCATTGAATAGAACACAATTCCTCTGTTTTGAATGCACATTTTTATTCGCTTGTCCGATGCATCCTTTACTAGCCACTAAAAGCACTGTTGAAATAAAAGGTGGCTCTGAGGAGATATACAGCTGAAAAGTCAGAGTGCTGTAATGTGGAACATAAAAAAGTAGAACTGGCCCTTTACTGTTTTGCCTTCCTCTTTGATTCACTTTGGCTCGTTGTTTTGGTCTGGCAAAGGATTTTTATGACACCGCTCCCCTGGGTGTGAGTGTATTTGGTGGCATGAATGGTCTTTCACAAATGCTTGGCCTGAGGCTCTATAAGGCGTAGCACTCTGCTGCAGACAGGTTATGCCAAATCACATTTCACTTTCATGGTGGGGTAAAAAACATGGATATGAACAGTTCTGAGATCACTGGCCTTTTGTCCAGCCATATTCTGTAATGGAAGTGCATTTTAAAGCTTAACAACGATACTGGACCATACAGTCTACAGACATAACGTTAAGAAAAAAGAAAAATTGATATCCACATTGGGCGGCACGGTGGTGTAGTGGTTAGCGCTGTCGCCTCACAGCAAGAAGGTCCTGGGTTCGAGCCCCGGGGCCGGCGAGGGCCTTTCTGTGTGGAGTTTGCATGTTCTCCCCGTGTCTGCGTGGGTTTCCTCCGGGTGCTCCGGTTTCCCCCACAGTCCAAAGACATGCAGGTTAGGTTAACTGGTGACTCTAAATTGACCGTAGGTGTGAATGTGAGTGTGAATGGGTTGTCTGTGTCTATGTGTCAGCCCTGTGATGACCTGGCGACTTGTCCAGGGTGTACCCCGCCTTTCGCCCGTAGTCAGCTGGGATAGGCTCCAGCTTGCCTGCGACCCTGTAGAACAGGATAAAGCGGCTAGAGATAATGAGATGAGATGAGATATCCACATTTGGCTAAATGGTCATAAAGCCAGTGCAATTTTTTAAAGTGCTTAAAATCAACATACAGAATATTCTTATTTATTCTATCCACATTCACTGGATATGAGCAATCATGCACTCTGATTGGTTACTCTACTACTAGGCTATCAGCTAATATACCATGAGTAGAAAAAAAAAAACAAAATGGCAGAGGATGTTGCTGAACCAACCGATGACGAAATAAAAACTCTACTCGAAACACCCCCCCCCCCCCCCCCATAAATAGATAAATTAATTAATTAAATTAAAAAAATCCCCAGCAAAATATGGAATGAAAGTATTTGATGGCAAGAACTTTTTTCCCAAGAATTATTATTATAGCATTTTTCACAAATTGCTACTGTCATTTCACTGGTTTGCTTACATTCTAAGTGAAAATTATTTTGTTGGACGTTTTGTATAAAGCTTTTCTTTATGGAATTTGCAAAAAATAATAAAAAAAATGCTCTGCTTCTCAAAATCCAGTGAATGTGGATTGAATAAAACAGTTATTCCACTCAATTTCATTGTACATGACTTATAGCCAACTTGACGCTACGTGCCTTGTCGGCTATCAGCTCGTCTGACTTGATTTCGTGGAATAACTGTTAAATATTAAGGAGTTGATGACAGAGTATTTCTTTCCCATGATTCAGAAATAGTCCCATGTCTACTTGTTTTCCAAGACGAAAGGTATCCACCAAAGATTTTTGAAGGTCTAGTTGAAAGTCCTTGCATATAAAGGTCTGAATTTAGCAACCAACAAACAGTTACTTTGTAATGCTTAAATATAAGTGATTAGTTATCAGCTATAAATACGACAATTCAACATGTCTTTTGTAGTGGTGCTTCATACTAAATTTGACCAGCACCATGGAGTCTGGAGAGAAAACAGTTCATTTTGAAACATATATTATTCATAGTCATGATTTTTTTGTGTGTGTGTGTCTGTTGTCACTTCACTAATTTTATTAGAAAGGACAAATAAAAATGCTAAAATAATCATTGAAGGTCTGTGGGAAATCCTCTACTAGAGACTGATGTTTCTAGCCATGTACAGTAGTTAATCTCTGGTCCAATGAACTCCCTTCTGATGTCCACCCATTGGCCATTTTATTAGGAACACCCATGCACCTGTCGTTTTGTGGAGTTCTCTAATCAGCCCATCCCTTGACAGCAACACAATGCATAAAAATCATGCAGATACAAATAAAGAGCTTCAGTTAATGTTCAAACATCAGATTGGGAAAAATTGTGATCTCAAAGTGTGACTTTCACTGTGGCATGAGTGTTGGTGCCAGATGGACTGGTTTGAGTATTTCAGAAACTGCTTATCTCCTGGGGTTTTCACACACAACAGTCTCTAGAGTTTACACAGAATGGTGCGAAAAAAAAAAAACACTGACTGAGTGACAGTTCTGTGGGTGGAAACGCCTTGTTGATAAGAGAGGTCAGAGGAAAATGGCCAGATTGGCTTGAGCTGCCAGGAAGGATATAGCAACTCGTATAACAACTCTTCACAACCGTGGTGAGCAGAAAAGCATCTCAGCATGTAACAGCAGAAGATCACATTGGGTTCCACTCCTACCAGCCAAGAACAGGAATCTTAGAATCAAGAACAAGTTCCTATTAAAGTGGCCAGTGACTGTATAAAATACTTTTTAAAATGTCTGGAGCATCCCAACACATGCGTCAGGATGCTATTTATCGATTTTAGCTCCACTTTCAATACAATAGTCCCCCATGAACTGGTAAACAAGCTCAGCAACCTGGGATTAACCACCATACTCTGCTCATGAATTTTGGACTTCCTCACAAATAGACTGCAAAACATCAGGGTGGGCAACTGCACATCATCCGCTCTCACCCTGAACACAAGAGTACAACAGGGCTGTGTCCTTAGCCCAGCCCTTTTCACTCTATTCACGTACCATATGACTGCACACCCATCCACTCCTCTAACACTATCGTGAAGTTTATTGATGACACCACTATAGTGGGACTGATATCAGAAAATGATGAGAAGCCCTACCGAGAGGAGATTCAACACCTGGTCCGGTGGTGTTCAGACAGTAAGCTGGTACTGAACACAACCTAAACAAAGGAGGTTGTTGTGGACTTCAGGAGAACCAGGAACACCCCCCCCCCCACACACACACACACACATAAATGGTGAAGAGGTGGAGAGGGTCTACAACATCAAATTCCTGGGACTTCCCATCACAAAAGGATCTTGCATGGAACCTTAACACCTCCCACCTGGTGAAGAAAGCTCAGCAGAGGCTGTTCTTCTTGAGAAAGCTTAAAAAAGCCTAACTCTGCTCTTAGTAAACTTCTACAGGAGCACTGAGTGCTTGCTCTGCTACTGTGTCACAGTTTGGTCCAACAGCTGTACTGCAGAGAACTGGAGAGATTTGGAATGGATAGTTAAAACTGCACAGGGGATTGTGGAGACAAAGTTACCAAATCTGGACATAGTTTATGCTTGCTATTTGTGTAAGAGGGCTAACAACATTATCAAGGACTCAACACACCCAGGTCATAAACTGTTTGCCCCCCTCCCATCAGCCAAAAGATACAGGACCATCAGAATATGCACAAATAGACTGAGGAATAGCTTCTTCCCCAGAGAACTGTGGGCACTAAAAAAGGCAACTGGACTTGCTTGAAATTCTTGAAAATGTTTCACCTCTCATCCGTAAGGCTTCTTCAGTTCTGTCTGACTAGTGGGGAGTTCCAGGTATTTATCCTCTAGTGGATCAAAAGCAACCTTAAGGAGAGTTGTTGAGGTCACATGGGTCATTGAGTCATCCTGTAGGACTCAACCCGGCCCCAAGTGACCTACACCCACAGGATGACTCAACAACCCAGGTGACCTCAATGACTCTCCTTAGGGTTCCTTTTGGTCCACTAGAGGATAAATACCTGGAACTCCCCACTCATCAGACAAAACTGAAGAAGCCTTTCAGATGATAGGTGAAACGCCTTCAAGAATTTCAAGCAAGTCCAGTCACCTTTTTTTAGCACCTATGGTTTACTATGACCTGGATGACTGAGAACCTTCACGGACATTCTTTGCCAGAGCTGTAGCCTCCATTACACCCCCAAGTTGCTGCT
Organism: Neoarius graeffei; assembly: GCF_027579695.1. Taxonomy (NCBI): domain Eukaryota; kingdom Metazoa; phylum Chordata; class Actinopteri; order Siluriformes; family Ariidae; genus Neoarius; species Neoarius graeffei. The sequence continues at coordinate 17,662,647 of NC_083576.1, read as the reverse complement.
AATGCACTGATCCCTTTATATTCAGGACTGTAAATACAATTATTACAATCTGTGCAATATCTGCTTGCACTGCACTTTATTTTACTGATTGATCACTTTACAGATTGGAACATAAATACACCTCATACAATTGTGCAATATCTGCTGACACTACAATTCACCCACTTGTATTTTATATTTTTTATTTATATTATTTTGTTACTGCTGCTGTTTGACCTGAGTGCTACCAAACTAAGTTTCATTGTATAAATACAATGACAGTAAAGTCTTATCTATCTATCTATCTATCTATCTATCTATCTATCTATCTATCTATCTATCTTAATCACTCTTTGCAACCATGGTGAGCAGAAAAGCATCTCAGCATACAACAGCAGAAGCCCACATTGGGTTCTACTCCTGCCAGCCAAGAACAGGAATCTTCAAGATCTTCAAGAACAAGTTCCTATTAAAGTGGCTGGTAAAGTGTATAAAAGACTTTTTTGAAAACATGTTTCAGAGAAATGTATTAAATCAATTAAAAAAATAATAAAACCTCTATAGCACTTAGAAAACAGCATTTTTTTTTTTTTTTTGCCAGTGCCCGATAAACATTAATAATAGAAAATGTCTCACAACCTTTTTATCAGCCAGATACAGGAATATTATGAATATTCTCTACTTCTGAGAGATCTAAGGATATTACAGGGAAGGTGGTTCATTAAAAGCCTTCATTAAGTACGATTGAGGTGCCAATGGCCTATGAGTTGGGTTTTTTTTTTTTTAGACAATGTACAGATCAAATCTTTACATTGCTAGGCTTATGTTTGCTGACAGTAAGCACTCAAGTCTACTGCAAATTTACTTTTTCTTTGTCTCAATAAAAATTGTACACCATTGGAAATAACTGAGTCAACATGACTGATTTAGAAATGTCACTGAGAAACACAAAGAATTTCAATTAAATTGAAGAGCCCTCCATCCATTGATTATCTGTAGCCTCTTATCCTGTTCAGCAGGGTCGCAAGCAAGCTGGAGCCTATCCCAGCTGACTATGGGCAAGAGGCGGGGTAGACCCTGAACAAGTCACCAGGTTATCACAGGGCTGACACATAGAGACAAACAGTCACACTCCTGGTGAATTTAGAGCCACCAATTAGCCTAACCTGCTTGTCTTTGGACTGTGGGGGAAAACGGAGCACCCGGAAGAACCCCACACATGGGGAGAACATGCAAACTCCACACAGTAAGGCCTTTGTTGGCCACTGGGCTCAAACTCAGAACCTTCTTGCTGTGAGGTGACAGTGCTAGCCACTACACCACCATGCCGCCCTTCACTTGGAGCACCAAAGCCCTATTCAGAGTAGATTAGTTATATTGGGTGGGACAGTGGCGGCTGGTAGTCTTTCAAACAGGGGAGGCTGGTCGGTTACGATATTTCCAGATTTTAAAATAAAAAACATCAATTTTGCCCATACTCTGGCCTCTGATCTGGCTGATTGTTGGCAGGGTCACAAACTGTGAAATAACAGGTTCTTTTGGCCCATTAGCCTCCTGTCCAATATACATGATGGTAGTGTTGGGGGGGGGGGTATATTTTCACATTTTATATTTTAAAATTGTGGCATGTTGTTTAAAAATTGATCATTATTGAAAGCAGCTCTTTGTCAGGAACCTCAGCAGTAAAGCTGGGTGCCACACATTTCATTCAATGACACTTTCCCTATATTTTAATTATTTTGACTGAGAAATGTTTTATTGACAATTTTGATAACCCTTCACTTTTAATCCAGGTCTGTAGTGTGAAATGTTCTCGGCTGTGTTTTTGTTTAAAAATGTTTTCCAAATTGTAGCTGTGTTTAATTCATATCCAGAAAAATATATATTCCAATATAATGTACTCAGCATAAACATTTTAAATAGATTCTATATTTTTGGTCCATCCATGACATATTACTAAAGTAGCCTATTTATTGTTGTTGATGTGGGTCACTTGCTGTTAGCCAATTCACTTTCTCGTACCAGGAGAGCTGAAAGGAACGAGTATTATTCCCTACCTTTTTCACCAAGTCAGTTTGAGGCGTTGGCCTATCCTGCTCTTTAATTTTATTTTTTTTCCTCGAAAGGAAGACTGGCATTCGCCAAAATTAAATCAGCAATGCTTGGCATCCGTGCACAGCTTTCTTGCTAGCTGACTAGCCCCCTCAAGTTCAGTCACTCAAATAAACGAAATTTCTGGAACTAAGCAAACTTGACAACACTATATTTACACTTTATTTACAATGAAAATATATACAAACTAAAAAAGCTGGTAGAAACCGTATGTAATGAATGAAATCGAAATGTAAGCTGATCTCTTACAATACAGCACTTGCGAATCCGCATGGGACTGAACTGATGTTGCCAGATACTGCTGACGTTATCCAGCCCAAAATATGTTCAAAACCCGCCAATATGCACTTAAAACCGCTCAATTGAGCGGGAAACCCCCAATCTGGCAACACTGTACCACTGCCTATCTATAGTTGAAACGAGCTGTCAATCAAAGAAAATATCCGGCCGCTTTCACCAATCACCAGTCTCCTCGCGGAAACTGCCATGTCCCTCCCATGTGAGGCTCGGAGTCCGTGGGCGGGCGTTTTCGCAGTATTTGTCCAATAACCGTCTTGCATTTTGAGATTGAAAAGCGCAGAGCTCCCAAATGCCACTGAAGTCCACTGAGGCTGGGAGTCCGTGGGAGTCCGTAGGCGGGCATTTTCGCAGTATTTGTCCAATAATCGTCTTGCATTTTGAGATTGAAAGCGCAGAGCTCCCAATGCCATTGAAGCCCACTGAGGCTGCGCTGCATCGCGCTGTCACGAGGGGGAGAAACTCACGCACACATTAAAGTTATAAGAGCATTTTTAGAGGAGGCTGAGCCTCCCTCGTTGTCTTAGAGCAATCGCCCGTGGGGTGGGGTGGGGTAAAAGAATTCTCTGGAATTTTAGTTTCTTCTAAAACCACTGGAGTCAGAAGTGAGTGTGAGACTGTGTGAATGTGAACCATACACTAGTATATATATTTTTAACAAACTGTATTCTTGTGTATGGAAAGATTACATTGCATTTTACAGCATTCTATACAAAGGAGAGTAGAAATACCCCCAGGGTAACATGTATCCTGCCTGAATTGATATGCTGCTAAAGATTGCACTGGATTCTTGGAAAAGTGGTTTTGTGCTTTTTCTTCAGTATGCTGACACTGCAGGAATCACTCTTTTCTATCATCTCCTGCTTAAGCCAAACTCAAATAGTAGCAACACATTTTTTTTTCTAATCTGCAATTCTGAACATTCCATGGACATTAAAGTGATCAGATAGATCCCAAACACTTTTATGCCACGTGCCACCATGTTTCTCCTGTCCATAAACCAGCACTACGTCATCACTATGTGTAGGCGTCCTGAACATGCCCAGAAGGTTACAGGTGCAGAAGGCAATCCGGTTGAGTGTTTACATAGCTAATATTTTCCTATCAAACGGATTTTGAGGGTTCTACACCAACTCTTTCAATCTGATTAAATTCTCAATCAGAATAAGGTATTTCATTCCAAATGAACTGTTTACATGAAGAAATTTCATTCCTCTCAAACTTGAATCTGATGATTAACGAATTATTATGGTCCATATATGCAGAGCTAATCTGTGCCTGCTAGTTGAGTTTAAACTGCAGAATAATTAAAACATATACAATGTTTAAAAGGACTTGTCAGAGAAATTATGTTTCTGGAGGTTTTAATTATGCTATTAGAGACTTGATGCAACGATGGTAATAAAATGATGCATCATATCCTGCAGCTCTAGTATGGCAAAAACACCAGTCTGATATACTCACTTAAATATGAGGTGTAAATGAGTTGATTTAACATTTTTAATGTGTTGAATATGAATTTCATGGTCATGTGACCAAAGAATGATCAAGCCAACTTTTGCAAAAAAAGCGCTTTTAATAGATCAAAACAGTATACAATACATTGTAATGTAAGATCAGAACAGCAGTCCGTATTCTATCCACTTAGTTACATTTAAAGAAAAAAATACAGATTTTTTTTAACACCTTTGATACATCTACAGTAACTGAAAACTTGCCAGATTCAAACAAAGCCATGCATGGAGGTGAATAAATGTACTATTTGCTATTTTGGGTTATTACTTCTGGAGCAGAAGTGCCATTAATAGTGAGAATCTTCAGTGCTATTTTTTTTTGTTTGTTTTTTGTTTTAAGCCTCCTACTTTTCCAATCTATTAAAAACAGAATAACATGGGGTTCTCTATACAGGCTGCATAAAGTGCAAAGACTGTGACAGGTGTAAGCTTAATCAGTGTGTAAAACTAAAGTTGTAGTGAAAACAATGCCAGCAGCACATGCAGTAAAGATACAGCACAGTGCAGATAATGGCAGAGCATACACTATCTACACAGAACAGCAGGAACATCAGCGGAATGAACTCGGCAGAATAATTGTGCGAAGCTGAGCAGGCTGGCTGTGCCAACTGCACGAGCTCAGATTGTAAACCATTATAAGCAGCAGCATGTGAAGACGCAGAAGCATATGGAGTAAATAAAAGACTGGAATAGATTGGAATAAAAAATATTAATCATAAACTGCTTGGGTGAAGATTAAAAAAAATCAAGTCACCATTAGAAAATGTTTGAGCCATAGAAATTCAGATTCATAAAAAAAAAACTAAATAAAAAAAACTAAATAAAAAGCTGGGTAATTAGAACATCTGTTTTTACTCTCACTTGGTGAATCAGGCCACCTCTAACTTGGTGTGTATGTTGTTGTTGTTTTTTTTTCCCATCATTAAATTAGATTTTCTATTTATTTATTTTATTTGTGTCTTTGTTTGTTTCTTTGTTTGTTTTTAACTTGTCTTCTCTTTACAACCCCAGTTCCATAAATCTGGGACACTGTGTAAAACGTAAAAAAACAAAACATGATTTGCAAATCTTAAGGCCTCTGCATGCTCTTGCGACAAGGCTTTCGCAGATAGCTTTTCGCAGACAGTTGTAATTTATCATTGAGCAGGGAGTAATAGGCGTGCGCGATGTTATTCACCGGCACAACGCAAGGGGGCGCGAAGTCACTAGGAGTAGTTGGTGGGTGTGGTTAGTGGAGTGTTTATCCTCCGGTTACTTATAATGACTAGAACTTTTTTTTTTTATAATGACTAGAACTGGAGTCGTATAGATGTACATACTTCCTCAATCAACCGCTCTTCATGCTGCTCCATCTTCGCTCGTGTTTTTAAAAATGCCGGTCGTGAAAACAAACCAAACCAGGAAAGTAGGGAAGCGGAAGTGCGTGTACAGCGGATGTAGAGTGGACCAATCAGAGCCCTCTTGTCTGCGATGCTGTCTGCGAGGCTTCTGCGGTGGTCACAATTTTTGGGAGGTGCGCGCAGAGCGTCTGCAAAGGTGGGGGGCTATGCAGACACTGTCTGCGACGCTATCTGCGAGGACTGGGTTGTCAGCATAAATTGGCCTTTAGAAACCATATATCTCATTGAAAATAATACAAAGACAACATATCAAATGTTTAAACTGAGAAATTTTGTTTTTTGAAAAATATATCTTCATTTTGATTTTGATGTCAGTAACACATTTCAAAAATGTTGGGACGGGGCATGTTTACCATTGTCTTGCATCACCTCTACTTTTATCAACACTCTGTAAATGTTTAGGAACTGAGGAGACCAACTGCTATAGTTCTGAAAGAGAAATGTTGTCCCATTCTTGCCTGGTGTACAATTTCAGTTGCTCAAAGGTTCAGGGTCTCCTTTGTCATATTTTGCACTTCATAATGTGGCAAATGTTTTAAATGGGAGACACGTCTGGACTGCAGGCAGGCCAGTTTAGCACCCAGACTCTTTTACTATGGAGTCATGCAGTTTTAATATGTGCAGAAAGTGGTTTGGCATTGTCTTGCTGAAAGAAGGAAGGCCTTCCCTGAAAATGATTATCTGGATGGTAGCATATTGCTCTGAAATGTTTATATATTATTCAGCATTAACGATGCCTTCCCAGATGTACAAGCCACCCATGTCATGTGCACTAATGCACCCTCATACCATCACAGATGCTGGCTTTTGAACTGTGCACTGATAACAAGCTGGATGGTCCCTCTCCTCTTTAGCCAGGAGGACATGGTGTCCATGATTTCTAAAGAGAATTTCTACTTTTGATTCGTCAGACCTTAGAACAATTTTCCACTTTGCCTCAGTCCATTGTAAAAGAGCTCAGGCCCAGAGAAGGTGGCGGTGATTCTGGATATTGTTTTATATTTGGTTTTAACTTGCATTTGTGGATGCAATAATGAACTGTTTTCACAGACAATGGTTTTCTGAAGTGTTCCTGAGCCCATAAAGTGATTTCCACTACAGACATGTCTGCTTTTAATGCAGTGTTGCCTGAGTGCCTGAAGATCACAGGCATCCAATGTCAGTTTTCAGCCTTGTCTCTTGCATACAGAGATTTCTCCAGATTCTCTGAATCTTTTAATGATATTATGTACCATAGATAATGTGATCCCAAAATTATTTGCACTATTATATTGAGGAACGTTATTCTTAAATTGTTGTAATGTTTGCTCATGCAGTTTTTCACAGAGTGGTGAACCCCTCCCCTTCTTTACTTCTGAGACATTCCGCCTCAATCATGTTACTGACCTGTTGCCAATTAACCTTTTTGTTTTTGATGTTGCTGGCATCAAATTCAAATGAGCATATGTTTTTCAAAAAAACAAAATTTCTCAGTCTCAGCATTTGATATATTGTTTTTGTACTATTTTTAGTGAAACATATGGTTTCCAAGATTTGCAAATTGTCTTTTTTTAAAAAATACATTTTACACAGTGTCACAAATTTATGGATTTGGGGATGTGCCATTCATTTCTTTATTCACTGATGCAAATCCCCCTACTGGCATATTTATAGGATGTTGGAGGAAACATAGAACCCTAATTAAACCCTATACATGGCCAAGTGTAAAACATGCATGGAAATGCCACACAGACAGAAAACTGAGCTTCCTGGATCCGTGCTGCAGCTTGCTTTTTAGTCTTCCCTAAACCAACAAAAGCTGCTGTTTTATCCTGCTGTACAGATTATATCTAAATCCATGGCATGCTACCTGTACCCAGGAGTCCAAAGTGAATTTAATTAGTCACATTCTGTTGGAAGGTTGGACTGCACAGCAGGGTCAGTCATCTCTCTTCTTGTTGAATGTGGAGAACATACTGATTTCGTCAAGCGTCTGAAATGAAACAAGTTCATTTCTAAGTGGAGCTCTTTTCTGAGACCACAAAAAAACAGTCAGTTAAGGACTAGAAACTAGAGACAACAGAATTATTCTGCTGTTAAGCAAAAATGGTGATTAGCAAATATTTATCACCAGGTGGAAGAAAAAAGGGGGAAGAAAAAAAATGTGCAGAAGAACTAATGTGAAAATATCTGTGCAGGAAATACTTTACCAAACCCTGATATCTGGCTAATAGATACAGTATGATGGATAGTTAAATATATTGATATCTAAAGAACAAGAGCCAAAATGATGCTTAGATAGCATATTGACTTCTCCTGGTAGTCAAGTCAAAGTCTCTCTCATGCCAGAATCTATTCTTCCCAGGCAGCCACCTGTCCCAGTACTAACCAACTCTTTAAGGCATATGGGTGTGGTGCTAATCTCCATTTCGATAGCCCTCAGCCTTTCGCCTGTACAGCTAGGGTTACAGTGGAGGGCTAGTCCTCTGGTAACCACAAGAGTTTGACTTCCCCACTCACATCTGTATTGCAGCATGCCTTGCCAGACGGTAGTCGGTACCATTTTTATGATGGTCTTTTGGTATGACCCCACCACAAGTAGAACTTGTAATCTCCCGGTCGAGAGGTGGACATGCTAACCACTAGGCCATCTCGTGGTCATGTCTCCTGGCAGCTATCATGAAAACATTACAGCTAAAATAATGCGAGCTAACCTAACTAAATCACTCAGTTTCTATTTTACTTCTGATTGCTCTCAATTGTCAATGCCAGTTATTTATTTGTTTATATTTATTTCAACCAGCTATACTAACTGCTTTATCCAGAACCTATTAGGTGGAAACAAGTCAGGAGTGCACTGTGTGCATGACACCGGCCCATCACAGGGCATCACACCCACCCACACTCATTAGCACCTAGTGGCAATTTAGAACAGCCAGTCCACCAATCCGTTATTTTTCCTTTTTGTTTTCTTTCTTCCTTCAGTGGAGGAAATCTAAGGAACTGGAGGAAACACACACATACAAGGACAACATGAGAAACAGTGCTCAGACTGTAACCAGAGCTTAGGATCAAAACCCAGAGTTTAGACATTTAACTGGCTCCATTTGACAGTAGCTAAATAAAAATACAAATAAATATCAAAACATGATTATGTTTTGCAGAATTCAGCCACAGCGACATCCAGAGGGTCTTCCAAGACTGCTTCACACACTAACAAGTTCACACTCTCTTAATAACAAGCATTATAAACAAGACCATTCTCATGTTTAAGCACTGACAGTTCTTCTGTATTTTCACAAAATGATCTGTTTTTGTCAGAACTTTGGTCTGAAAAGTTCTCATAAGAACATAAGCGATAATTCTGGAAGGCTTTCAAATATCTTTGCTTGAGGGGAAAAATGTATGCGCTGAGTGCATTAAATTACATACAGTATATACAGTAGCAATTAATATGCATAAGCCTAGAACTTATGTGAGATAAGGCTGATCGAGCCAGTTTCAGCATAATGATCTTAGTGCCTTGTTTCAAAGGAAACTCCATTGTGAAACTTTCTCACCAGCCTCGACTGAACTTAATTTAAAAAAAAAGCTCCTATTTTCAATATGTTCCAAGTTGTCGCTTGCCAGCATTGGGCTGCATTTATAACCATATATCTTCTGGTATATCTTCCAGTTACATAAGCACACATTTCAAAATGAGCACCTGAGGTGTACTCAAAGGAGTTTTCTGATTACGCACAAAATAAATTTGCATACAGAAATGATTTGTCTGTCTTTGTGATTGCTCAACTGTACGCTTGCCAATGTGCACACTGAAACTGCAGCATATAGCATGAGCAATTATATATTTGTTTATAACTACATATGTATCAATCATACTTTTTTTTATTATGAACCAGCTTTTTATGTTGTGAATATGAAAAGTATACAGACAAAGTTGCGTTTTTTGTGTGTTGTAAAATAAAACCAAAACCAACATGAATCATGTCAATTTTAATGTGGTAGAACAACCATTTCAAGTGAAAAACAAATAGACACAATTTAGAGAAAGAAAATGAAAAAAAATATTGAAAAAATTATAAAACAGGCGGCACGGTGGTGTAGTGGTTAGTGCTGTCGCCTCACAGCAAGAAGGTCCGGGTTCGAGCCCATGGCTGGCGAGGGCCTTTCTGTGCGGAGTTTGCATGTTCTCCCCGTGTCTGCGTGGGTTTCCTCCGGGTGCTCCGGTTTCCCCCACAGTCCAAAGACATGCAGGTTAGGTTAACTGGTGACTCTAAATTGACCGTAGGTGTGAATGGTTGTCTGTGTCTATGTGTCAGCCCTGTGATGACCTGGCGACTTGTCCAGGGTGTACCCCGCCTTTCGCCCATAGTCAGCTGGGATAGGCTCCAGCTTGCCTGCGACCCTGTAGAACAGGATAAAGTGGCTAGAGATAATGAGATGAGCTATATAAAACACAATAACCTGGTTGCATAAGCCCACACACACCTTAACTAATACTTTTTTTTTTTAAAGCACATTTTGCTTGCCATATTGCACTGAGTATTTCTGAGTAAGAGTCTACCAACTTAGCACATCTTGATTCAGCAAATTTATTCCAATCTTCCATGCAAAATATGCTCCAGGTATGTCAAACTGTGAAAGAATCTCCTTTGCAAGGCCCCCTTCAAGTCATTCCACAGATTTCGATTGTGACTCTGATTGGGCCATTCCAGAACAGTGATCTTCTTCTGATGACATTCCTTTATTGACTTGTGTTGATGAATGATTTATTCAGCTGTCTATCAGATGCCTGCAGGTTTTGTACCAACACTGACTGATATTTGGTTATCCATGGGCTATCAATGATTCCCTCTATCTTCACTAAAGGCCCAATACCTTTTGAAGTGGCCCCATAGCACTATGCTCCCATCACCATGCTTCACCTGTGGGTATGGTGCTCTTTGGGTGATGATCTATCTTGTTGTTGCATCAAACATATCATTTAAATTATGACCAAAAGTTCTCCCTTGGTCTTAGACCTTCTGCAGCCGTCCCAAAGAAAGGACTTCCGTCTAGTCACCCTATCCCATACTTCACAGCCCAGACATTTGAAGAACACTAGAGACTGTTGTCACATTGAGGGAGTAACCAGTACTTGTCAGACATTCCTGTTTAGTAGACAACCTGGGTTAGATATGTATGCACATAATTTAGGAGAGGATAACTCAATTGTTATAGGCTAATTTGAATCCAAGGAACAACTTGGGATGTGTGCCAAAATGGCTATCCAGGGCAAACAGGCCGAAAATGACCAATCCAAGATGGCTGCCGGTAGCCATATTAAAAATATCATTTTTTGAACCACTCACCACAGAAGTATGTGCAATACTTCATTTTATGGGTTTTTGGGTATGGGGACTCCATTAGTGACATCATTTTCATGGTTGAAGGAAAAGGAAACAAACTATGGTCAAGGGCAAGGTGTAAAAAAAATTGCAGTTTCACAGAAAACATGAGAAAAACAGAATAACCCTACCTCAAACATGAAATCATGGAATTGGGAGACCTGTGCATATAATTTAGGAGAGTATAAGAAAGCAAACATTTGATTAATATAAAGAAATTGTATTTTCAATCATACGATTATGATCAATACAAAACAAAACTTATTAATTTAGTAGGCAGCAATATCTTGAGAGCCTAAATGTTTAATAGCCAACAATACAACTTTTAACATCACATTATTACTCTTTTATCTCTCACATAAACCAGGGTCAGGAACATAGAGTAACACAATAATAATACCGTAATACTGGTGGCCATCTTGGATTGGTAATTTTCAGGCTGTTCACCCCGGATAGTGATTTTGGCACACATCCCAGGTTATTCCTTGGGGTCAAATTAGCCTTTAAGAGTTGAGTTAAGCCAGGTCCTAGACTAGTTGCTGCATGTCTCTTGGTAGCATCGTTGATAGTTTTTATTTTTATTTTTTTTATTGTGCTTTCATCAGTTTTGTAGAGACATCTTGTTCTTGGGAATGACTCTGTAGTATCCAATTTTATCTTCTTTTTGATTAAGATTTGAAAATGAGTTCCTGTACATGCTTTGTAAGATCTTTGTGGACCATGGCTTTCAAGAACTCAAGATGTCAAGAAATAAGGTGTCATCTCCCCCCCCCCCCCCAAAAAAAAAAAAAAAAAAAAAACATGTCTAATTCAATTAGATTTTGTTGGTAGCAATACCACAATAAAGGTGAGAAAAAATGTGATTTATCTTTTTTTTTTTTGTCAAGAGGCATTTTTGCTCACTGACTGATTGAGTCCAATTATTGAAATACACATTCACAAGGAGTCAAGTTACACTGAAATGAAGGGATTATGTGATTGGTTATATTTGAGAGAACATATTACATACAGCTTACATTAAAAAAAATATTTTCATCAAAACATGACTTCATTGCTTGTACTAAATTGAATTTAAACAAGTTTCTCATTACTAGTCCATCCATCCATTATCTGTAACTGCTTATCCTGTGCAGGGTTGCAGGCAAGCTGGAGTCTATCCCAGCTGACTATGGATGAGAGTCAAGTCAAGTTTATTTGTATAGTGCTTTTAACAACAGACATTGTCACAAAGCAGCTTTACAGAAAATTACAGACTTTAGACATGAGCTAATTTTACCCCCAAAAAGCAACCCCAATGAGGCAGGGTACACCCTGGACAAGTCACCAAATCATCACAGGGCTGACATATAGAGACGATCAACCATTCACGGTCAATTTAGAGCCACCAATTAACCTAACCTGTATGTCTTTGGAGTGTGGGGGAAATCAGAGCAAACCCACGCAGACACGAGAAGCACATGCAAGCCACTGGGCTCGAACCCAGAACCTGCTTGCTGTGAAGTGACCGTGCTAACCGCTATACCACCGTGCCAACCTAAGTGCTATTATATTATACAATTCACATCATATTATCATGATCCAATTACAACATAAAATCTTGCAAGGTTAGTGCTGATGGGAGGATATAACTACAGTATTAAAGAAAATTAATTAATACATGTGAGGTAGACTAGTGTAGTGGTAAATGCCACTGCCTCACTACCTGAGTGACCTGGGTTTGATCCTGTGGTGAATTTATTCAAGGCTTTGAAAATACACAATCAAAACATGTTGGATATATGAAAACAACTTGTGTTAATGTATCACAGTTCATTCCTTTCATCCATTATCTGTAGCCGTTTATCCTGTACAGGGTCACAGGCAAGCTGGAGCCTATCCCAGCTAACTATGGGTGAGAGGCAGGGTACACCCTGGACAAGTCGCCAGGTCATTGCAGCAGTTCATTCCTGTGGAAGTAATCTATGCAATCATCCATCCATCCATCCATCCATTATCTGTAGCCGCTTATCCTGTACAGGGTCGCAGGCAAGCTGGAGCCTATCCCAGCAGACTATGGGCAAGAGGCAGGGTACACCCTGGACAAGTTGGCAGGTCATCACAGCAATTAATTCCTGTAGAAGTAATATATGCAATTAAATTAAGTAAATTCAATGAGTATTTTGTCTCAAAGAGGCATCTTTGCTCACTGACTGACTGATTTCCTCAGTCCCATTGTTGAAACACATGTGTGAGGAGTCTAGCTAGTCAAATTTCTATCTTGTTCTCCTTACCTAGCAAGCTGTGATTGATACCAGGGACACTCTTTGTGTCTAGTCTTGCCAAGTTTCCTTGTTAAATTGCAAAAACCTACAATTTTAACAAGGGTGTGTGGATTTTATATCCATTGTATGTCTAACCAAAAGCAAATATTTACTGCTATAGGTTGTACAGTAAGGTGTTAATCTGTAATGCTAATGAATCATTTAAGAACTGTATAATAATTCTTAATCTGGCATCCCATCCAGGGTTTATTCCCACCTTCCCACCTAATGTTTTCAGGATAGACTCTGGATCCACCATGAACCTGACTAGGATAAAATGGCTACTAATGTATCAATGAATGAATGAATGAATGTTGCATTGTAAAGAGCAAAGCTATTCATCAGTGAGTCAAACAGCAAATATGGCTACAGTTGCAGGTAATGTGTTCATTAATGTTCAACAAATTCAAGAAACATTTGGCTTAATGTGTATGTAATGCCTTACTGTAATGCTTTAAAATGAATATATATCATAAGTAATGACCAATGAATTAATAAAGCATATGGAAAATAATATTAATTATTTGTTATTTTATTATCAAGCATAAAACTATCCATAAATTGTGGCTTCCAGATCCCGGAAAATGGCAGCTTTGCCCCAGGGCTAATCTCACATGACGTCACACATGGAACCCCGGTTATCTGGGTCATTTCGGTTCATCTGACTCCAGGCTGGTTTCACCTCACCTTACCTCATCTTTTCATGCTCAGTCGCACATAAGACCTCCACACTTTTGTGCCATCTTGCCCTATCCTTTGCACAAACTCTGGCTTGGTCCCACAACCCCCCATCCCACCTCCTTTCTCTCCTTCTCCACAGTTCTGTACCATGTTGTTTTTGGTTGCCCTACTTTCCATCTTCCATCAGGAGTCCAGGACGGTGCCGTGATGCAGTGATGACCTATTTGCATCCTTAACACATGGCCAAGCCACTCCATTGCCTCCTCTTCACTGTCTTACAAACCCTTTCGCAGTCGCATAAACTGTTCAACTCATCGATGGACATTACATATGGCCAGTATATGCCTGTTATCCTCTTGAGGCACTTAAATTGAAATGAGTCCAGCTTCTCATTATCTGCAACATTGGTCTTCCATGTCTCGCATCCGTACAGCAAGACTGGCTCAACTACAGTAGCATCTTGTACAACCTGACCTTAACTTTCTTGCTGTACTGCTTGGATCCCCAAATCTTTTTCAGCCTGGCAAAAGTGGACTTTGCCTTCTCTAGTCTATTCTGCATATCCTTGTCTGCTCCACTTTCATTGCTCACAGTTGCACCCAGGTAAACAAATTCACTGACCTTGATCTCTTTGCCGTCAGTAAACTTGATCTTGTCCTTTCCTCTACAATTGATCTTAAGGACCTCTGTATTCCTTCTACTGACTTGCAATCCAATCTTACTAGCTGCATCTTCAAGCTTGGTAGTTTTTATCTGTGTCTGCTTCGTAGTTGTAGAGATGAGAGCAATATCGTCAGCAACATCAAGATCTTCTAGCTGATCCATCAACTTCCATCTTATTCCTGTGTTGGCATTCACAGTCATCTGTCGCATGACCCAGTCCATAGCTAGTAGGAAGAGAAACCCTGACATTACACAGTCTTGCTTCACTCCAGTCTTAACCTTGGACCAGTCTGATGTTTCTCCATTATCGAGGAGGGCACATTCAGAACCCTGATAAAGCAGTCTTATGATGTTGATTAACTTCACTGGGATACCATAGGATTGCATAATGTCCTAAAGACTATCTGTGGAGTGAGGCTTGTTTACTTGCTGAAATTGGATATTGTTCATGAATTTCCAAGAAATGACACTAATCTAAAGCAACAGTGGGTGAGGTTTGTGCAAATGAAACGGGCAGATTTCGTGTCACCTACTAATAATAAATCTGATTCATCAAGTGTCCATCACCACCAGAACGACCACATGGGAATTACCGTATTGGAGCAAAAAAGAAACCCATTTATCATTGGATCTGACATTTGGACAGTTCGTCAATTCCCCTATTATTGCCCACTTCATATTTTCTTTCAGTAATTACACTGAATAAGTGTATGTTTTAAAGATTATATTTCTGCATTTAGTGAGGTATGTACATGTAAATATTTTCCCTATATTTTGCAGTGGCCGGCTTAGAATAAAAATCCACAAACCAATCTGTCTTTCCAATTCTCTCTGGCTGGTGGTGCACTATCGGCGCTGAGTGGGACTGTCATGAACTGAGTGAACTGGCAGTTTCTTGTCTTGGGGGCTCGAAAAGATAACCATTTACTCTGGAATATCCTTGATAATCTTCTGTTCCTTCATCTGACATATAAGAATCCCAATCACTAACAGAATTCTCTCTAAAACATGATTCCATATCGAGACTAGTCTAACCACTGCTGCACACATGAATGAAATTGATGCCTGGATCTTTGTTACATGTGTGATATCACACACCCCTTTGGGATCTTCCAGTTCAGTCTCGGCAGATTCCATGAAAATTGGCTAATTTTATTGATTTTCCTTTAATGCATGGCCTTTGGGATCAGCTATGGTTTGAAAACACATGATCAATCAACATAATAATTGTTGCATTGTACAAGGAAAAAAGTGTGGTTTAGGGACATTAAATTCACTTTAAATGTGGTCAAGGACAGGTGCCAGGCAATTCACAAACAAGACATCAGAGGCAAAGGCAAAATCATAAAAATCAGGAAAACAACAGATAAAAAAATAGCAATAAAAAAATAAAATCATGAGCAAGAACACAGATTCAAAAGTTTGGTAAGGGATCAGCTGAAAAATACAGAGTTGAGCAGATACATCACCTTCATGAGTGAGTGTATGGAGTGTGCTTACAGTATATATAGGTGAGTGGTAACTGAGTTTAGGTGTGTGATAAGTAATCTGGTGACTGTGAACATGACATTGAATGAGACAGCTAGATGTTATATTCACTGGAGGCCATATTTGTGTGTTGTGCTATGTTCTAGGAGATGTGCTCTGGCTGTGGTGTGTTCGATACCAATTCTGACCTGGATATAACATGTACAATGTGATCATGTCAGTGTTGTAGTCCAGTCACTAAACCTCAACTCCGAGTCCAGTCTTGAGTCTCCAGTGTTCAAGTCCGAGTCAAATCCAAGTTATTAAAAAAAAAATTAGTCAAGTCCGAGTCCACTATTGATCCGAGTCGAGTCTGAGTTGAGTCCAACACTCCAACAGTAGCATTTGATGGTTTCGGCACCATTAACATTAGTTTGTTCCTGAACATGATGGATAGAGTTGAGCCGGATACTCGGCTGAAACGAGTATCTGGTACGGATAAAGCACTTTTGCCGAGTATGAGTATTATACGAGTAATACGAGTCAATATCTGTGCTCGGACTGAATGAAAATCCTCACACAGCATCACAGCGCCCCTCCCCTACACACACCGCTCCTCCCCTACACACACCGCTCCGCTCACTCACACAGAGAACAGCGCTCTGTCTCTTTCCGTTAACGTTTCGGGTTTCTTCAGCTTCAAGTTTGTTTTTATTTCAGTTCGTACTTACTTATAACCAGTAGAGTTCTGGTAAACGTGGGTTCGTTCAGACATGGTGCTTGGTAGAAAGCGACTCGCGTTGCGTCTCTGCCTGTCGGAGATTTTTTTTTCTTTTTTTAACCGTCGGTTAAAAACAGTTTTTTTGACTTCACGCATTGAGTGTCTGACACTTTCTTGCTGTAATTCATGTAAAAATAAAGGTAGTAGTGGTATAAGTATTACAAATTAAGCTACACACTCTCTCTCTCTCTCTCTCTCTCTCTCTCTGCCGATCATCGGAGTTTTTTTTTTTTAAACCGTCAGTTGGCTCTAACCAGTTTTATTTTACTTCACGCACTGAGTGTCTGACACTTTCTAGGTAGTGGTATAAATAATATTACAAATTAAGCTACACAAACACACACACACACACACACACACACACACACACACACACACACCTGGTGTGGAAATTAAAAAAAAATAAAAAAGAACCAAAAAAAAAATCACACTGATCATAAAAAATTAAAAGTTAAAAAAGAAAGTTATGTTGAGTATGAAAACTCTTGTTCATTACATTTCATTTCATAATTGCAATCGCATGTGTTGTATTCATTGTTGCAAAACTTGTTCTGTAAATAGTTTGTTTGCCATCATGATCAAAACCATTGATCTGAAGCTCAATGCTGATGCTGTCCTGTAAATAGTTTTCTAATCAGCAATAAATATCAATATAAATATAAATATAAATAAATATCAACCCATATCAATTGCATGCTTAAAATAACATACTGGTTAAAGCCCCGCCCATTTCAAGACAACCAAACCCACTTCCAGGTTAGGCCCCGCCCACTCTGAGTACGGATACGGATACAGATAATTCATATGGTTAATGGATACAGATACAGATAATGCTGTACTCACTCATCCCTAATGGTGGATGAACAGGTGAATGTGCATTCTCTTTATCAGGGAGTGCGAAGTATTCTGTCAGAGATAGTTGACAGACAGATATAAGTGCAGAAGGTGTGTTTATTAATACAAGTGAAGACAGGTAAACAATCCAGAATGGCAGGCAAAATCGTAAAACAGTGAAACAGGCAATAGGTCAAGCGAGGCACAAACAGACTATCGTAGACTCGGCAGAATCAAAGACAAGAAACAGGAAATCAGGGATCAGGAAACCAAATGAGGAAATAAGGTTTGGTAATGTGTCAGCAATGCAACTCAATACTTCGCAAAGTAAGTGTGTTTTCACAGTTTTTATACAGGCGCGCTGATTGTGCCTTAATCCTGTGCAGGTGCAAGTCGTTTACAGTGCATGCACGAAAGTCTGCTTGGTGCGCGTGCTATCCAGAGTGCACCCGAGAGTCTATCTGATGCATGTGCCAAGGTGCACAGGTGTTATATGAAATTAGTACAGAATTAATGTAGATGTAATATCTTATGCCAAATTATGATGGCATGTTACAAATAAATAAATAAATCCGAGTCCTTGTCTCCATTTTCTGAGTCCTAATGCAGTTAATGCATGAGCCCAGGTCATCAGTGCTCAAGTCCAAGTCAAATCACAAGTCCTTAAAATTAAGGCATGAGTCGGACTCAAGTCCGAGTCCTGGACTTGAGTACTACAAGCCTGGGTCATATTGAACATATTGTAATACTGAAATAATTTACATTAATGTAATTGTAATAAAATCTGTGTCAGCTCTGGGTGAATGTTGAGAAAAGTCCTCTGACATCCCTGGAATCTAATATAGGAAAACATGAGTATCTAGTATGTTCAGAAATAATTAATGCTCAGGAAATGTTTATTTTATCCATAACTTATCCTTTGTGCTTGTTTTAGTTTGAATAAAAGTCAACAAAAGCACGTGAAAGATGGAGTTTGTCTGAATTTGTGAAATAAGTTTTTTTTTTTTGCACAGACTTGTTTCAGAGGTGTGCATTTTTTTTCTTCTGCAGATGGTTTTGTATAATAAATGTGCTGCTATCTTCATTCTTTCTCCTTGCTTGTCTTATCAGTGTACCTTGTTCTGTATGCATTAGCCATTGCCACAACTTTGAGATAGAATCTACAATATGTACACTTTCAAGCAAAAAAAAAAAGACTGTTACACTCCAATGGAGCACAGAGGTGTTTTTGGAGATAATGTTGTTGTAAGGACTAATTGGAGAGAAACAGAACATAGGTAAGTTTATAAATAACTGCTCTTAACAGTTGTGTGTTCTGGAAATTAAACAGATCTGTGGTTAATTAGTTGGGTAACACTTTATTTTGGTACCTACATTAGGCCTTAATAGTCAATTCATGAGGACTATACGTGATGGTCTAGGAAAGGCAGAAATGTAGAAATATTATGACTGTGAGAAAATGTAATGACACTGTATGCATTTGCTCAGAATATCAATACCTGGGTCTGTATTTGGATTTAAACAAACACATATTCAAGGCATGGCTATAGCCTGATTCTTTTTATCTGTTTACTAGACTGATATTTGGTTATCCATGTGCTATTAATGGTTCCATCTATCTTGACTAGAGACCCATTCCCAGTTGAAGTGGCCCCATAGCATGATGCATCACCATGCTTTACTCTGGGTATAGTGTTCTTTGGGTGATGATCGATCTTGTTGTTGCATCAAACACGTTAGGCCTTAATAGGCCATCCATAAGGACTGAAAGCAATGCAAGATGATTTACAGTAGGAAAGGCAGAAATGAGAAATAATAGTATGACTGAGGTATAATGTAATGACACTGTATGTATCTGCTCAGAATATTCATATATGTGTCTGTGTTTGGATTTAAACCATCACATATTTGAGGCATGGTTATTACCTGATTGGTTTATCAATGTATTATTTTTAAATTATTTTATTGATTTATTTATTTAACTAAAATACACAATCATCAAAAAATATGAGACAAATTATGAACTAAGATAGATAGATAGATAGATAGATAGATAGATAGATAGATAGATAGATAGATAGATAGATAGATATCCTGAAGTAGAGTACCACTAGTTGTTCTTCAATGAAAATTAATAAATACTATTTGCATTTTAAAATGGATGTAAATCCAATCTGACCTTTCCAGAGTGGACCCCACCTCTCAACCGAAGTCAGCTGGGATTGGCTCCAGCTCACCCACAACCCTGATAGATAAGCAGTAGAGATAATGGATGGATAATTTGTTCATAATTCTAACAAAATGATCTGTTCTAGTCAGAACTTTGGTCTGAAAAGTTTGAATATGAACATAAGCAATTAATTCTGGAAGGCTTTCAAATATATTTGCTCGAGGGAAAAATGCATTTGCTGAGTGCATTAAATTACATACAGTATATCACAATTAATATGCATAAACCTAGAACTTATGTGAGATAAGGCTGATCAAGCCAGTTTCAGCATAATGATCTTAGTGCCTTGTTTCAAAGGAAACTCCATTGTTATTTTAATAATAATAAAGCTCCCATTTTCAATACAAAAACTTTGCTTAACTCTCTCTGATGTTCCAGAATGTCGATCGCCAGCATTGGACTGCATTTATAACCATATATCTTCCGGTATATCTTCCAGTTACATGAGCACACATTTCAAAATGAGCACCTGAGGTATACTCAAGAGTGTTCTGATTATGCATAAAATAAATTTGCATACAGAAATGATTTGTCTGTCTTTGTGATTGTTCAACTCTGCACTCCGAAACTGCAGCATATAGCATGAGCAATTATAGGTTTGTTTATAACTACAGATGTATCAATCATACTTCTTAGATTATGAACCAGCTTTGTATGCAGTTGATATGAAAAGTATACACACTCCTGTTAAAAATAGCATATTTTTTTGTGTGTGTATTATAAATTAAAACAGAAACCAACATAAATCAATGTCACCTTGAAAGTGGTAGAGCGACCAATTCAAGTGTAAAACAAAGACACAATTTAGTGAGGAAAAAAATTTATATATATATATATATATATATATATATATATATATATATATATATATATATATATATAATATACACACAATAACCTGGTTGCACAAGTCTGCACACTCCTCAGCTAATACTGGATAATGGATGGATAGATGGATGAATCCAATCTTTTTGTTCTCCAGTTTTGCTTTTACATCTCTGAAATAAAATTTCTTTTGACTTGTCATGAGCCAACCATTAGTGTGCCTACCATTTCGTGCATCAAGTATGTAATTATGCAATGGAAGTAAGTATCATGGAATAGTATAATATGAAGGATGGCTCCCACTATAATGGGCTAGACTGCCTCAGTTATTGGAAGAATTTGTAATAAGACCAAACATTTTAAAAGTGACGAATGATTAAATCGAGTTCCTGTAGACAATAACCAACAAACAACAACAGTTAAAATAAATGAAATGTAATTCAGAAATCGCCCATTGGTCTTTCTATTGTTTCAGTGCCATAGCCCATCTTAACAACCTTTAGTGATTGTCATTTCCTTTCAAGAACATTCAGGAAAATTGGTGCCATGACAACCCAATAAGGCTGCACGGACTGCTGGTGTATAGAGAGTCCCCTAATCCTCTATTCTATAATTATCTCCATGGCAAATGCTAGTTTACATTTCAGCTTGAACTGAGGGTTCCATTAGCAAACGGTGCGCTCATCAGTATTAAAGCCTACATAAGCTCCAACTTATTTCTAGAGATGAGTGCTAGCTATGGCCTTGAGTTATCTGTTTAAGAATGCTGTTCAAAGAGAATTTACAGAGTGATGACTTAATCATGAATGAATAATGAAGGATGAAGAGTACAATTAAATGTGAGAAATAGCAGTTATCATAAGCTAAACTGCATTTAACCATCATATTAATAAGTTCTTCTGCTTGAGGTTGTGCTAATATCTTTGACTCTGGATGTGTGTTCACAACATTTTTTTATACTTGTGTATTCATTACACTTGGACTATTTTCGATACCAGCATAGACTTTCATGTGTTATTCCTAACTTATCTTATTTTGAGATGAAACAACAGCTAATATCCATCCATTATCTGTAGCTGCTTATCCTGTGCAGGGTCGCAGACAAGCTGGAGCCTATCCCAGCTGACTATGGGCGAGAGGCAGGGTACACCCTGGACAAGTCACCAGGTCATCGCAGGGCTGACACATACTGTAGAGACAAACAACCATTCACACTCACATTCACACCTACAGCCAATTTAGAGCACCCAATTAGCCTAACCTGCATGTCTTTGGACTGTGGGGGAAACATGCAAACTCCACACAGAAAGGCCCTCATCAGCCACTGGGCTCGAACCCAGGACCTTCTTGCTGTGAGGCAACAGTGCTAACCACTACACCACCATGCTGCCCACAGCTAAGATCTGCTCATATTTAAATACATCTTATTTAAAAAAAAAAGGTTCTATTTCAGCCCTCCAGACCACCAGAAGGTTGTGAGAAACATCTGGATACCTTCTTGTGCTCACACCAAAATTTTTCAACAAAGTCAAGTTGGGATGTATGACATAGTATTTGCAATAAATGCTGCTTTCATATCGCCATCTTTCTTCTTCTTCTTGCTTTATACACATTGGCTCAAGCTATCCACTTAGTAGCTTCTGACTCATCAGAAGAATTCTGTTCTCTAAAGTTGATGTTGGCCTCCACTCATCTGCTCCACCTCAGTACATGTATTTTTTTAAATGTATATATTAAATTGACTTTCCCTTGTTAACATTATTAGCCTTATGAGATATCACTCACTGTGATATTTCATATATTAACTTTAAGAACCTGCATTCCATATTTTTCCCCTTTTCCAGTCATTAAGTGCCACTTACAATGGTGATCGAAAATTTGTGAACCCTATAGAATTTTCTGTATTTCTGCATAGGTGTGATCTAAAACATTTTTTAGATCTAAAATATTTTCACACAAGACCTAAAAGTAGATGAGACTTGGTAGATGATATTGCACTTGGTCATTTGTTCATTGAGGAAAATGATCCAATATTACATGCGAGTAATATTGAGTGGCAAAAGTATATGAACCCTGAAGATTAGCAGTTAATTTGAAAGTGGAATTAGACAGGTGTTTGAGATGACAAGAAAGCATGAATGGGTATTAATCATCCACTCATTCACTCACTCACTTCTTCCAGCTTATCCCATTTATGTGTGTGGGATCACTGCCATGTGGATCCTATTGACCCACGTCATTATTGGAGCATAGTTTGATGCCCTTCCTGCCGCAACCCTCCCATTTCTGGGGTTGGGAAACAACCATTCACACCTATGGACAATTTAGAGTAACTGCATGTCTTTGGACTGTTGGGGAAAACTGGAGCACCCAGAGGAAGCCCATGTAGACATGGAGAGAACATGCAAATTCTACACAGAAAGAGCCACTGGGCTCGAACCCAGACAGTGTGACCATGCTAACCACTACACTACCATGATGCCCCCACAGAACTCCTGAAGTTAATATTTATGTTAAAATCCTGGTTAAGGTTTCCTTAAGATGAAATTGGTTGCATGAAACATCCTTAAATCTTCTCCTTTACATATTTATTTATATTTTTATTTATTTTTCCTTATCTTGGTCTTACACTTAAGGAATCCCTTAAAATTAATTAAGTCTTTACATAAAAAATCTTAGTAACCAAAGTAAGGAAAAAGGCGAAAGGTACTTCTGATTTTATCTTAATCACAATATTGCTGTATTTATGATGATAAATGAAGTGAATTATGAACTAATTATGAATCATATGAATTAATTTTCATTGCAAATTCCTCCCATGTTCATTGTTTTCTGTTTGGGGATCAAATGAACTCTTTTGCTAAGTGCTTTTATTGGATTCCTCCAGAATTATAATCTTTTCCTCCTTTAACACATTTTGATTTCTTGTCCTCTTTTCTTCCATTTGTTTTTACTATAGGTCAACTTTCTGAGGCGATAACAGGTAAGGGAATAACAGGTATCACTAACAGGCAACTGAACAGTCTCCATGGAAACTGAATTTTACTGCTGTAAAATCTCTTTCAATGCAGTAAATCAATATTGTTCCTTATCTAAGGAATAGTAAATTCCTTATCTAAGGAGAAAATAAGCCTTAAGTGTCATACTTAAAGGGAATTCTTAAGGTGTTTTGTGCAACTGGCCCCAGGGTTCTATCAATGTCTGATCTTCATGACAGATGATCATGGAAGTGTATCATTGCATGAACACAGGAGATTTCTGAAGACCTCAGGGGGAAAAGAGTTGTTGTTGCTCATCAGGGTGGAAAAGGTTACAAAACAATCTGTAAAGAGTTTGGTCTTCACCAATCCTCTACGAGATTGGACAGAGGGAGGAAATTCAAGATCACTGTAGCCCTTTCCAGGACTGGTTGACCAACAAAGAACACTCCAAGAGCAAGGTGTGTAGTAGTCACAAAGGTCACAAAGAAACCCAGTGTAACTTCAAATCAACTAAAGGGTTCTCTCACAGTGGCTAATGTTCATGAGTCCACTATCAGAAGAACACTGAACAGCAATGGCATTGCAAGGTGAAAGCTATTGTTCCCCCAAAAGAACACTCCTACCCTACTCCAGTTTGATGAAGACTATGTGGGGAAGCCAGAATGCTATTGGTGGGGGGTGGGGGGGTGGGGGGGGGGATTGTGGATTGATGAGACAAAAATAGAAATTTTGGCTTAAGTGAAAAGCATTATGTTTGGTGATTGGAAAAGAGATTTCTAGCATATCCCATCTGTGAAACATGATGGTGGTAGTATGGTGGTTTGGGGCAGCTTGCCATCAATGATGGAACAATGAATTTGGAATTATTCCAGCAAATTCTCAAGGAAAATGTCAGAGCATCTGTCCGTGAACTAAATCTCAAGAGAAAGTGTGTCAGCAAGACAATGACCCTTAGCACATGAGTCATTTTGCCAAGGAATAATTAAAGAAGAATCAAGTTCATGTTTTGGAATGGCCAAGTCAAAGTCCTGACCTTAATCCAACGGAAATGCTGTGTGAGAATTTCATGTGTGGAAACCCAACAACATCCTAGAGTTGAAGCTGTTCTGTCTGGAGGAATGGGATATAATTATTGGAAATATTTAGTTGCAGTCATTGCTGCACAAAGAGGTCACACCAGATACTGAAAGCAAAGGTTCACATACATTTGCCACTAACAGATATGTAATATTGGATCATTTTCCTCAATAAATAAATGACCAAGTGTAATATTTTTTGTCTCATTTGTTTAATTGGGTTCTCTTTATCTACTTTTAGGATTGTGTGAAAATCTCTTCACATTTTGGGTCATATTTATGCAGAAATATAGAAAATTCTAAAGGGTTCACAAACTTTCAAGCACTACTTGTAGTTCTCATTCTACCCAGAGTCTATTTCTCCATTGCCATCAAGCATTCCACACTCCCCACTGACCAGTGGGTCCATGGCAACATGCCACTTGTACGGTTGAGTGGATTTTCCTTATCAAGCCCTGCTGTGTTTACTGCCATGCTGTGTTCACTGCTGCATGTGCTGGATATCCACTAATATGAACTTCTGGGGCTCCTGATCATGGTTCTCCCTGGCAGAACTGGACAACCTGCTGGCCTGACCATTGAAGATATATTGTTCATTCTCCACCACTGACTGTTACTGCAATGCCCCCATGATATCCAGCAAGACCTTGAATCTCACTGCTGCTTTCATTTCTCCCTGAACAGATTTGCTACCCCAAATAGACTAAAATAGATTTGACACCTTCAGCCAGGTCACCTGTGCTTGAGGGTTTGGCCATTCAGAATGAGAACTGTGATCAAATCCAGAAAAAATAGGCTTGCTATGCCCCTAGGTAGGACACGTTCTGCAAATAGTGTGCATATTATTGGCTAAATCCAGTGTATTGCCTGATTTTATAAAATATCCAAAACATTAATTGTAGACCACTGTCTACACTAAAGATGTGTGTGGCAGCCATGAGTACAACAGTACTGTGGAGAGCAACTTTTTCTGGCATTTCTGAAAGGTGCATAGTACCTGCATTGGATGCAAACCAAAAGTACTCTAAAGAAAATTGTCTCAAATTATTACACAGTTCACTATAAAATATTTGTATTAATTTTCCTTCATTCACCTACGGCTTATCTGAGGCGGGGGGTATGTGAATACATATAAATAAATATACAGAGTTGGATAAATTTTGAGTTCTTCCTCACCAGTCGGCTCGAGTCATACTTATTTTCTCCGCCAACAATCTCTAGTCTTAAGAGACTTAAGACAGCATTTGCCAAGCTAATGACAACACTCTGTACACACTTCCTTGGCTTCAGAAGCTCTTAGTACAGCAGTTTTGTTGGTGCATTTAACTAGCCTCTGATCAATACTGAGGACATGAGATCAAAGTACGAGGTATATAGAATTTGCAAGCTGAGAGAAGAAATAAACTTTACCTTTACAGTCTGGTAGGTTTTTTTTTTGTTGTTGTTGTTTGTTTGTTTGTTTTTTCCCCATACACTTTGTGACATCTACACTTTTCTCATTTAGTAAACAAACACTGATGTTAAAGCTATAGTTGGTTAAGGTCTAGTTGGTTGAGGTCAGGGTGAGGTTGTTGTTGTTGTTGTTGTTATTATTATTATTATTATTATTATTATTGGTGCCATGGTGGTGCTGTGGTTGGCACTGTCAACTCAGAGCAAGAAGGTTCTGGATACGAACCTCATGACCAACTGGAGCCTTTCTGTGTGGTGTTTGCATGTTCTCCCCATGCTTGAGTGGATTTCCTCCAGGTGCTACGGTTTCCTGCCACAGCCGAAAAGACATGCAGATTAGTTTATCTGGCTACTCAAAATTGAATGTGAGTGTGAATGATTGTTCATCTCTGTGTTAGAAGAAGAAGAAGAAGCTTTTATTTGTCACATGCACACTCAAGTACAGTGAAATCCATCCTCTGCATTTAACCCATCTGAAGCAGTGAACACACACATGAGCAATGAACACACACATATTGAGGTATTTCACCTGATGTCACAGGGTCACGTGACGCCCCGGTGTCCGCCATTTTGGACGGCAAGCTAGCTAATGTCAACAACAGTAGCTGGTATGTTACTGTAGCAATGTTTACGTTCAGTCATTTGGATGACTGTTAAAACCTTTCAGTCTCAAGTTTTTCCTTTATTGGATTTACTAGTTTACTGAGCCAGTCAGCCCCGGAGCACTAGCCAGCCAGCCCCGGAGCGCCAGCCAGCCAGCCCGCCCCGGAGCGCTAGCTAGCTAGCCAGCCAGCCAGCCCCGGAGCGCTAGCTAGCCAGCCAGCCAGCCAGCCCGCCCCGGAGCGCTAGCTAGCCAGCCAGCCAGCCAGCCCGCCCCGGAGCGCTAGCTAGCCAGCCAGCCAGCCAGCCAGCCCCGGAGCGCTAGCTAGCCAGCCAGCCAGCCAGCCAGCCCCGGAGCGCTAGCTAGCCAGCCAGCCAGCCCGCCCCGGAGCGCTAGCTAGCCAGCCAGCCAGCCCGCCCCGGAGCGCTAGCTAGCCAGCCAGCCAGCCAGCCCCGGAGCGCTAGCTAGCCAGCCAGCCAGCCCGCCCCGGAGCGCTAGCTAGCCAGCCAGCCCCGGAGCACTAGCTAGCCAGCCAGCCCCGGAGCGCTAGCTAGCCAGCCAGCCAGCCAGCCCCAGAGCGCTAGCTATCCAGCCAGCCAGCCCCGGAGCGCTAGCTAGCCAGCCAGCCCCGGAGCACTAGCTAGCCAGCCAGCCCCGGAGCGCTAGCTAGCTAGCCAGCCAGCCAGCCCCAGAGCGCGCTCAGTAAACTAATAAATACAGTAAAGGAAAAACTTATAACGGACCATGTCTCAACAGACTAAGAAGTTATTTCAATGACATTTAATAACATTTTGTTTATCCTGAGGACCGAAAGTAAATGAAAATGTGAACAAATCTTAGCTGTCAGTGAACAATCCTGGTGGAAGCAGGTAAACGTCATTCTCCAAGCCTGCTAACCTCCATTTTTGCAAATACCTCTCCCTCTGCTCACCCTGTAAATGCCCTACGTCGCTGGATAGTGAATGTGTTTTCTGCATCTCGCTCCTTTTTCTTTTATGTTTTTCGTTTGTCGCCTTCCTCGCATTCAAACTGATTCGAGCCGTGCCGTCCAAAATGGCAGCGTCACATGACTTGGTCACGTGAGTGAAATACCTCAATACCCAGAGCAGTGGGCAGCCATGCTACAATGCTCAGGGAGCAGTTGGGGATTAGATGCCTTGCTCAAGATGCTCCCTTATTAGCATATCTTTGAATTGTGGGGGAAGCTGAAACACCTACAGGAAACCCACACATACACAGGGAGAGCATGCAAACTCCACACAGAAAGGCGCCCATTGGCAACTGGGCTCAAACCCAGAACTTTCTTGCTGTGATGTGACAATGCTAACCACATCACCACCATTAACCCTATGATTGGCAACCTGTCCAGGGTATACACTACTGTTCAAAAGTTTGGGGTCACCCAGACAATTTTGTGTTTTCCATGAAAAGTCACACTTTTATTTACCACCATAAGTTGTAAAATGAATAGAAAATATAGTCAAGACATTTTTCTGGCCATTTTGAGCATTTAATCGACCCCACAAATGTGATGCTCCAGAAACTCAATCTGCTCAAAGGAAGGTCAGTTTTATAGCTTCTCTAATGCCGCTTTTCCACTACAAACGCGGCTGAGTCGGGCTGAGCCGTGCCGTGCTGAGTCGAGCTGAGTGGGGCTGTTGGAGTTGCATTTCGACTACAACTGCGCTGAACCGTGCTGGCTGGAAGTGGGTGGACACTTTGGGTGGAGTTAGCGAAAGTGGGTGGACGTCACGTGATGTCGTTAAGCAGCGCAAACAGTGACATCAGTGAGCTTTTAAGCGGTAGTCTCACGACCCGAATAGTAAACAATAAACATGGACATGGAGTCGTTAGTGTTGCTGGTCTTGGTTCTGTGGCTTGTTGTCACTGACAACGCCAACAGATACTGGCAAGAGCGTATAGATGAGGCGAGGCACATAAGGCTTCAGAAATTCTCGTAATTCGTAATTCTTCTTCTTCCGGGTTTACGGTGTTTACAGATCCCAGCGTGCTCGCGGGGCGTGTGTGGGCATGTGAGGATACTCCTCCTCACCAATCAGTGCACAGGGGAGTGTCTGCTCACGCCCCCAGCCTCACTCGGCTCGGTTTGGCTCGCTTCAGCCCCACTCCAAAACGGTGCGAGTTTTAGGGGCTAAGCAGGGCTGAAGCGAGCTGAGTTGTACTGTTTTTTGGTAGTCGAAACGCGAGCCGTGTCGGGCTGAAGTGAGCTGAAGCGAGCTGAAGTGAGCTGAAAAAGGGTAGTGGAAAAGGGCCATAAAGAGCTAAACTGTTTTCAGCTGTGCTAACATGATCGTACAAGGGTTTTCTAATCATCCATTAGCCTTCTGAAGCAATGAGCAAACACATTGTACCATTAGAACACTGGAGTGATAGTTGCTGGAAATGGGCCTCTATACACCTATGTAGAATAGATATTGCACCAAAAACCAGACATTTAGTAGAATTTAGCTAGAATAGTCATTTACCACATTAGCAATGTATAGAGTGTATTTCTGATTAGTTTAAAGTGATCTTCATTGAAAAGAACAGTGCTTTTCTTTCAAAAATAAGGACATTTCAAAGTGACCCCAAACTTTTGAACGGTAGTGCACCTCACCGCTTCCCCCACAACCCTGATAGATAAGCAGTTGGATGGATGGGATCTGTTGGATAGGATGGCACTCCAATATTGTATTATTATTATTATTATTATTATTAAGCCTGCCAAAACGCACAAACTTACACACACACTCTCTCTCTCCATACACTCTTTCATGCACTCATCTCACTCACATGTACACACTTACATACTGTACACAAACATGCAACATACATTGCACTGCACCACAATGGATTGGCAATGGACGAGCTGGACTAGAGAAGGGATAATGAGCATGTTTTCCAAAATTGTGTGTGTGTGTGGGCGGCACGGTGGTGCAGTGGTTAGCGCTGTCACCTCACAGCAAGAAGGTCCGGGTTCGAGCCCTGTGGTTGGCGAGGGCCTTTCTGTGTGGAGTTTGCATGTTCTCCCCATGTCCGCGTGGGTTTCCTCCGGGTGCTCCGGTTTCCCCCACAGTCCAAAGACATGCAGGTTAGGTTAACTGGTGACTCTAAATTGACCGTAGATGTGAGTGTGAATGGTTGTCTGTGTCTATGTGTCAGCCCTGTGATGACCTGGCAACTTGTCCAGGGTGTACCCTGCCTTTCGCCCGTAGTCAGCTGGGATAGGCTCCAGCTTGCCTGAGACCCTGTAGAACAGGATAAAGCGGCTGGAGATAATGAGATGAGATTATTATTATTATTATTTGGATTAAATACAGGGCTCATCCCTGAGCTTCCAGTTAAGTCTCATCCTGAGACTTTAGACTTCTAACACCTTCCTTATTATTATTATTATTATTATTATTGCTCCTACTTTATAAATTATTTTGAAATTCTACATAATTTGTCACAAATAATGTTTGATGTCAGCCCTGCGATAACCTCATGACTTGTCCAGGGTGTACCCCACCTCTCGCCCATAGTCAGCTGGGATATGCTCCAGCTTGCCTGTGACCCTGTAGAACAGGATAAGCAGCTATAGATAATGGATGGATGGAAATAATGTTTGAATGAAACAAGTGTTGATACAAATGATGACAGTAGTGTTGATTCTTATATTTTAGGTCTCTTTTTCTTAAGGCCATATTCAGAACTGAGTCACAGCATATGCATCAATACAATTTCTTGGTAAGATTTATATGTGGGCTGCGACTCAGCCATTCCAAAATGTTGTTGATTGTTTTTTTTTGTTTTTTTTTCCCTGAAGACATTTTTTTTTTTGTTGACTTGGATTTCTGCTTTTGGTTGTTATCATGCTAGAAGGTGACATTTTTCATTCTTCAGCATGTTTTGTGCCAAAATGTATTTGTATTTGAAGCTATACATGAGTCATTCTATCTTGAATAGAGTGCAAGTCCCAGCTGGAGAGAAACAGCCCTGTAGCATGATGCTGCCACCACCAGGGTTCACTCTGGGTGTTAAATGGATAAAAATCTAGCTGCCTTCCCCCCCCAAAAAAAAAAAATTGTGTGTATGTTAGAATTCTGCCCAGAAAGTGATACCGTACCTTGGTCTCATTCGACCATAGCACAATTTGCCACTTGGTTAGGCAAGAGATTATTACATGCCGGGAGTAACGCCCACTTGCCAGATATTAGTACAAGTCATTGAAGGTTGCTGTCGGACTCATTTTTGACCAAGATGTCAAAAAAATCTTACAGAATCCAATGATATTTATTTGGTTAATCCGAACCACTTAATACTAATACTAAGAAGAAGAAAAAGAACTTAACATGCAGGAAGTGGTATAAGGATATACCTGACCTTTTAAGTAAGTAGAAGCAAGGCCATGAAGGGTCTTAAAAGTAATGAGCAGGAGTTTATGCTGAATACAGAATGAAACCGGCAACCAATGTAGATTATATAGAATAAGGGTCATATATGGTAAGCTGTATATTTAGTATACATGAGATGTCTGGCTGCTGAATTTTGAATGTATTGTCAACAATCATTTGTTCTAACTGGGAGGCTAAAATGAACTCAAACCCAAGTCTGTATGTGATGTAATGAAGGCATGGTGAAGCATTTCAGCATCTTCTATTGAGAGAGACTTACAAAGCCATGTGATATTTTTAACCAGGGACTTTACATGAGAATCGAAAGAGGGTCTTTGATCAAAAACGTCACCAAGGTCCTGGGTAGTTTGTATAGACTTGACAATATCAATATCACTGTGAAGACAAGGCTGCCCAGATAAGAGATATGTAGTACCAATGAATAGAGCTTCTGTTTTATCTGTGTTCTATCTGAAATAGTGAGATACCAACCAAGCCTTTACATCATGGATACAGGCAGATAATGAAGGCGTGGGAGAGATGAGTTGCACCTAGTACGAATATAGATCTGCATATCATCAGCATAACAGTGAAATCCTAGACCATGCTGATTAATTCTTTGACCAAGTGACAGAACCTTGCGGAGCACCTTGCTTAACCAGACAAATGGATGATGAATGTTGTTAAAGAAAGATGAAATGCTTCCTGTCCTTAAGATAAGAAGTAAACCAGGCCAGAGCTGTATCAGTGATGCCAATATCTCAGTATGTCAAATGCGGAACTAAGATCAAGGAGAAACAATATATTAAGTAAGGCAAAGTCTGTAGGGAGGAGAAGATCATTAAAAACTCTAAGAAGTGCTATCTCAGTACAATGTAATGGTGGAAAACCAGACTGAAATGGTTCATCAATATTATTTAGATCAAGATGAGACTGCAGCTGGGAAGCAACATATAAGTAATATGTTTACAAAAAAATGCCTTGAGACCTCAAGAATGGCATAGGAATAGTTTTAAGCATTAACAATAAATCTAATATAGTAATTTTTATGATTAAAGTGATTCATATAGGTAGCGGTCTGAGTGTCCTTGATGTCTTGATGTCCGTAACGTCACAGCAGGAAGTCTATCGGTCTCATCACCATTTCCACTATACTAAAACACAGAGCTGACTGCAACTCTGATCCTCCATTTTGAGCTAATTTATCGCCATGCCACATAGATGTGCTGCTGGCCAGTGAAGCAACATGACAGAAGGTGGATTTACATTGCATTCATGGCTCAAGAATGTTCAAACTGCAAAGATTTGGACGCATTTTGCAAGAAGTCCAAGGGCACATCGGGCGGCTATGAAGTGGTCTCACCTCTGCTCTGCACATTTTACTGAAGACTCATATGAAATCTCTGATCTGTTGAGGAATGTTGGCTATAAGCCCGTATTGAAAGAGGGTGCAGCACCAACAATTAAATAAAACTACAAGAAAAGGAAAGTATTTATTTATTATTTTTTTTAAAGGAAAGTGAGTTTAGTTGCACCAGTTCTACCGGAGTGAGCCGAGGGTTGTTGGTAAAACCCAGGATGGGACATACCGCTCGGGCAGTGACCTCCCTGCGGTTGTTGCTAAAACCAGTGACATCCCATTCTGTCCCAGGTTTTAGTAATTGCCTGAGCCAAGCAGTAATGGCGAAGTCGTCAGTAATGGAGAGAAGGGAGGATGAGTGGACCAGCCATCTTATTTCTAAACTGGATATTGCTGCCATCTCACCCTTATGTGGAAGAAGCAAATGAATGGAGAATTGAACAAACAACTGAAAGTCAGATTGTTTCAAAACAATCGGCCACAAGATCGGCCTTCAAGAAGCAAGAACACAGACGGGTAAGCTCCGACTCTCGTTTGGATAAAATAAATAAATAAATAAATAAATAACACATTGTTTACCTGGGGGCGGCACGGTGGTGTAGTGGTTAGCGCTGTCACCTCACAGCAAGAAGGTTCTGGGTTCGAGCCCCGTGGCCGGCGAGGGCCTTTCTGTGTGGAGTTTGCATGTTCTCCCCGTGTCCGCGTGGGTTTCCTCCGGGTGCTCCGGTTTCCCCCACAGTCCAAAGACATGCAGGTTAGGTTAACTGGTGAGTCTAAAATTGACCGTAGGTGTGAATGTAAGTGTGAATGGTTGTCTGTGTCTATGTGTCAGCCCTGTGATGACCTGGCAACTTGTCCAGGGTGTACCCCGCCTTTCGCCCATAGTCAGCTGGGATAGGCTCCAGCTTGCCTGCGACCCTGTAGAACAGGATAAAGTGGCTAGAGGAGATGAGATGAGATTGTTTACCTGCATTTAGATTAATACATGTAAGTTGTATTGTGTTTAAGTTACCGGTATAAGATTATTTAATTTGCTTCAGAATGTGATTGTCTCAGTTCATCTGATTATTTCATTAGCCTTTTACGTTTTAACAGTGAAAATGCATGCACGTACATGTATGTTGCATAAGTTATAACACCTATCCTGTTTTAATGAGAGTCAACCCACAATCAATGAAGTTTAATCAGTCTTGGTTGAGCAAGTCGGAAATAGTATTTCTTACTTTCACCATAAATTTTTATTTATATGACTTTGGTCTATAGCTGTCAAAGGCCTTGGCCTTAAAACTGGTTACCGCTGTGACGTCACACACTCAGGGCTGGCTAGCTCAGCGGGGCAGCTCCAATGCCAACTTTGTGGTCGATTTTAACTCTCAAAAAAAAATATATATATATATTATTTTAATTCCCATTTATGCAGCATACAAGAGTCAAGGATGGAGAGACTATCCATTCAGAAATGTATTTAAAAATAAAAGTTCTACATATATCCTTTAAGGATTGGTTAGATAGATGATATTTTTGGATAGAATGACCCAGGAGGCAAGAGAACTGTTGATAAAACGTGTATGGGTATGAATAAAAGAAGACATGCAGTTTTTTAAGGAGGAAAGTAGGAACAGGATCAAGCTGACAGATGGAGGAATTTCAGTTCATTATAAGATCAGACACACCAGTTGGAGTAATAGGAGTGAAGCAAGACAAATGGTTTGGTTGATGTTCTGGAAGGAAATCATGAAGAGATGTGTTTAAGACAAAGAAGAAGCTGTAAATTAAATCAATCTTTTTCATGAAATGTTTAAGAAAGGAATTTCTCAGCTCATCAGACACAGAGAACAGTCTATTAACTGTGGTAAAGGGGAAAAAATAAATAAATAAATAAATAAATAAATAATAAATTTTATATATATATATATATATATATATATATATATATATATATATATATATATATATATATGACGAGCAAGCAGCATTAAGGGTGTTTCTATACTGCTTCATATGATCAGATTACCATTGCAAATGAATGGAAATACTGGTTTTCTTATATAGACGCCCCTGCTGATGAACATCAGCTTTCAGCAGCTCTGCGTTCAGGTCTGCACAAAGGGGAGGAATGACAGGATGACAGGATGGCACACACATAGCCTTAATGGGGCAAAAACATCAAGGATTTCAGAAACAGAAAGGGTTGTAGAGAGACAGGATCTGATCATGGCAGGAGAGTTGAATAGAGGAGGAGAAAGATGAGACATCAAGGGCAGTAGAAAAGGAGATAGGGTGAATAGGTATAAAATGTCAGTATGATACAGTGATGATGTTCGTTAGCTCAGAAGGAGGAAGACTGAAACCAATCAGGTTGTCATCTGAAATACCACCTTTTTCCTCCAGTACTGAAACACAAGCAGACCTGGAAGAGCGGTATATGTCCACCAGATGCGAAAAGTGACATGTTGCTTGAAGTTAAAACACTTACCAGTAGAAATTCATGAGTAGCAGACAGGCTTGTAGTACTTGACTCTGACTTGTGCCCTAATTTTAAGGACTCATGACTTGACTTGGACTTGAGCACTGGTGACTCGGACTTGGACTCAGACTCATGCATTAACTGCATTCGGACTCGTAAATTGGAGACGACGACTCTGATTTTTTCTTTATTTTTTGTAACATGCCATGATAATTTGGCATACGATATTTATATCTACATTCATTTTGACACTAATTTTGTGCAAGAGAATGCACATTCACCTGTTCATACATCATGTTCAGGAACAAACTAACATTAATGGTGCTAAAATGCCTGGAGAGAACGCCCCGAGGATTGTCCGCTTTGCCGATACAGACTTCCTGTCCAGTAGAAAAAAAATGCACAGCTATGTGTTCCATATGTGGAAGAACTATCGAGGAGACGATGGGGACAACCTCAAACTTCAATTGTCATTTGGCAAGACTCCACCCAGAGAAGTAAGTGGCACGCTGTGTTCATTGCTCTGTTGATAGCGGGTCTTGCTTGCTGATTGATGAACTAGCTAGTGTTAACCCTGTCTCATGTTATTTGCCCTGTTGATAGTGGGCGGGGCTTGCTGAGCAATGAGCAAGCTTTTTATCTGTAGCCTATTACAGTGTCTTGCAAAAGTATTCCTCCCCCTTGGTGTTTGTCCTGTTTTGTTGCATTACACGGTGGAATTGAAATTGATATTTGAGAGGTTGTCACCATTTGATTTACACAACATGCCTACGACTTTAAAGGTGCAAATTGTTGTTCTATTGTGACACAAACAATAATAAAGATGAAAAAAAAAAACAGAAATCTGGAGTGTGCATAGGTATTCACCCCCTTTCGTATGAAACCCCTAAATAAGAGCTGGTCCAACCAATTCACTTCATAAGTCACATAATTAGTTGATTAATATCCACCTGTGTGCAATCAAAGTGTCACATGATCTGTCAAATGATGTCTGTATAAATCAGCCTGGTCTGGAAGGACCCTGACTCTGCAACACTACTGAGCAAGCAACATGAAAATCAAGGAGCATTCCAAACAGGTCAGAGACAAAGTTATGGAGAAGTATGGATTTAGGGTTGGGTTATAAATAAAATATCCCAAACTTTGAATATCCCATGGAGCACCATTAAATCCATTATAGCAAAATGGAAAGCATATGTCAGCACTACAAACCTGACAGGAGAAGGCCACCCACCAAAACTCACAGACCGGGCAAGGAGGGCATTAATCAGGGATACAACAAAGACACCAAAGATAACATTGAAGGAGCTGCAAAGATCCACAATGGAGATGGGAGTATCTGTCCACAGGACCACTTTAAGCCATACGCTCCAGAGTGTACGGAAAAGTGGCCAGAAAAAAGTAATTGCTTAAGAAAACACGTTTGGAGTTTGTCCAACGGCATGTGACAAACTCCCCAAATACTTGGAAGATGATTCTCTGGTCAAATGAGACTAAAATTGATCTTTTTGGCCATCATGGGAAATGCCATGTGTGGCACAAACCCAACATCCTGAGAACACCATTCCTACAGTGAAGTATTGTGGTGGCAGCATCATGCTGTAGGGATATTTTTCATCTGCAGGGACAGGAAAGCTGGTCAGGACTGAAGGAAAGCTGAATGACACTAAATACAGGGCAATTCTGGAGGAAAATTTGTTTGAGTCAGCCAGAGGTTTGAGACTGGGATGAAGCTTCACATTCCAGCAGGACAAACATACATACTACAAACATACTGCTAAAGCTACACTGGTGTGGTTTAAAGGGAAACATTTAAATGTCTTGGAATGCACACTCCAGATTTCTGTTTTTTTTTTTCCATCTTAATTATTGTTTGTGTCACAATAAAACAACAATATGCACCTCTTCCATGGTAGGCATGTTGTGTAAATCAAATGGTGCTCACCCCCAAAAAATCCATTTTAATTCCAGTTTGTAATGTGACAAAACAGCATGAACACAAAGGGGGGATGAATACTTTTGCAAGACACTGTAACTAAGGCCCTGTCCACACAGCAATGGATTCAGGTGAATCTGATAAAATTGTTTATCGTTTCGGCCTGGCGTCCACATGGCACCGGCGTTTTGGGTGCCCCAAAACGAAATCTTTTGAGAACGGGTTCCAGAGTGGAAAAATCTGGCAACGGCGCCGTTGCGAAGTCGTCTGGATGAGTAGAACGGATTTGTTTACAATGACATCACAAGCACATGACAATCCCGCCACCAAAAATAGGGGAAAAAAAGGAGCGATCTCACCTCTTCAGATGTTGGTTTAAGTCCGACAATACATTCCTCAAAAAGGGCGTAGAAGAACAAAGTAATCCATCAACGTGTAGCATTCAATTTATTCCAGACCATTAAAGAATTCTGGAGGATCTCAGAATGTTGGCGTACCGGCTTCCGTCTACCCCCGTTCATTCCTCTCTCTCTCCATCTACCCCCGTTCATTCCTCTTTCCGCGTCTCCATTCAAAAAACGAGCACGTGATTTAAAGGGACTATAGCCATAGGACAGGGAGTGAGAAGGTGTGTGTGTGTGACAGTGACAGGGAAGAACCTAGGCTCATGCTCGCCCTGAATTTCTCTTAAAGTGAAGGCAGAAGAACGTTCAGCGCCTGGCCAGGCTTTCTATGTATTAATTTACATAGACGTTTTAATATGAAATATAAATAAGTGTCTTAGACAATAGATACTATTTTACGCTACTGACTAATAATCAAAACTTTATGTGGCTGATGCTACAGAAGAAGGGGTTTATGCACATGCGTCTACTTCTTATTATTATATTTTACTGATCCGTTGCCCATGTGGATGCGATATTTAAAAAAAAAATCTCGTTGCCGTTGTCGTGTGGATGTAGCCTAAATTGGGGCAGTCAAGCAGTAATGTTAGTCCAACACAGTAGCAGAGATGGTTTCACATAAAGGCAGCAACAGCCACCGTCAAATGGTGCAATTAGAGTCTTGTTCTCGGAGTTGACTCGGACTCAATTAGTCTTCTTAAATTGCAACATTTGAGCATGAGTTTGAATGTCATTGATTCATTCTGAGCACAATTGCATGCCCCATTATGAAAGGGTGTACACATGCAGCTCGATTATTGGGTTTTCTTTTTCAGTTTTTTCCCTTGAGAGGTTTCTGTTCTGTTTTTACTTGAATTTTGTTCGGTGCTACAGTGTGTCACAGTTGGAAAAAGAGCAGACATTACTATTGATATTCTTTAGTTTTATTACTATTCTTCTTAAGTTTACTTTATTATTATTATTATTATTATTATTATTATTATTATTCCTGTTCACCCATTTTTGGCACAGATACTCCTACAGCTTTTGAGATACTAACACTGTTCCAACTCTGAGACGTCCGTCCTGAACTGGTGTAGCGTACTTATATAAATCTTTGCACTAGCCCCTGTGGTTTTTTGGGGGGGATTTTTTTTTTGTTATTGTCATTTTTCATCCCTGTTTTTTCCCATTAAAATGAATGGTGGAATGTTGGCCCATTATGGTCTAGCACCCCTGCTGACTGACTGCAGTATAATATGAAGTTCCACCCATCCCGCTCAAGCACAAGGCAGCATGCAGCAAAGCACTCGAAAATCCTGGTTTTAAACCGTGCCAAACATATTATCTGTAGATCAAGCCAGCACCAGATACACATCAGGTGGTTTAAAAAAAAAAATAGCACAAAGTCTCATGTTGTGCTCCAAGCTGAGCCATTAAAGAGATTTTAGAGTGCAAGGTGCTGTAAAATCTCTGTTTTAAATGATGCCCAACAGACTTTCTGTAGACCTAGCCAGCATAAGACTGTAGATCATGTAACACAAAG
This sequence comes from Neoarius graeffei, assembly GCF_027579695.1. Taxonomy (NCBI): domain Eukaryota; kingdom Metazoa; phylum Chordata; class Actinopteri; order Siluriformes; family Ariidae; genus Neoarius; species Neoarius graeffei. Next base: position 17,624,017 of record NC_083576.1, on the reverse strand, counting down.
ATTTTAGCGTGCACAGTCTCATGTCTGATCCGGTTACTGTTGGTAACCCTTTGCTACAGCTGAGCAAGTACACTTTGCATTTTCTCTGCAGAAATGCAGTCTAGTTCTTCTTCTTCCTCTTATTATTATTATTATTTCGCCAAATTTTTTGACCATATCTCCTCCTGCAGGTTTTGAGATAGAGACCCCAAACCAACTTTAAACTGTGCGGTCTAATAGGGAATGATGTGCTTGTATACAGCTTTTGGATAGATGCACCCGTTCTCTTGTTCTAGAGCAAGGAAACATCACATTATTCCTCAGGCCAAGACCCCCACATGTCCATCCCCTCATCTGAGACCTTCACTCGTCTTTTCCTTTGTTTTCATGCATCTCTTTTTCCCCTCCATACACTTCGATTCATTTTTGGCCACATTCAAATGAATGGAGTTTGCTCAGTAACACTTCACCATACATCCACCAAACTTCATATGGTACCTCAGGCCAACTCAGCCATCACATCCATTATATCAGGTATGGCCCATACTCATCTTTGTCTTGCTTTTCATCCATCCCTTTTACTAAACATTTCATCCAACTGTAATTCAGTAGTTGAGTTAACGGTCTGCTGCAACATTGCAATGACTCTGCATTATCTTCAGAGAATGCACTTTCTAATTTATCTTGGTTTCATTTTTAAGCATGACAAAACCCCATGATTTTTACAAGCATTTGTAGACTGTTTTATAGAAACTATGTCTGAAATGTGTATAGATAAGCACATTTGCTAGAAGTTGCACAAGAGTTATGCATACAGTATATGGTGGGGTTTGCTGAAAACAGTCATGCCTTAGTTGTGTGGGATTTTCAACTTGGACTACAGCCCATGTTCAATCAAATGAGGAATATTAAGCCCAGGACCACTGCTTGCCTGTTTCATGAAATGTTTTGGCATGTCAAACTGTCGCCCATTTAAGGCCAATGTTAAAATTATACATATGATACTAATTAATTCACAGAATCATTCACAAAAACTCATTTTTATTTATTTATTTTTTTACACAGAGGACATTGGATGCAATGTTTTTACTTTGTATCAATGCTTATCTCAAAGTCAAATCAAAATCAAAGTCCTCCCCACGCCATGTGGCGCATAGGGCAGCGCCAATCTCTGTTTCCGTAGCCCTCGGCCTCTTGCGTATTACATAGCTGGGATTACAGTGGGGGGCTAGTCCTCTGGTAACCGTGAGAGTTTGAGCTTATCTCAAAGACTTATGTTTTACTAATGAATTATGAAAAAAAAATCACAATTGATCCATAATCATAGCAAATTGGTGATTGGTCAGCTTATTCTTTCAACAGTGGGTTGTTCATTGAATGAACAAAAAACATTGTCATTATTGTATTAATTCTATAAATCAAAAGTCTGTTAAAATACCTTGCATCCCATGCACATATAATTTCATGACTTCTATTTAGTATTTCATGACTTCATTAATAAATAAAAATAAATGAAATAAAATTTTAGCATGTCAATAATATATTTGGGTTTGCTGGATCAAGTGCTATTTTATAAGATGTTGAATAATAAGGGTGGAAGCTATATGACGGAGATGTCCACAAGCACCGGCGACCAGCAGTTTTCTCTGCCTACACAGACACTCGATCCCAGAAAAAATAAAAACTTGCCTTTCAATGTTCAACCAATTTATATTATCTCCGCTGCCCATAATTTGCTGCAAATCCAATTATTTCATCATGAAATTGTCTTCAATCTGGGCTTAGCATGACCGGAAGTGATGCCATATTTGTTGATCAATTCTCGTGCTCTCCATGTGACCGCACTGTAGCACATGTAGTTATGTTACAGAGCCAGGAAGCATACTACAGAGGGTAACTGAGAAAGCCAAGAACACATACATATGGAGGGATATTTCATACATATTTTGCAAGTATTTTACAGGGAAATTGTGAGTAATTAATGCACCAGAAGGCATATAAATTTCAAAATTTTCTGGGCGGGCAGTATTAGCATAAGCATGCCTTTGGCGCACCACGGTGGCTTCGGCACTGCAAATTCCAGAGCCCCCAAGTACTTTTTTTTATTTTTTTTTTAGCTGGCTACTTCTGATTTTCTGGAGAGCCCTGATTGTATTGTTAAATTAAAGAATTAAACTCAAATCACAAACATGTTTCATGTCATAACTAGTACTAGCAACAACATATTGGCAATGTTTCTTGAATCGTATTATATTTAACAGAAAAAAAAACACTATTTACTTCTTTAGTCTGCTTTTTCTATTTTTTCTTGTGTTTTAAAGGCAATTCTTGACATGTCCACTCAAAACATTTTGACAACCTCAGATGCATGAAGTACACACACGTGACTTATGTAATGTGAATGGAGCTCACAGAAAGCTGACTTATGCAGCTGTGTAAACTGATTCTGAATACAAGCAACTTTCCTTGCATAAGTTTAGGTTGCAATTGCTGGGTTTCACGTGATGTCACATCCACCTCATTAACTATTCAAAACTTTAGCTGGTGCTCTACCAAAGCTCAGTTGACAAAGTGTTTGTACAGAAAAGGTGCATTGCTTGCATGAAAAATACTTTATGCTTGCGTTGTTTTAGGTTATTCAAATTGATCAAACCATGAAACTGATAAAAGTTTCTTCAGGGTTCCCCGTAAACGAATAAAAAAGGGTGAATGAACACAGGATTTCACAAAAAGATGTCAAGAAGGTGGCTTTTGAACCTCTCACTGAAATCGAAGGGAGCTGAGTCAAAGCATGCTCGAGTTTGCAGTGATCACTTCATGAAAGGTTTGTATATCCCTCTCAGCTATGTCCTTAGTGTTTTCCAAGTACTTTTCTTGCTATGCGTCGTTATTTTACGGTACTTTTTTTTGTCATGAAGTGCTAAAGTCTCCAGCTGTTTCTTTGTTTACTCCTCACAAAGTCCATATGCATGAAGGTCGCAACAAAATTCTTACCCAGCCATACCTTTACAATGCACGTGGTCACTTCTCCATCTTGTTTAACTAAGATCCAGGTCTTTAAAGGGGTTTCTGATGATCTTTGTGAAGGATTTACCTGAGAGATAAGAGCCAACACAAGTGAGAGTCAAGCGAACTGTTGTTTGTTTACACTTCAACTTGCAACGCTTCGTTGTGAAGACAAGAACGAAAAGCTTTTAAAAACATACTTCCCACAGGCAAAAACAATACAGGATTCATTCGGCAATGACTTGATACCAAGGTCCTTTACCCAGCCACATACAAAAAAAGTTGTAAGCCTCCATACTCTTCCACACTTTCATCTGTTTTGCGGTGTAGGAGGACGTCTGCAACACCAGATAGTTTGAGATGTCGGGGAACTCGACTGAAGGGTAGTTTTCGAGATCGTATGACAAATCCTTCTTTCCCAGACTGTATGGGTTGATTCCATTGCACATAGCAATCTTCTGAATATAGCTAAAGTGAGCAGTGGCTTCTAGATTATGAGGATACTCTGATAAGTTATCGCTAGTTGTTTGCACTATGGTAGCTGTTTAGACCACCAGCTATTTCACTTAGGGTAAAACTGCTAAGAAAAGTCACGTGACTGAAACCCTAATGAAAGTAGTGCTCCCAATCATGGAGAATAAACTGTGTCCATAAGCCTTAAAGACACATTAAGGGAACAGGAGTAGTTTTGTCATGTATTAGGCCCTGTCCACACGGCAACGGATTCAGGTGAATCTGATAAAATTGTTTATCGTTTCGGCCTGGTGTCCACACGGCACCGACGTTTTGGGTGCCCCAAAACGAAATCTTTTGAGAACGGGTTCCAGAGTGGAAAGATCTGGCAATGGCGCCGTTGCGAAGTCGTCTGGATGAGTAGAACGGATTTGTTTACGATGACGTCACTACCACATGTGCTTCACGCCGGGTAGAAGTGTAATGAACTCGATGCGAGTTGTCAACAAATCCTATAACTTGGTTCATGAAACGCGCTTACAAAATATTTTCACTGTGAGTATTTATTGTGTAATGGTGCAAAGTGAGAGAGAGAGAGAGAGAGAGAGAGAGAGAGAGAGAGAATAGCCCTTAGGGCAGAGTCAATCCCGCCAGCAAAAATAGGGGAAAAAAAAGGAGCGATCTCACCTCTTCAGATGTTGGTTTAAGTCCTACAATACATTCCTCAAAAAGGGCGTAGAAGAACAACAAATTAATCCATCAACGTGTAGCATTCAATTTATTCCGGACCATTAAAGATGCCGCCTTCCGCGTAGAATCATATGTCATCCTCGCCGCCATATTGGATGGGGCAAAGCGGAGAATAAAGATGCCTCATTCATGTGCTGCGTTTAACTGTACCAACAGGTTTGCCGTCCAAACAAGATCACATGGGATTACCTTTCACAGGTGAGACTGGAAAAATACTTTTCATTGTATTTGGTCATTATAACGTAATTTTACGAACAGATTTTTCTGACTGTGGCTAATATGAAGTCTCGCGCATAATAGTTTATGCGCATGCGTCCTTACTTCTTCTATTATTCTGGTGTCTCCGATGGGACCGTCTTACAGCGCACCTAGAGGTGTGGCATGTGTATTGCATCGTTTTCAGCAAGCGTTGCATTGCCATATGTACCTGATATTTTACTGATCCGTTGCCCATGTGGACGCGATATATATATTTTTTTTAAATCTCGTTGCCATTGTCGTGTGGATGTAGCCTTAGTCTGTTACTCAATGTCATGTAAAGAATTGTTTTGAAATTGTACTGTCTATTTCATCTGTGTTATGCATCTTTTGAACTGTTCTACCTTGGTTAACATTCTTCACCTTCTGCTTCTCGTTTTCAGCATTTTTTTTATTGTTATTATTATCTTCCAGACAAAGCTGCTGCATTTCCCTGTCTTTGTAGGTCTTCAGAATTACTACAGTGAAAAATAATTGGATATTAACCTTCTGGTAGATGATCAATGAATTCCAAAAAAACTAATCACAGAGTAAATTGCTTTCAGTAGTCCTCTCATATGTTTTACTCGATTCAATATAGTGCAGAAGAAGATACAGCTTCAAGTAAGACCATTAGCAGTATTCATTATTGTGCTGTAAATCATATTGTATTATGTATAATGCCTTGTTAAAATGTCTGGAAAATGTAAATTACCTCCATGAGTAAAGGAAATTGCTAATATGAATTGCTGTGACACCAATTTCAATGTCCAGTGCTAGTGCTAAGTGCTTTGAGTGAACAGAGAATACAAGGACAGTGTGTCTTAATGAACTATGCAGGATTCATGAAAACATACCTTAAAAGGACACTGTGATCAATACTTCATGCAGGTTTTAATGAATAAATGATTAGTTTCCTTCAACATGAGTAGTTTAGGAATTCAGTTAAAAAAATAGACTTTTTTTTTCTTTAAATGTAGACTGCCTTTCAGATTTTTCAAGTGTAGGTCATAAAAAAGAATTTTCCCTGACATCCAATTATTTTTGTTTAGTGGACTGAAAGCAACTGAATTTGAATCACAGACTTCCAATTTTATTAGTTTTTAAAAATAGAACAATAAATGATTTTAGGGCCTTGTGGCCTTAAATTCTCCACTACTTTTTCTTGCTTCACCATGACCCAATTCAAGATACTACATCATGCATCACATGATAGGCTTTCCCTGTTCGCACAAGGCATTGTGGGATACAAATTTGAAACAGGAGAGAAAAATGGAGGACACAAATGAAACATGAACCAACTACAGTAATGGAAACAAAGAAGAAAATATGTTATGCTGTGAAGGAAAGGAAACACAGGACCAAAGTAATAAATATCGGCGGTCAGCGAGCACCTCGGTGTGATCAGCTGTTCGTTTAGCAACAGAATGATGGAACTGTCAGTGCACGGTCAAGGTAAACCTGTAGATGGCAGTAATGCAACACTGGATGCCAGTTGCTGTAAAACCCAAAAGAAAAAGGAAAAGAAGTTGTTGTTTAACCCGCGCATGCGCACACGGACTTCCTCTATCTGCTTGATTGCACAAAGCAAGCAATTTCATGCACATTATTTTCTAGGGAATCCCCTCAAATTAAATAACTTCCCAGCCACAGAATGGCCTTTTTTAAAAAAGATACGGTATGACAGAAATAAACATGTATCACAATGACCAAATTTCAGAAGGAACTAAATTTCACTGATTTTATGAAATCGAAAGGCCATCTAGCTTTAAGTTTCAGAATCAAGCTTTGCAGAAATGTAGAGTATTTATACAGCCACACTGACATCCACTGTCATTAAAGTTTATCTTGAATATTTGGGCAAGTGGAGATAAGATCATAGCGAAGAGTGTGCGATCTGGAAAACAATCCTTTCAAGCTTTACCAGAAAGCTGTACTCATAGTTGATTAAAGAGTGAGAGTGGACTAATTATGGTCCTTTTCCACTACCCTTTTTCAGCTCACTTCAGCCCGACACGGCTCGCGTTTCGACTACCTCAGAGCAGCACGACTCAGCTCGCTTCAGCCCTACTCAGCACCCAAAACTCGCACGGTTTTGGAGTAGGGCTGAAGCGAGCCAGACCGAGCCGAGTGGGGCTAGGGGCGTGAGGAGACACTCCCCTGTGCACTGATTGGTGAGGAGGAGTGTCCTCACATGCCCACACACCCCGCGAGCACGCTGGGATCTGTAAACACCATAAACCCGGAAGAAGAAGAATTACGAATTACGAGAATTTCTGAAGCCTTATGCGCCTCGCCTCATCTATACGCTCTTGCCAGTATCTGTTGGCGTTGTTGGTGACAACAAGCCACAGCACCAAGACCAGCAACACTAACGACTCCATGTCCTCCATGTTTATTGTTTATTATCCGGGTCGTGAGACTACCGCTTAAAAGGTCACTGATGTCACTGTTTGCGCCGCCTAACGACATCACGTGACGTCCACCCACTTTCGCTAACTCCACCCAATGTGTCCACCCACTTCCAGCCAGCATGGTTCAGCACGGTTGTAGTCGAAATGCAACTCCAACAGCCCCACTCAGCTCGACTCAGCCCAACTCAGCACCGCACGGCTCAGCCCAACTCAGCCGCGTTGGTAGTGGAAAAGCGGCATTAGTCATGTCCAATTCTCACCCGCAAGATAGATTTCCCCTACCACACTACAGCCACAAGCCCAAAGAGGCCAAAATGATAACACATGCTTACTTTCTCCAAAACATATGAAGCCAGCAGCTGCATCTTTTCAGACTGCTGTTCATGCCATGTCAGGCATGGACAAGTGATGATAAATCCATTAGCTCATCCACAGGGCAAGGAAAAGCTCCATTCTGTTGCCAAGTCCCATATTTTGGCTAACAGAAACCTAACTGTGGTAGCTATGGCCAGCTCATTAATACAGCATTAATACAGACTAAAGGAAATACATGAGTATATACGTTCCTAAGAAGAGTCAACTGTATAACCATACTTTTTTATTCTCTCCTGATAAAGGTTTTTTTTTTTTTTTAATGGAGCATACCATGTTTAATTTTCAATTGGTACACTTGATATTTTCTCTTGATATGCTCTTGATATGACTGCGCTTTACTTGTGCTAGCAGGAGAGTTATATGATGCCTTTACACTGTTCACTTTCATCAGTGTTTCTACATAGCTGCAAGATTATATTCTTGCTAATAAATCCACCTTATAAATATCCCTGTGCAGTCAGATAGATCACATCACAGCTGATGTGTGTGTGGTAGGCAGCGGGATTCATAATTAGTAGTGTGCTCCATCGTAACAGCATCAAGGCATTCCACATCACTGTGAAGTGCATTAAGTTTAAAAATACACGCCAAAAGAAAAAGCTTTTGCTTTCAAAATAGAACATTAATAGAGAGTAGCCTTTATTTGCTTTCTCTGGTACCACCAAGCAAATATGCCCGACATAAAATAGCAGGGTGTCTTCACTGTTAATAATAATAATAATAATAATAATAATGGTTAGAATGCTTTCACAAAAACAGGCAAGGGCCAAACAGTAAGCAGAATAAGTCAGGAAAAGCACAGGAATAAAAGAAGAAAAAAAGTCAGAATAACATCACACAGGAGATGAGGCTTGGTAACATCATGTAGGAATATCCTGAATGGATACTTTGCAAAGGACTGTTAAGCCCAGGTGTGTGTGATCAGTTGTGATGGTGATGTTGTGTGTTGGGGGTCACGGAGGCCAAGTTTGACTGGCCATGATGCATTTTGGAGATTTTAGTGTGACATGATTACAGTATTGGCATAATAATAATAATAATAATAATAATAATAATAATAATAATAACTTGAAAGTGTGTTCTCTGAATTCTCTGAATGCAGGGTATTGTGCAAGGTGCAGCGGAGCTTAAACATCATTTGTGTGTGTGTGTGTGTGTGTGTGTGTGTGTGTGTGTGTGTGTGTGTGTGTGTGTGTGTGTGTGTGAGATCATGTGTGTAATACAGTAGGTGAGTTGGCCTGAGGTGCGATATGAAGTTTGGTGGATGTGTGTTGAAGTCTTACTGAGCAGAACTCCATTCATTTGAATGGGTGAAAAATGAATTGAAGTGAATGGGGGGGGAGGAATGAGCAAAAAGAAAGGAAAATACAAGTGGGGATCAGAACTGATTGCATGGATGTATCGGGGGAGTTGGTGTGAGTTATCACATGAAGTTTGGTGCATCTCTGATGAAGCGTGTCCAAGCAGAACGATTCAATTTGTGAGCCCCATTCATTTTCTATGGAAAACAAACAAACAAACAAAAAAAAAAAAACAGAAAAATGACAAGAACGAGAGAATGAGTGCATTGATCCAAAAGCTGTATATAAGCACACCATTCCCAATCATACCACATGGTTTACACTTGGTTTGGGGTCTCTATCTCGAAAACTGCAGGAGAAGAATGGTCCAAAAAAAACTTCCAGAAGAAGAAGAAAAAGAATGAGAAGAAGACGACTAAATAATAACAATAGCATTGTGCATTACTAATAATAATAAATCTTAGGCACACTGGGTGTGAAGCGGGACTACACATTGGATGTGATGTAAGTTTGTTCTTCTAAAATAGTTTTTATTTGACATGGTGCCTCACAGGTCTAGTGTCCAAGATTTGATCATGAGGTCAAGGTAAATAGTTAGTTTCATATTTTCTCCCAATGTGAGTTTCATCTGGGTTCTCCAGTTTTCTCCAACCTCTATTATTACAGAAACGTTGCAAATTTAATCAACAATACCTATTTTAAAAATGTTGCCATATATTTTTTAGATCCATTATATCTTTCTTTTGGTGGTGAGCACTAACAGGCCTCTGCAAACATGAGCTATTAGTGTCTGTGATCAGCTGGTGTAATCTGATCAAGAGGAAAGAAGTAAGGGACATTTTTTCACCCAGAGCACATGGCAAATTATTCACTATTAGACCTCAAATGTTGATTGTTAAGAACATTATCAGTTAATGTTTAATGAATTGGTTCTGTATTCTCCTCAGAGACGTGCTTGTATATTTAACATTGCACTGTTTGTCCTCATTCTAGGCAGAAAATAAATAGAGGGTATTCACCAGGAAGGGATTATACTTACTTTGAAGTTTCATGTTTTCAGACTTTCCATGTGTTGATTCATTAGAAACAGAGGATCGTCTTGAAGTGGGAAAGTGAAGGAACATTCTGTCTTGTTAGGGAAGAATGACAGGCAAAAAAGGGGTTTGTGAACAATAAAAGAGAGAATAATTACATTTATAAAGAACAATTTCCTGAAATTGAAAGTCATATTTGGCAAAGATGACATGCCTGCTCTAATGCAGACAGCTACATTGGTGAACCGCTAATTGCATTATGAAAAGGATGCATTAAGGACGTGCTTCAAAGGAAAAGTGATTTAAAAAATGTCACTGAAGTGAGGCATTTTAAATACAATGGAGTTATACATAAACATTGAGACGAGTTAACATTAGCATCTATTAAGCGATTTATCCACTTTACATACATATTGAAATGTTCAAAGTCTCTGCTTTAATTGAAATAAACTTCAGCAACCTGTCCAGTATATTGTACATTGTGTTATATTTCTTCATCCAGAAAGGAAAAATAAATAAATAAATAAATAAATAAAGGGTTGAAGATCACAACCTCCAATTGAAGGTAGTGGGTGTTGTTTTACACAATGTTTCTCACAGTGAAATCCTATGAATTTCAGAGAACTTTAGGTTATACAGTTGTGGTCAGAAGTTTACATACAGTGACATGAATATCATCTTGGATATGAATGTCATGGCAATATTGGGCTTTTAGTAATTTCTTTGAACTGTACTTTTTCTGTAGCAGAATGATTGTACAACATACATCTTTAATTTAAAAAAAGAAAAAAAAAACACTAGAAGTTGGTGCACAAGTTTTAATTTTCTTTGGGTTTTCTGAAATCAACACATGGTCAAAAATTTGCATGCGCTCACTTACAGTCATGGCCGAAAGTGTTGGCACCCCAGATTTTTTTTTCCAGAAAATGAAGTATTTCACCCACAAAATGATTGCAATTACTCATGGTTTTTTTAAACACATGTTTATTTACTTTGTGTGTATTGAAACAATACAAAAAAACCCAGAAAAAATAATAAATTTGCATAATTTCACACAAAACTCCAAAAATGGGCTGGACCTTATTGGCACCTTTTCAAAATTGTGGGTAAATTATTTAGTTTTAAGCCTGTGATGCTCGTTTAAACTCACCTGTGGCAAGTAACAGGTGTGGGCAATATAAGAATCACACCTGAAACCAGATAAAAATCAGAGAAGTTGACTCAATATTTGCATTGTGTGTCTGTGTGTGCCACACTAAACATGGAGGACAGAAAGAGGAGAAGAGAGCTGTCTGAGGACTTGAGAACCAGAATTGTGGAGAAATATCAACAGTCTCAAGGTTACAAGGCCATCTCAAGAGATCTTTGTGTTCCTTTGTCCACGGTGCGCAACATCATCAAGAAGTTCCAAACCTATGGCACTGTAGCTAATCTCCCTGGACGAGGATGAAAGAGAAAAATTGATGCAAGGTTGCAACACAGGATTGTCCGAATGGTGGATAAGCAGCCCCAATCAAGTTCCAAATGTATTCAAGTTCTTCTGCAGACTCAGGGTGCATCAGTGTCAGCGCAAACTATCCATTGACATTTGAATGAAATGAAACACTATGGCAGAAGACCAAGGAGGACCCCACTGCTGACACAGAGACATAAAAAAGCTAGACTGCAGTTTGCCAAAATGTATGTGAATAAGCCAAAATCCTTCTGGGAAAACATCTTGTGGACAGATGAGACCAAGATAGAGCTTTTTGGCAAAACACATCATTCTACTGTTTACCAAAAATGGAATGAGGCCTACAAAGAAAAGAACACAATACCTACAGTCAAATATGGTGGAGGTTCAAAGATGTTTTGGGGTTGTTTTGCTGCCTCTGGCACTGGATGCCTTGACTGTGTGCAAGGTATCATGAAATCTGAAGATTATCAAGGGATTTTGGGTCACAACGTAGGGCCCAGTGTTAGAAAGCTGGGTTTGCATCCATGGTCATGGGTCTTCCAGCAGGACAATGACCCCAAACATACCTCAAAAAGCACCCAGAAATGGATGGAAAGAAAGTACTGGAGGGTTCTAAAGTGGCCAGCAATGAGTCCTGATCTGAATCCCACTGAACACCTGTGGAGAGATCTTAAAATTGCTGTTGGGATAAGGCACCCTTCAAATATGAGAGAACTGGAGCAATTTGCAAAAGAAGAGTGGTCCAAAATTCCAGTTGAGAGGTGTAAGAAGCTTGTTGGTGGTTATAGGAAGCGATTGATTTCAGTTATTTTTTTTTCCAAAGGGTGTGCAACCAAATATTAAGTTGAGGGTGCCAACAATTTTGTCTGACCCAGTTTTTGAGTATTGCATGAAATTATATCAATTTTGCTTTTTTTCCCTTTTTCTTTTTGTTTTAATCAAATGCACACAAAGGAAATAAACATGTATATAACAAAACGTGTAAATGCAATAATTTTCTGGGAGATATCATTTTCTGGAAAAAAATCTGGGGTGCCAACACTTTCGGCCATGACTGTAGATTATTAATTCAGAGGTGTTGAAACTTCCAAAGTGTCTCTTATCTTGCCAAGACTGAGGTCTCTTAACTTCATCTTGGTGATCATGATTGACTACAGCTGGTAGCTTCTCTGTGCCTTCATAAAAAGGGTTTGTTTACAGCACTCGTTGGATTGACCAACACAGTAAAATGGGAAAGTCCAAGGAGCTCAGGGCAGATCTGAGAAAGAGGATCATAGATATAAACAATGCTGGAATGTCTCTTGGAGCCATTTCTAAACAACTGCAAATTCAAAGATCAGTTCAAACAATTGTATTCAAGTTATTGTGAGGTGTAGTCACTTTGCCAAGCCACTTTGCTTCAAGAAAACCCAAACTGTCACCCTCAGCTGAAAGGAAATTGGTTTGATGGTCAGGAACAACCTGAGAACCACCATGGCACAGCCCTGCAATGAACTGGAAGCTGATGGATCACTGTCTACAGTTCAGATCACCATGGACTAAGAGGCTGCTATCCAAGAAATAAACCCCTGCTCCAAAATTGACACCTTCAAGCTTAACTAAAGTTTGAAGCTGACCACACGGATAAATAAAAAGCCTTCTAGAGGATAACTGTATGGTCAGATGAAACAAAGATTGAGTTGTTTGGCCACAATGACCAACATGTACAGAGGGACACTGTACCAGCTGGTGGTGGTGGCAGGATCATCATGCTCTGGGGCTGTTTTGCTGCCAGTGGAACTGGTTCATTGCACAAAGTGGATGGAATAATGAAGGAGGAGGACTATCTCAGAATTCTTCAGCATAAACCATCAGAAACTTGCACATGACTTAGGACGTACAACAGGACAATGAACCCAAACACGCATCAGAGCTGGTTGTGGAGGATAAAGCAGGCTAACATTCAGCTTAAAACAAGTCCTGACTTCAACCCTATTGAAAATATATGGACCGTGCTTATAAGTCAAGTTGAGTCCATGCCAAGAAAAAAAAAAAAAAAACTCTACCAATTCTACCATAAAGAGTTGTGAAATATCCAACCAGAATTCTGTCAGAAGCTTGTTCATGTTAAACAAAAATGTTTAGTCAAGTTGAATCTTGCAAAGAGACATTTTACCCAAATATTAGGTGTGCTGTATGTATATTTTTGACCCTGTATGTATAATTTTTACCCTGTGTTGATTTCAGAAAATCCAAAGAAAATTAAAATTTGTGCACCAAATTATTTTATTTGTTTCTTTTCAGTTAAAGATGTATGCTGTACAATCCATCACAGAAAAAGAACAGTTCAAAGAAAATCACTGAAAGCCCGAATATTGCCATGACATTCATATCCAACATAACATTCATGTCACTGTATGTAAACTTCTGACCACAACTGTATCTAGCATTAACAAATAACTCATTTTAAAATTATGTATATCTGCTGAAGTAAATATGCCCCAAAGTACTGCTTCAGGTTATATTGCAGGGAACTGCCAGTTAGAGCTAAATTCAAGTCAAGTTTATATACCGTGTGTGTGTGTGTATATAGCACTTTTAACAACAGACATTATTACAAATCAGCTTTACAAAAAATCAAAGACTTTAAACATGAGCTAATTTTATCCCCAATGAGCAAGCCTGTGGCGATGGTGGCAAGGAAAACCTCCCTGAGACGACATGAGGAAGAAACCTTGAGAGGAAACAGACTCAAAAGGGAACCCATCCTCATTTGGATGACAACAGACAACATGATTATAAATAACTTGCGTCTATAATTGTATCCTACAGTGCTTTGCAAAAGTATTCATACCCCTTGAACTTTTTCACATTTTTCCACCTTACAACCACGAACTTAAAAGTTTTTTATTGAGATTTTATGTGATAGACCAACACAGAGTAGCATATAATTGTGAAGTGAAATGAAAATGATAAATGGTCTTCAAAATTTTAAACAAATAAAAATCTGAAATATGTGATGTGCATTAGTATTCAGCCCCCCTGCGTCAATACTTTGTAGAGCCACCTTTTGCTGCAATTACAGCTGCAAGTCTTTTGTGGTACGGTATGTCTCTACCAGCTTTGCACATCTAGACACTGAAATTTTTGCCCATTCTTCTTTGCAAAATAGCTCAAGTTCAGTCAGATTGGATGGAGAGTGTCTGTGAACAGCAATTTTCAAGTCTTGCCACAGATGCTCAATGGGATTTAGGTCTGGACTTTGACTGGGCCATTCTAACACATGAATATTCTTTGATCTAAACCATTCCATTGTAGCTCTGGCTGTATGTTTAGGGTCATTGTCTTGCTGGAAGGTGAATCTCCTTCCCAATCACAAGTCTTTTGCAGCCTCCAACAGGTTTTCTTCCAGGATTGCCCTGTATTTAGCTCCATCCATCTTCCCATCAACTCTGACCAGCTTCCCTGTCCCTGCTGAAGAAAAGCATCCCCATAGCATGATGCTGCCACCACCATGTTTCACAGTGGGGATGGTGTGTGCAGGGTGATGAGCAGTGTTAGTTTTCCACCACACATAGCATTTTGCATTTAGGCCAAAAAGCTCAACTTTGGTCTCATCTGACCAAAGCACCTTTTTCCACATGTTTGCTGTGTCCCCTACATGGCTTCTTATGTCTGTCTTTCAACAATGGCTTTCTTCTTGCCACTCTTCCAAAAAGGCCAGAAATGTGGAGTGTATGACTTATAGTTGTCCTGTGCACAGATTCTCCCACCTGAGCTGTGGATTTCTGTATCTCCTCCAGAGTGATCATGGGCCTCTTGGCTGCTTCTCTGACCAGTGCTCTCCTTGCTCGCTCTGTCAGTTTAGGTGGATGGACATGTCTTGGTAGGTTTGCAGTTGTGCCATACTTTTTCCATTTTTGAATGTTGGATTGAACAGTGCTTCTTGAGATGTTCAGAGCTTGGGATATTTTTTTAATAACCTAACCCTGCTTTAAACTTCTCCAGAACTTTATCCCTGACCTGTCTGGTGAGTTCTTTGGTCTTTATGATGCTGTTTGTTCTTCAGTGTTCTCTAACAAACCACTGAGGCCTTCACAGAACAAGTGTATTTATGCTGAGAATAAATTATACACAGTAGGACTCTATTAACTAATTAGATGGTGTCTGAAGGCAATTGATTGCACTGGATTGTATTTAGAGGTATCAGAGTACAGGGGGCTGAATAATAATGCACACGACATTTTTCAGATTTTTATTTGTTTAAAATTTTGAAGACCATTTATCATTTTCATTTCACTTCACAATTATGTGCTACTCTGTGTTGGTCTATCACATAAAATCTCAATAAAAAACTTTTAAGGTCGTGGTTGTAAGGTGGAAAAATGTGAAAAAGTTCAAGGGGTATGAATACTTTTTCAAGGCACTGTATATAGTTACACATTACAACTGCGTAACCAGGAAATTCATTATAGTTTTAACATGAAGTCTGTTTTGTTAAAATTATAAACTGCTAATTGATGGAAACTTGAGTGCAGAACTGTTCATGACAACTGCAGTCCTCAAGTTATCAAGTCAATTGTAGTCTTCAGCCATAAAAGCATTACTGTAAGTGTCCAGAACCATCTTCCAAGTGCGACGTTCAACTGTCCAGAAATGAAAAGCACTCCAACTGTATTTACACACCTCTGGGTTTTACAGAACTTTTCAGGAGACTTTTAGAAGGTCAGTTACCTTTAAAATATCATTATAAAATAATTCTACAATATACATTTTTAATTTCTATAATTGCCCTGATAGTAGATGACGCTGATCTGGAGATCGATGATGATTTCAGAAAATATAAAATAAATTAAATTTTGTGCACTATTTTTTTTCTCTTCATTGAATATGTACGTTGTACAATCATTCTGCCGCAGAAAAAGAATAGTTCAAAGAAATCACCGAAAGCCCAAATATTGCCATGACATTCATGTCAATTATATGTTCTTGTATGTAAACTTTTGACCACAACTGCACATTTGGACTGTAGTGTTCTGTCTTAAATGTGTTTTAGGTTAAATCTGGACAGAATTGCTTGTAAACATCAACTGTGCATTAACTGAGAGTCATGTGTTTGTACAACTTAAAGCTGATGTACATACATACGACCACAAGCCATGACTGGCCCAACTGTGGATCTTATCCAGCCCCCAGATGAATTTCATATACCTTAATTGACCGTTTTCAAAATTTGATTGATAACAATGCTCAACCAATCATTGCTTAATTGTTTCCAAGTGCTACTTCATCAAGAGGTGAATGAAGTCATTGGCAAATTTCCATCCATCCATCCATTATCCATAACTGCTTATTCTGTGCAAGGTCACAGGCAAGCTGGAGCCTATCCCAGTTGACTACTGACAAGAGGTGGGATACACCCTGGACAAGTCACCAGGTTATAGCAGGGCTGGCACATAGACACAAACAACCACTCACATTCACAGTCAATTTAGAGCCACCAATTAGCCTAACCTGCATGTCTTTGTGGGGGAAACCAGAGCACCAGGAGGAAACCCAGGCAGACATGGGGAAAACATGTAAACTCCACACAGAAAGGATCCTATTGGCCACTGGGCTCAAACCCAGAGCCTTCCTGCTGTGAGGCAAAAGTGCTAACCATTACACCACCATGCCGCCCCATTAGCAAATTTCATCAGAATAAAGTGCATGCGGTGACAATAAATTATTTAGAATTGTTTGGTTTCAGAGAGGGGTGGCACGGTGGTGTAGTGGTTAGCGCTGTCACTTCACAGCAAGAAGGTCCGGGTTCGAGCCCCATGGCTGGCGAGGGCCTTTCTGTGCAGATGTCTGTGAAGATTCTCAGTCATCCAGGTCATGGTAAACTGTGGGTGGTAAAAGAGAGCAACTGGATTTGCTTGAAGATTCTTGAAGACGTTTTACCTCTCATCCAAAAGGCTTCTTCAGTTCTGTCTGACTGGTAGGGAGCATCAGGTATTTATCCTCTCATGGATGAAAAGCTCATCTAAGGTGTTACTGAGTCATCCTGTTGGTGTGGGTCACTGGGGGCTGGTTGTGAACGGCCTTGAGAGGCCGAACACCTAGCCACCATCCTGGCTCCTCTCATTGGGAATATGCCACATCATGTCAAAAACTCCCAAGGTTTTGCTACTATAGTTGCAGACCTCAAACTAGACTCAGATGAAACCATGGTTTCCTACGACATCACTTCTCTGTTCACCTGCATTCCCACCACAGAAGCAGTTGAATCTGTTAGAAAACGACTCCTTCAAGACAGCATCTTATTGGATAGAACGAACCTCACCATGGACCAGATTTGCACCGTGCTTGACCTCTGCCTGACTACCACTTATTTCCAGTTTAATGAAAGTTTCTACAGGCAGAAGCATGGATGCGCCATAGGCTCACCAGTATCCCCTATTGTGGCCAATCTTTACATGGAGGAAGTAGAACATAAAGCTTTGACCACTTTTTCAGGAGTTGCTCCCAGCCACTGGTTCAGATATGTGGATGACACCTGGGTTAAAATCAAAACCCATGAGGTGGAAGTCTTCTCTAAGTACATCAATTCAGTGGATATTAACATCAACTTCACTCGGGAGGACATTAGTGGGCATAATCTAGCCTTCTTGGATTGTGATGTACACATTAGACAAGACAGAAGCCTAAGCATCGAGGTCTACCGGAAACCCACACACACAGACCAGTACCTACTCTTTGACTCTCACCACCCACTGGAACACAAATTGGGGGTCATTAGGACCTTGCAACACAGGGCTCAGAATATCCCTACAACGATAGAGGGAAAAGAGAAGGAGCAAAATCACATCAAGAAAGCACTTCAGAACTGCGGGTATCCCAACTGGTCTTTCCTCAAGAGCAGGAAAAGGAACAAAACAGACAAGGAGGATAACAGGAACAAATGCAAGAACATTGTCATTCCCTACATTTCTGGTCTATCTGAGAAACTCAGGAGGATCTTCTACAAACACAACATTCCGGTACATTTCAGACCCAGTAACACTCTGAAGCAGAAACTGGTCCACCCTAAGGACAGAATACCCAGACACAAACAGGAGAACATAGTGTATGCCATTCAGTGCAGTGAGGAATGCATGGACACATATATTGGGGAGACAAAACAACAGCTTCCCAGGTGCATGGCTCAACACAGGAGAGCCAGTTCCTCAGGCCAGGACTCTGCTGTCTACCTTCATCTTAACAACAAAGGACACTCATTTCAGGATTGCAACGTACGCATTTTAGCCAGAGAGGATCGTTGCTATGAGCGAGGAGTTAAAGAAGCCATTTTTGTCAACCTGGAACAGCCATCACTGAACAGAGGTGGGGGTCTAAGACATCATTTATCAGCCACCTACAATGCAGTCCTTGGCACACTTAAATAATAATAATAATAATAATAATAATAATAAGTTCAATTTATATAGCGCCTTTCACAAACCCAAGGATGCTTTACAAAAGAATTACCACCAAAAAAAAAAAAACTAGGAAGAATAGTGTGAGGTAAAGAGAAAAGTTTTCAAGTTGGCTTTGAAGGAAGAGCGAGTGGAACAGTCACGAAGTGATTGTGGTAACGAGTTCCAAAGTTTAGGAGCAGCAACACTAAATGATCTGCCACCCATAGATGTCAGTTTAAAACGTGGAACAGTCAGAAGTCCACAGACAGAAGATCTGAGGGAGCGGGAGGGACAGTACAAATAAATTAGCTCACAGAGATAGGAAGGAGCGAAACCATGAAGAGCTTTATAGGTTAAAAGCAGGATTTTGTATTTGATCCGAGAGATAACTGGCAACCAGTGCAGTTGCTGTAAAACAGGAGTGATGTGAGCAGTGCGCTTGGTGAGTGTGAGGACTCTTGCTGCTGAGTTTCGGATGTACTGAAGGCGATTGAGCAATGTGGCAGGGAGACCATAAAAGAGAGAATTGCAATAATCAAGATGAGAAAAAATAAATGCATTGACCAACATATTGGCATCAGTTTCCAAGAGAAAAGGGCGGAGACGTGCAATATTGCGGAGGTGAAAGAAAGCATTCTTAGTAATTAGTTTAAGATGGGGTTCAAACATAAGGGTGGAGTCAAAGATAACTCCAAGGTTTTTTATAACTTGGGAAGGATGAATAGACACACCATCAACATCAATAGTAAAACTGGAGAAATTCTGAACCTGTCTTTTGGTACCTACTAATAGAACCTCCGTTTTGCCAGCATTAAGTTTAAGGCAGTTCTTATGCAGCCATTTCTTAAGGTCAGTGATGCAAGTCCTTAGCAGCTGAACAGAGGCTATGGAAGGGGTGATAGTGATGTAGATTTGAATATCAATCAGCATAACAATGAAAGTTAAGGCCATAGTTACGAATAATCTGGCCTATAGGAGAAACATATAAAAAGAAGGGGACCAAGGACAGAACCCTGAGGCACACCTTGAACAACAATAGCAGTGGATGATTTATGAACACCAATAGAAATAAACTGTTGCCTTTTTGCTAGATATGACTGAAACCAGGATAAAGCTAAGCCAGTAATACCAAAAGAAGATAGTCTGGAAATGAGTCTCTCATGATGTACGGTGTCAAAGGCAGCTGTGAGGTCCAAGAGAACAAGGACATTGAGATGACCAGCATCAGTTGAGAGCAGGAGGTCATTAACAACTCTTAAGAGAGCAATGTGCTATGCATATTGCGAAAGCCTGACTGAAAGGGTTCATAGAGATCATTATGAGCAAGGAAAGTATGAAGTTGAGAGGCTACAACTCTCTCCATTACTTTAGCTAAGAAAGGGAGATTCGAAATGGGTCTGTAATTGGACAGTGAAAGAGAATCTAGACCAGGTTTCTTTAGTATTGGTGTAACTGAAGCAATTTTGAGGGAGATGGAAACAGTGCCTAAAGCAAAACACTGATTAATCAAATGAGCAATATAAGGGGAGATAGCAGATACACAAGATTTAAGAAGTGCAGTGGGTGCAGGGTCCAACAGACATGAGGAGGAGGAGGACTTAGACATAATTTCCGATACTTTAGAAGAATCAACAGGAGAGAAAGCAGAGAGACAGCAGTCAGCTTTATGAGAAAGAACTACTAGTGGGACAGAAGAATGAATTTCAGAATGAAAGTGTTGGTAAATACTGACAATTTTATCCTTGAAAAAATCCAAAAAAGCCTGACACTGAGCAGGAGAACTAGGAATGGTTGAGGAAGGAGGCTGAAGAAGTTTATTTATTGTATTAAACAGAGTTTTGGGTCTATGATTGCCACTCTTAATGATGTTAGCATAATAGGCAGCATTAAGAGCATCCTTATACTTTGCGATGTGTTCAGAGAAGAGTGAAAGATGAATAGTAAGGCCAGTTTTCTTATAAAGGCGCTCTTGCCGCCTTCCCTTGGCCTTCATGGCCCTAAGCTCAGAGGTGAACCAAGGAGAGACGCGATTTGCAGAGACCTGTCTAGTTTTAAGGGGAGCGAAAGTGTTAAGTGTGTTAAATATAGTATTATTGTAAATAGCAACTGTATCATCAGGAGAGGAAACCTCAGCAAATTTACAAAAAGAAGAGAGGAGAGAGGCAGAGAAAGAATGCACATCAATAGAAGAAAGATTACGGAAAGAGACAGTAGAATGCAGAGGAAGTTTAGAAGAAGGCACACTGAGACAACACTCAATCAACTTGTGGTCAGTAAAACCTACATCAGAACCCAATACAGATACAATTTTTGTACCAGTAGAGCAAAGCAAGTCAAGTATATGACCATGATTATGTGTGGGAAAGTCAACATGCTGAGTTAAACCAAAACATTCAAAGACAGTCAAGAGCTCACCAGTAAGGGAGCAACTAATATCAACATGAATGTTAAAGTCACCTAGAAGAATGACAGCAGAACAGACAGATGAGGCTACAATTAGCAGTTCATTCAGTTCAGACAGAAAAAGAGATGGTGATGATTTGGGAGGTTGATAGATTAAGATCATCAACAACGGTGTGGGAGTGGAGGTTTTCAAAGCCAGATATTCACAGGATGTAACATCATGAAAAACAATCTCTTTAAGTTTCAAACCACATTGGAAAACTGCAGCTAGACCTCCACCCTTCCCTGTGAGACGGGGCTTCGAAAAATATGTGTATCCAGATGGTGAAGACATATTTAAATGTAGATAGTCCTCAGCCTGTTGCCGTGTTTCCACCAGCAGAAGTATGTCCAGGGTCTTTTGGATAATTAGGTCATTAATGAGTGACGCTTTGTTGGTGATGGAGCAGGAGTTTAAAAGGCCAATCTTCGCAGGAAACACAGGTGACAATCCAGAGAGAGCAGAACCTTGCAGTTTCCCAAGTGAGCGAAGAACACCGTGATTAACTCCATGAGCGTACTTGTTGACCTTGGCAATCCGATTGTGAGTCCATATGATGGGTATGGAAGACTCCGAAGCATAATGAGCAGTCGGAGAGCGCGGAGAGCGGTGAATATACCGAGGGAGGCGCGCGATTCCAATAGAGCAGCACAGATTAAATGCTACAGAATCCAAGCGGTGCCGTGCACTAAGGCTTTTTAATTCCTCTGGCGAGTAGGTGTAAAACATGTGTAAAAGCCAGGCCACAAAACCAATACCCAGACCCACAGTCACAATCCAAAAACAGATGGACAGACGCAGTCCAATGTAAGGTGCAAAGCCACCTAGCCTAACACCGCTCATAAACGTAGCCAAAACACCAGTGGTTCCAAACCCAAAGTACAGTGCAGGGAAGCAATTTGACTAACCAGCACATAAAACAGACAACAGTGTGGTGAAAGGTGGAAACTCACTCACCACTGCTGAAGTCAAGCGGGTGGAAAAAAGCGGGGGCTCGCAGGCGGGTTAGCTACAGGTGATTGCAAAAAGCCGGTGTCAAAACCAAGCAAGAAGAGTCCGAAATTAACCAAAAAGAAAAAAAAAATGGAAATACGTTGCCAAAAATCAGAAGCACAGTTAAAGAAAAAAAAAGAAAACGCCGGGGAGAAGAGGCAGCAAACTCGCACACTACGTACTCTCAACCGGAAACAGGAAGGCCCCAGACAACTTCCCAGACAACTGAATGCACACCAAAACCCAGCTGTTTTCAGTGACTCACAGGAGGACAGAGAGAATCAGCATTCCATTGATCACCTTAACGGGCAATCCATTGATCACCCTAACGACTCTCGAGGCCGTTCACATCCAGCCCCCAGTGACCCACACCAACAGGATGACTCAATGACACCTTAGATGAGCTTTTTATCCATGAGAGGATAAATACCTGATGCTCCCTACCAGTCAGACAGAACTGAAGAAGCCTTTTGGATGAGAGGTGAAATGTCTTCAAGAATCTTCAAGCAAGTCCAGTTGCTCTCTTTTACCACCCACAGTTTTCTGTGTGGAGTTTGCGTGTTCTCCCCGTGTCCGTGTGGGTTTCCTCCAGGTGCTCCGGTTTCCCCCACAGTCCAAAGACATGCAGGTTAGGTTAATTGGTGACTCTAAATTGACCGTAGGTGTGAATGTGAATGGTTGTCTGTGTCTATGTGTCAGCCCTGTGATGACCTGGTGCCTTGTCCAGGGTGTACCCTGCCTTTCGCCCGTAGTCAGCTGGGATAGGCTCCAGCTTACCTGCGACCCTGTGGAACAGGATAAAGCAGCTAGAGATAATGAGATGGTTTCAGAGAACATTAGAATGTTTATGCTGATTGTCTGGAGGCTCCTTTTTTTTATTTCCTCAACCTGAAAATGTTCTGGATTAAACAATTTCAAAGATCATAGTCACAGCTCAGTCAGAACTACTAGTGGCAGCTCATAGGTAAATTAAACTTATAAATCAAGACTGGGGGCGGCACGGTGGTATAGTGGTAAGGGCTGTCACCTCACAGCAAGAAGGTCCGGGTTCGAGCCCCGTGGCCGGCGAGGGCCTTTCTGTGTGGAGTTTGCATGTTCTCCCCATGTCCGCGTGGGTTTCCTCCGGGTGCTCCAGTTTCCCCCACAGTCCAAAGACATGCAGGTTAGGTTAACTGGTGACTCTAAGGCTACGTTTACATTAGACCGTATCTGTCTCGTTTTCTTCGCGGATGCACTGTCCATTTACATTAAACCGCCTGGAAATGCCGGGAAACGGGAATCCGCCAGCGTCCACGTATTCAATCTAGATCATGTCAGCTCCGGTGCTGTGTAAACATTCAGAATACGCGGATACGCTGTGCTGAGCTCTAGCTGGCGTCTCATTGGACAACGTCACTGTGACATCCACCTTCCTGATTCGCTGGCGTTGGTCATGTGACGCGACTGCTGAAAAATGGCGCGGACTTCCGCCTTGTATCACCTTTCATTAAAGAGTATAAAAGTAGGAAAATAATGCAAATACTGATGCAAATACTGCCCATTGTGTAGTTATGATTGTCTTTAGGCTTGCCATCCTTCCACTTGCAAGTGGTAAGTGATATGCGCTGGGATCACACACACAGCGGCTCAGTCCCGAAAACACTGCTAGTGTGCTTCACTCACGCGCTCTGTGAGCTGTGCAGGGCCGGAGTGCGCACCCTCCAGAGGGCACTCACTGTTCAGGGCGGAGTGATTTGGAGCGCAGGATGCCTGCGGAGCCGAGCGTATCCGTGTATTGGTATTGTTGTGTGCATGCAAATCGTGTATTGGTGTTGCTGTGTGCACACTAATCGTTTTAAAAACGTTAATCTGATGATCCGCTGATACGGTCTAATGTAAACATGGGCTAAATTGACCATAGGTGTGAATGTGAGTGTGAATGGTTGTCTGTGTCTATGTGCCAGCCCTGTGATGACCTGGTGACTTGTCCAGGGTGTACCCTGCCTTTCGCCCGTAGTCAGCTGGGATAGGCTCCAACTTGCCTGCGACCCTGTAGAACAGGATAAAGTGGCTAGAGATAATGAGATGAGATTAGATGAGAAATCAAGGCTGCTGTATTTGCTATCTTCCATTTTTGTATGCTATCTGATGATAAATGACCTTATGCTGCAATGTTTAGATCAATTCACTATCCATCAGTTAGCTAGCCAAGTTAGTTTTATACCACAGAATTACTGACATTGACCCAAAAGAAATATATTTGTGAAAACTAAAAAAAAAAATGGTTTGTCAAGACCGCAGGCCTCATATGGAATTAAAACATTCAGTCTGAAGATGAATATTCATGTAGTTATATACATGAATCTTTTGCATTTTTTAGGTCTGACAATCAAAAGTTTTAGGTGATTCTTGTTCAAATAGTTTGTAAATTATGAATTTAACTTTCAGATAAATTATGATAAACTAAAACATTCATGAAAATGTGTTGTTGGCCTAGTACTAGTGTTGTAGTCAAGACCACCAAAACCAAGACCAAGTCATGACCAGGACTAAAGTGTATTGAGACCAAGACTTTGAGGGGTTAAGATCAAGTCAAGACCAAGGCAGGGTGAGACCGAGTTAAGACCAGGACCAGACCAGCATATGTGAAGGGGGGTGGGGAGGGGTGACAGCCATTAACAGGAAGAAAAATTTCAAAGCAATGAAAAAATAGCAATGAGTCACATGCTTGGTTGCATTTGAAGCAGGACATTTTACATCCAATCACAGTAACAATGATGATAAATAAATCAGAAAGTGCATCAGCAATTTAGTGATATCTGTGCAGTTGTGGTGTTGACCAGTCTTGCAATAAAATCCTGAGTCCTCTACGTCTGAGGCTGAGATGATGGAGTAAAAATGCAGTTGATTCCAAGACGAGACCAAGACCTCCAAAAAGTGGTCTTGAGACCAGTCTCAATTACCACAACACTACCTAGTACACTATTTTTTGTGGTCTGTCCCACTTGACATTGGTCAGATGTAATGTATAATCTTTCCTAACATTATCCACCCTGATTTAAGCACAATAATGTCATAATCTCATTGTTAGCATAATATCACTGTCTAGCTTTTAGCTGTTGTCATCATATTGTATGTAATTTAGCCCACACTGTGCTCATGTACTTGCCATGTGTATCTAGTTCTTTTTGGTTTTATTTCATATTAATTTGTTTAATTTTGTTTTCATGTGTTTCACTCTAATACGCACCAATCTGCACTTCACTAGGCATCTGCCTCCACTAACAATCAAGAGGATCCCCTTGAAAAGATCTGCCTGATGTGGGGACTAAAGGGAAAGAGAGAATCTGTCAGTGCCATGCTAGAATGGCTCAAAGCCATGTGCCCCCTGAGAAAATCTTTTTGAGAACCATCTCCCACCCTCCCTGTCCATCTGACGGCATCTTTCCGCCTTGTTGCTTGGCTGAGGACATCCCTTTTCCTTGCAGAGGGTGTCAGTACAGCTCACGGCTTCACTCTAGGCATCACTCCGTCTCCCTGCTCAGCCAAGGATGTCTGTCATGGGAGTGCCAAATGAGGCATAGAACTCCACTTCCCAGAATCCTCAGCACATCACATAATCAAGTTTCATGCTTCACCTGTTCCTGTTTGACCTAATTAGTGTCACTATTTAAGTTCTAGATTCTGTGCATCTCATTTTTAGCTTTTGTCTTTTGCATTTGTGTTGTATCTCATTTAGCCCATGTTGTATTGTTTGGGCAATTGAAACTCGTATCTAGTTCTTGTTTTAGTTCCATGTTCATAGAACATTTTTGTTTTATTCCAGAAACTACTGAGAGCATTTCCCCCAGATTCTACATTTAAAAATAAATAAATAAATAAATAAATAAGGTCACTTTGAGCATTTAGTTGCAGAAGATGACAACTGGTCAAAAAAAAAAAAAAAAAGATTAACTGATTTCAGACCCTGAATAATACATAGAAATATAGATTGTATTCAATTTTAAACAATGCAATACTACTGTTTGAACTTATGATGAGTTCAGCAATTAATATTTGGTGGAATAACTCTGACATTTAATCACAGCTTTCATGCATCTTGGCATGGTCTCCACCAGTCTTTTATGTTGCTCTTGGGTGACTTTATGCCACTCCTGGTGCAAAAATTCAACCAGCTCAGCTTTGTTTGATGGCTTCTGACCATACATCTTCCTGTTGATCATATTCCAGAGGTTTTCAATGGGATTCAGGTCTGCAGATTGGGCTGGCCATGACAGGGTCTTGATCTTGTGGTCTTCCATCCACACCTTGATTGACCTGGCTGTGTGCCATGGAGCATTGTCCTGCTGGAATCCTCAGAGTTAGGGAACATTGTCAGAGCAGAAGGAAGCAAGTTTTCTTCCAGAATAACCTTGTGCATGGCTTGATTCATGTGTCCTTCACAAACAAAAATCTGCCCCATTCCAGCCTTGCTGAAGCACCCTCAGATCATCACTAATCCTCCACCAAATTTCACAATATGTGCAAGGCACTGTGGCTTGTAGGCCTCTCCAGGTCTGTGTCTAACATTAGACAACCAGGTGATGGGAAAAACTGAAAATTGAACTCATCAGAGAAGATGACTGTAGGAAGACTCTGGTGTGGGTGTAGCACAGAAGCATGGCAGGCGGTTGTTTGCAATTCGTTCTCGACTTTATTGTTGCTTTACAGCACACAACTTAGACACACTCACTCTCACAGACACACACACACAGGCTAGAAGCAAGCTCTCGGCGCCATCCTCCCCTTCTCACCCTCCTTTTATCAGGTGCAGTCACTGAAGGAGACACACAAACACACGTTAATTGATAACAGGTGTAGTGACATGACCACTCACCTTCCCTGACTCTGCCCTCCATTCACAGACTGACGCTTGGTCACGCCCCCCACCACAATGACCTTACTCCAGTGCAGGGCCGTAGGCAGCATTTTAAAATCACCGAGGTCTGTGATGTGCGTGCAAAGCGCGCGTCAAAAAATTTTTGACATATTTAAATGAGGGGGTGAATTACACATCACACAAGAGATCTCATCATCTCTAGCCACTTTATCCTGTTCTACAGGGTCACAGGCAAGCTGGAGCCTATCCCAGCTGACTATGGGTGAAAGGCAGGGTACACCCTGGACAAGTCGCCAGGTCATCACAGGGTTGACACATAGACAACCATTCACACTCACGGTCAATTTAGAGTCACCAGTTAACCTAACATGCATGTCTTTGGACTGTGGGGGAAACCAGAGCACCCAGAGGAAACCCACATGGACACGGGGAAAACATGCAAACTCCACACAGAAAGACCCTTGCCAGCCACGGGGCTTGAACCCGGATCTTCTTGTTGTGAAGCAACAGCGCTAACCACTACACCACCGTGCCACCCACACAAGAGATCTATTCCTGAAATTACTTTTAATGGTGTTTGAACTGAATATCATCAGTTTTGAAAACAAAAAATCATGTATGTGGCAAGAGTAAGAATAATTTAAGCTTGTTTAATGGTTCGATCTGGCCCAAGCAATGAGGACAAAACTGCGCTGCTTCAAAAATGTAAATTTAACAGCTTCATGAAAGTGCGCTGATGGTTACCATGAAAAAAAAAAGTGTCTCCTGCACTGCGTTCCTCCCCCGAGTATCACACTCATTCGTTTTTGTGTTCTTGGTCTCAGAGCCGCATGCACAAAACAGACACAGAAGACAGAATCGATGTTTGTTTAACATAATTAACAATGCACTTTTTATGGAAACATTTTAATGTTATTCTTTATTTTTTTTATCCAGTTGAATATTTAGCGTACAAATGTATTTTCAGCTCTTAAAAATGACCGTGATCCGGACCTCGGTGGCCTCATAGCTGGCTACGGCCATGCTCCAGTCCTCTATGGTCCAATCTTTATGCTCTTTAGAAAAACTCAGCCTGGCTCTTCTTTGCTTTTCATAGATGAAGGGCCTTTTTCTAGCTTTGCATGACTTCAACCCCACCTGGAGGAGCCTGTTTTGAACGGTCCTTGCTGTGCATTTAACCCCAGCTGCCATTTACTATTCTTTTTGTAGGTCACTTGATGTCATCCTATGGTTGTTGAGGGATATGCAAAGGAGTTGACTATCATCCCAGTCAGTGGAGAGTCATTTGCACCCTCTGCCAGTCTGTGACTTTGTTGTCCCCAATGTATGCTGCTTGACCTTGTTCTTATGAACTGCTATCTCTGAAATTTTGAGGATAGATGCAACCTGGGGGCGGCACGGTGGTGTAGTGGTTAGCGCTGTCGCCTCACAATAAGAAGGTCCGGGTTCAAGCCCTGTGGCCGGCGAGGGCCTTTCTGTGCGGAGTTTGCATGTTCTCCCCGTGTCCGCGTGGGTTTCCTCTGGGTGCTCCGGTTTCCCCCACAGTCCAAAGACATGCAGGTTAGGTTAACTGGTGGCTCTAAATTGACTGTAGGTGTGAATGTGAGTGTGAATGGTTGTCTGTGTCTATGTGTCAGCCCTGTGACGACCTGGCGACTTGTCCAGGGTGTACCCTGCCTTTCGCCCGTAGTCAGCTGGGATAGGCTCCAGCTTGCCTGTGACCCTGTAGAAGGATAAAGTGGCTAGAGATAATGAGATGAGATGCAACCTGAAGCTCACTGTATCCCTTTGCCAGTAAAGCCAGAATTGAAACCTTTTTTTCACTCAAAACATTTCTTTTTAACTCTTTTGGCATGATGAACATTTTTGTTTTCCAATTAAATTATAGTACTATTAGCACTGTTTTTGCCATCCAAACTGGTCCTATTGCAAGAAGACGGTGATGACCGCAACAGTGTTTTTTTTATACTTTTTCCTTGTTAAATAAGATTTGGTTCTAATTAAGTAAAATGAGGTGTGCAGCATTTGCGAGGGAGGTAGTTCTGGGTCTGTCGACACCAGCTCTCCATCAAGGATACACTGAAAGTAGGGAGGGTGACACCCCTCCACATTTTGCAGGGATTACCCTTGGTGAGTTTCCCCTTGAAGTAGTCAAGCTTAATGTAGCACCACCCCACCATTTTTTTTTTTTAATTATTAAGGATAGGTTATATCAAATGACACAGGCCACTCAAACCAAGGAAAAGATGGCCCAGGTGTTTGTACCAAACACTCATCGGGAATTTCCGTTTCATGTGGCTCATCATAATCCTATGGCTGGGCATCTGGGGCAGGATAAAACAACAAACTGTCTGATGGCTTGTGTTAAAACCCTAAACCATTTGATTTGTGAGGTCAGGTAGGTGGCTAGAGGTGATTCATTTCAAATATACCAGATCAATCTCCTGAAACCATGGAGAAAGGTGGTTCCCCTGTCTCTGGTGAGACTGTTTCCCAAGAGGGAGGAGCTGGGACTGAAGGTAAGTCTAAAATGTGAAGCCCAATTTACCCCGGTCCCCTGTGGTGACCTCACCATTCCAGAGACTACAGAATGCAAGGAGAATTTTCCGATGTGTTTTTGTCTCTACCTTGTTGTACAAGCAACACACTGAGACTGTTCAAGGTGTGGTTGTACACAGCCCCCCATAGCAGTTACTTGAACATTAAAAAAAAAAATGCTGACCCCCATTTTCATTATTATTTATTTTTTTCTTATAAGCAAAAAAAAAGTTATTTACATTTTAAATGCTTGCCAACATTCTCTTCTCTTGAGCAATTTGAGCTACAGTTTATGTATGAAAGGTGCACAATAAGGGGCGGCACGGTGGTGTAGTGGTTAGCACTGTCACCTCACAGCAAGAAGGTCTGGGTTCGAGCCCTGCGGCCGGCGAGGGCCTTTCTGTGTGGAGTTTGCATGTTCTCCCCGTGTCCGTGTGGGTTTCCTCCGGGTGCTCTGGTTTCCCCCACAGTCCAAAGACATGCAGGTTAGGCTAACTGGTGACTCTAAATTGACCGTATGTGTGAATGGTTGTCTGTGTCTATGTGTCAGCCCTGTAATGACCTGGCGAATTGTCCAGGGTGTACCTCGCCTTTTGCCTATAGTCAGCTGGGATAGGCTCCAGCTTGCCTGTGACCCTGTGGAACAGGATAAAGTGGCTAGAGATAATGAGATGAGATGAGGTGCACAATAAATAAATTGAGACTAAAGCTCGAAGTGCAACTATAATACATAGTTTATGGACGGATGCTAATGGCATATGAAGCAATCAAAGGATCATCAAGACAAAAGTGATGAGCACAATACCAAACTACAAAAAAAAAAAGCTTTCATTAGTATACGGATGTAGTGCTTTTGATGTGTGGGTGGAGCACAGAGGACGACAGGACACGCTTTGAGGCAGAGAAGGCTATTTATTTACACAAACTTTTCAGTCTACTGTGGCGTAAGCCCACACACACACACACACACACTCTCTGCATCTGGTCCCGGGTTGCGCTCCCTCTGCTCTCTCTCTGCATCCTTAAATAGGGAGCGGTTACTGGGAAAACACACAAAACACAGGTTAACTACCATCAGGTGTAGCGATTCTGCCACTCACCTTCCCTGGCTCCACCCTCCTGTCACAGACCGGCGCTTGACCATGCCCCCGCTGCCACATACCCCCACCGCCCGACTCAGGCCGGGCGCCCGTCCGGCCTGCAACCGACTCCCCCCCTTGACAGGAGAGGAAGTCCGCCACGACCATCTGCGCCCCTGGCCTGTGGACCACCTTGAAGTTGAAGGGTTGGAGTGCCAGATACTAACGGGTGATCCGCGCGTTGGCATCCTTCATGCGGTGGAGGTGCCACTGGAGGTGCGCGTGGTCTGAACAGAGGGTGAAAGGGCGCCCCAGCAGGTAGTAACGGAGGGCAAGGACCGCCCACTTGATCGCCAGGCACTCTTTCTCAATTGTGCTGTAGCGCCCCTCATGCACTGACAGCTTCCTGCTGATGTAAAGGACCGGGCGATCCTCTCCCTCCACCTGCTGGGACAAAACGGCCCCCAGCCCTCTGTCCGACGCATCCGTCTGTAACATAAAAGGGAGAGAGAAGTCAGGGGAGTGTAAAAGTGGCCCCCCACACAGTGCAGACTTTACCTCAGAGAAAGCCCGCTGGCACTGCTCCGTCCACTGGACCGGATCTGGCGCCCCCTTTTTAGTGAGGTCAGTCAGCGGGCTGGTGACGTCCGAATAATTAGGTATAAACCTACGATAGTAGCCAGCCAGCCCCAGGAACTGTCTCACCCCCTTTTTGGTCTTGGGCCTCGGGCAGGCCGCAATTGCTGCTGTCTTATTAATTTGGGGACGCACCTGCCCGTTGCCCAAGTGGAAGCCCAGATACCGTACTTCCACCCACCCAATCGCACACTTCTTCGGGTTGGCAGTGAGTCCCGCCCACCTCAGCAACCTAAGGACGGCCCTCAGGTGTTGCAGGTGCCACTGCCAGTCATTACTATAAATGATAATGTCGTCTAAATAAGCGGCCGCATAGGTGGCATGGGGCCGGAGGACCCTGTCCATCAGCCGCTGAAACATAGCGGGCGCCCCAAACAGCCCAAACGGAAGCGTGACGAGCTGGTGTAAGCCGAACGGTGTGGAAAAGGCCGTTTTCTCCCAGGATAATGGAGTCAAGGGGATCTGCCAATATCCCTTCATCAAATCCAGTGTCGAGTAAAAGCGAGCCGTGCCTAGTCGATTGAGCAGCTCATCAATACGAGGCATTGGGTACGCGTCGAATTTAGACACCGCGTTGACTTTTCTATAGTCCACACAGAACCGGACCGAGCCGTCGGCCTTGGGAATCAAGACCACCGGGCTGCTCCAGTCACTGTGGGACTCCTCGACGATGCCCATTTCGAGCATGGCCTGAAGTTCTTCCCGAACCACCTTTTTTTTGTGTTCAGGTAGCCTGTAAGGGCGGCTATGCACTACCACCCCCGGGGGCGTCTCTATGTGGTGTTCTATGAGGTTAGTGCGACCAGGCAGGGGCAAGAACACATCCGAAAACTCGGCCTGCAACTGGGCGACCTCCGTGAGTTGGGTCGGGGAGAGGTGGTCTCCACAGGGGACCGGAGAGGTACGTGCTGCCAATGTCCCTTTTTGAACCTCCGGCCCCAGCTCCGCCTTCTCCGGAACTACCGACACCAACGCCACGGGGACCTCCTCGTTCCAGAGTTTCAGCAGATTGAGGTGGTAGATCTGTAGTGCCCCCTCCCTGTCCATTCGCCTAACCTCATAGTCGACGTCCCCGACTCGCCATGTGACCTCAAAGGGTCCTTGCCACTTGGCGATTAATTTGGAGCTCGACGTGGGCAACAGGACGAGTACCTTATCTCCCGGAGTGAACTCTCTAAGGTGCGTGCCCTTGTTGTACAGGCGGACCTGCTGTTCCTGGGCCTGCCGCAAATTCTCCTGAGTTAGGTGGGTGAGCATGTGGAGTTTTGCACACAGGTCCATAACGTACTGAATTTCATTTTTGCTCTGTGAAGGTCCCTCCTCCCAATTTTCCCGCAGTACATCTAAAATGCCGTGTGGCTTACGCCCGTATAATAATTCAAATGGGGAGAACCCCGTGGAGGCTTGGGGGACCTCTCGCACTGCAAATAACAAGGGTTCGAGCCACTTTTCCCAGTTACGTGCATCCTCACATGAATTTTTTGATAATATTTTTGAGGGTGCGATTGAACCGTTCAACTAAACCGTCCGTCTGTGGGTGATAAACGCTGGTGCGGATCAGCTTAATACCCAGTAGCCCATACAGTTCGCTCAGTGTTCGTGACATAAACGAGGTGCCTTGGTCAGTCAGAATCTCTTTCGGGATTCCAACCCGGGAGATGACGTGGAAGAGGGCCTCTGCAATACTGCATGCTGAGATATTGCGAAGAGGCACCGCTTCCAGGTATCGTGTTGCATAGTCCACCAGAACCAATATAAAGCGGTACCCTCGTGTTGACCGATCTAATGGCCCGACGAGATCCATCCCAATTCTTTCGAACGGGGTCTCAATTAATGGTAGGGGGTGCAAGGGCGCTTTTGGAATGGCCACTGGGTTTACTAACTGGCATTCGCGGCATGCCGTACACCACTTACGGACATCGCCGCGAATCCCCGGCCAATAGAATTATTGCCATTATCCAGGCTAGTGTCTTATCCTGCCCGAGGTGTCCAGCCATGGGATTAAAGTGAGCCGCCTGGAATACCAATTCCCGGCGGCTCTTTGGAATTAATAACTGGGTGACTCGCTCTTTCGTCTGAGTGTCCTGCGTCACTCGGTATAATCTATCCTTCAAAATGGAAAAATAGGGGAAGGACGGGGTGGCGTTCGGCTGGAGCGTTTGACCATCGATTACTCTCACTTGGTCAAAGACGTGTCGCAGAGTCTCGTCTCGCGATTGTTCCAGTGGGAAATCCGCGAGGGATTCCCCAATAGAAAGAGGAGGAGCCGGCGGCTCCTCACTCTGTCGCGGAGATGACGTAGATGGCTCTGCGACCGCAGCTCCAGCCAAAGCAACACCGGGACCCTCCCCTGTCAACCGGCAGGACCCACTCTTTACTAGGCGTGCCATTTAACCCCGAAATCCCGGCCAATCAGTCCCCAAAATTAAAGAGTGGGTAAGGCGAGGATTAACCGCCGCCTTCACTATGGATTTTGCCCCTCTGAAATATATGTGGACCGACAACAACGGGTATCTGTGAACATCCCCGTGCACACACAAAACCTTCACCCCCTGTGCTCCCCCCAATGCCTCGTCTTGCACCAGGCTTTGGCAGATCGAGGTCTGATTGCAACCCAAATCCACCAATGCCTGATATGAAGCCCCTTGTACACTTACCGGTATGCGATACGCTCCGGCCCGATCGAGGGCAGCCTCTGGCGCGTCGGGGATCTGCACCACCGCCCCCACCTCCATAGCTGTGCACTGTTGCTGCAGGTGGCCCGGTTCCCCGCAGCGCCAGCAAACCGGCCCGGGCCTTCCCTCTGCAGCTGTGTTCTGGGGCTCACTCACCTGAGGGGGGGGAGAGACAGACACAGAAGGGAGAAACGGGAGGGCACCACGGGTGCGGCGGGCTGGCCGGGGTGGAGCTGGCCCCTGCCTCTGTGGTGGGGGAATGGGGGAGGAGGGGATACAGAGGGGGGGGAGAAAGAGAGAGAGAAGAGGGGAGAAGAGGCAGCGTTGTTGGCCGTCCTGCCACCGGAACAGCCACCAAATGATCCTCCGCCAGTCCTACGGCCTGATCCAGCGACACCGGGCAGTGGCACTGGACCCACTCCGTGGTTCCGGCTGGTAAGCGGGCGATGAATTGCTCCAGCACCACCTGATCGATGATTCCCTCGGCGTTGCGATCGTCTGCCCTCAGCCACCGCCAGCAGGCGTCCCGGAGTTGCTGGCCGAACGCGAATGGCTGGCCGGCTTCCTCCATCCGCAGCACGCGGAAGCGCTGGTGCTGTTGTTCGGGCGTGCGCCCCACGTGCTGGAGGACGGCCCGGCGAAGGTCGGCGTAGGCCAGCCGGCGGTCGGCGGGAAGCTGTAGTGCGGCCAGCTACGCCTCTCCCGTGAGGAGGGGGAGGAGGCGCGCCACGCGCTGCTCCATCGGCCACCCCGAGGCTTCGGCGACTTGCTCGAACAAGGTGATAAATGCCTCGGGGTCGTCCTGCGGGCCCATCTTGGTCATGGTGAGGGGAGACGGGCACGCGGCCGGGGCACTGGTGGATCCTGCCGACCCGAGGAGATGCCGGAACGCCTCTCGATCTTCCTGCTGGGCCAGCACCAGGGCTTCAAAGTGTCGCTCCTGCTCCTTTCGGAGCGTGACGAGTGCCTGGTGCTGGCTCTGCTGAGCCGTGGCGAGGGCGTGGACCAAGTCCGCGAACGGGGAGGATTCCATGGGGCTGCAAAGGTGGTACTCCACCTTTCCCGGGTTTCGGCACCACTGTAGCGCTTTTGATGTGTGGGTGGAGCACAGAGGACGGCAGGACACGCTTCGAAGCAGAGAAGGCTATTTATTTACACAAACTTTTCAGTCTACTGTGGCGTAAGCCCATACACACACACACACACACACACTCTCTGCATCTGGTCCCGGATTGCGCTCCCTCTGCTCTCTCTCTGCCTCCTTAAATAGGGAGCGGTTACTGGGAAAACACACAAATCACAGGTTAACTACCGTCAGGTGTAGCGATTCTGCCACTCACCTTCCCTGGCTCCACCCTCCTGTCACAGACCGGTGCTTGACCACGCCCCCGCTGCCACAACGGACAATTCTATCTGAGAGTTTTCTTGACCTTGCCTTGCATTTCTCAGTTCCCCATAGCTGCCACTTCTTAATAACATTTAATTCTGTGGAAATTGCAAGCTGGAAACACTTTTTTTTCCCCAGACAACTATATATTATATAATGCAATTATTTAGTATAGATGGTGTAACAAACCTCATATGTTCTATATTTTATGTCCTATACATTATTTTATAAAGTTTTACTTCTTGCTACAGGCTACAGTAGGAATGACACTTGTCCACCACTTCACAAACAGCTTTCAGCAATGCTCCCATTCTAAGTTTTAGCACATTTAATGAAATTCAGTGCAGTCACTAATTCCTTTTGACTTCTCTAATTTTAACAAGAGGATTTATT
The DNA here is from genome assembly GCF_027579695.1 of Neoarius graeffei. Lineage (NCBI taxonomy): Eukaryota > Metazoa > Chordata > Actinopteri > Siluriformes > Ariidae > Neoarius > Neoarius graeffei. Next base: position 17,588,592 of record NC_083576.1, on the reverse strand, counting down.
AGCAGTCACAACACATATGCTTAACACATTTGATCCTTCAGAGAGCTTAATGACATATGGCAGCCTTTCCTCAGGAAAGCCAAAACACGATAGGACTTAATCACCTCTAGCAGTTAGCCACTGTAATTATCCTACAGTACTGATGCTTCTGGATTGGAGGCATCACTTAAAACCCATGCACCGACAATGATTTTACCTCTTGATTGCACTCTGCCTGATGTGAGATCAGATGTTTGAGAAAGTTTATGGAATTAAAAAAAATTCTGATTAAATTAATACAGAATTTATTTTACAGCATCTAGGCAATACATTTAAAAACAAGTGTTGCCAGGCAAAACAAATCTCACACTTATTTTATACCTATATGTTGATAATAGTAATATTTCTCAATCATCAGCTGTCAGGTTATAGTCCTTTGAAAATCCATGACCTTGAGTTTGACATTTCAAAGTCATTCAAGGTCAAAGGTCATGGTGCCAAATGAAAGCCCATATGGCACTTCCTACCAGTTGATAATGGTAAATATCTGTCAACATCAACTGTTTTCAAGTTACAGCCCTCTGAAAATCAGTGACCTTGAGTTTGACCTTTCAGGGTCACTCAAGGTCAAAGATCATGGTGCCAAATGAAAGGCTATATGGGAGTTCCTATACCGTATGCTCATTATAGTAAGCATTTGTCTGTCAGCAACCGTTTTTGAGTTATAATGGAAAATGTTATTTTAACCAAAAGGTTGACCTTTCTGGTGACCTTGACCCTCACCTTGACATGATTACCCCCCAAAATTTAATCGGTTAATCTATGGACCATTGCCCACCTACCCTGAAAATTCGAAGTCAATCGGTGCAACTGTCTAGACGCTAGATTGTTAACAGACAGACACACAAACAAACTAACTGCACTGAATACAATACCTCACCTCGCTTACTCCATTGTGGGTGTGGTAATGAATGCATGCAGCACTCCTTGGTTGAACGAAAACTATGAACATGACCAACAATTTGAAAAAAAAAATATGTTGGTGTGTTAGAAATATTAGTCCTCTTTAAGATGAAATAAACACCAAAGGTGCTTTGCTACAAGCAGAGACTGCAGGAGCAACTATGGATGTGGATGTTTAGGTTCTATCTGGTGGAGTACCACGGTGATCACAGGGACCCCTCTGCATCCTCAGCAGGTATCTCAGGGTCACAGGTGTTTCGCCCCTTAACCTGTACACCTCTCCTGAGTGGGGCAGCGAGGGCTGAATTAGCCTTCACCTGCGGAGGGGGTCCAGCTACGATCCCTTGACAGCCACAGCCACCTGGAACAACTTTCGGCCACTGCGGCTATCTCCCTGATAGCCTTCTGTACCTGTCTGGAGTCAAGTCCGATTTTCTGTAGAAAACTGCGCATAGATGAGGCAGGGAAACCCCGAGCCCCAACCTCAATTGGGTAGAGGGTGGCATGCCACCCTGCGAGGGTCGCCTCATCCACTATGTCCTGGTACTTGGCCTTCTTTGCCTGGTGGGATATGGCTAGCCTCTCTTCCCAGGGAACAGTGAGTTCGGCGAGGATGATGGACTTTGAGCTCCTTGAAAGAAGGATCATATCCGGTCGGAGGGTAGTTGCCACCACCTCCTGAGGAAAGACCAGCTTCTTTCTAAGATCCACCCTCAGCTCCCAATCTGATCCGCGGTATAGCATTGATGGTAGGCAGTCAGGTCTTTTCTTTGAGACTTTGCTGCCTTCTGGCTGGAAGCTTGTGAGCCTTGGTGGTATTGGTGGCTGTTTGTTGGCGTGGCACCTCTGTAGTTCGACCCACTTAGCGACCTCGGTGAGGACTTTGTCATGTCTCCACCGGTAGCGCCCATCCGCCAGGGCTTTTGGGCAGCTGGTCAGAATGTGGTTCAGTGTGCAGAGGCTGGCGCCGCACTGGCCACAGGATGCCTCTTGCTCCTTGCCCCAGACCTTTAGGTTGCTTGGTGTGGGTAGGAGATCAGCCACAGCGCGCAGCAGGAAACTCAGCTTGCCTTGGTCAGTGCCCCAGAGCTCCTTCCAAGACAATGATCTCTCGAGTACCCCCTCCCACTGCATCCAGCGCGCCTGGGAGCCCAACCCCACTGCTTTAACTCGGCGGTCTTCTTCAGTTGCCTCCCGCACCCTCTGTACCACCAAGTCCCTTCTGTCTCTGATGTTGCTTTTCGACCAGCTCTTGACGCTGTAGTTGCCAAGCCCGAGCCGTCCGCGACACGCAGTGCCCACAATTTCCTGGTGCTTCCAGTACGCTTCTGCTTCTTTCACCGCCTCAAGGGGTTTCCACTTCCTACCGCAGTTAATGGCGGCACTTGCATGCCTCACTTTTGTGTCCCTGGAGTCCAAAAGCGTGCATGCTGCCCTTGCCTTGGTGGCCTTGAATTCTTCTATGACAGAGGAACATGGTAACCGGAGAATTGATGACCTGCTGTAGAGGTTGACTGAGCTGAAAGCTGGAGGAACGCCCAGCCATTTACGGATAAACCTGCTACAGACCCTCTCCATTGCTTCAACTCTGGTCATAGGGAAGTCATAGAGCAGAAATGGCCACTGAAGTCTTGGTATGATGCCATGCTGAAAGCTCCATACCTTGAACCTGCCCAGCAGCAAACTCCTGTCTATTCTTCTCAGCCACTCCTTTAGTTGGACTGCAGTATCCTCAAGGTTCCCGCTGTCTTTCAGGGTACTGTCATAGCTCTTCCCCAGGCACCGGATTCGCTCCTCCTGGATGGTTGGAATCTGTAATCCCTGGATGCTGAAGGTATTATTCGACAGACTACCCTTCACCATGCACAAGCTCCTGGATTTGCCAGGCTTAAACTGCATACGGCCCCAGGTGGCCATCTTCTCCAGTGAGCTCAGGACCCATCGTGTCCCAAGAATGGATGGGGTCATCACGGTGATGTCGTCCATGAAGGCTCTGCAGGCTGGATGCCTTGTCCCATCTGCTGCCATTGGCCCTCTACACTGAGACTCTCCGGCTCTGAGCAGCAGGTTCATAGCTGCCACAAACAGAGAAACTGATATGGTGCAGCCAGCCATTATCCCTTTTTCCAGCCTCTGCCACTCGGTGGTAAAATCCTGCACGGTGAACCTCATGTGTAGAGAGCCCATATGCGACATCACCAGGTTGATGACCTCTGATGGCACTTGGTAATGTTGCAATGCCTTGCAGATAAGCTGGTGTGGGACGTTTGGGTAAGCCTTGGCGAGATCCAGCCAGACCACTGAGAGAGACTTCTTGTTACTTTTTGCCTCCTTAATTATCTGGCTGATTACCGATGTGTGCTCCAAGCACCCAGAGTACCCCGGTACTCCTCCTTTCTGGACACTTGCATCGACATAGCCATTGGCAAGTAAGTATGAAGTCAACCTTCTAGCGATGATTGCCCAGAAGACCTTCCCCTCGATGTCCAATAGGGAAATCTCTCTAAACTGGTCAAGGCTTGATGAATTCAGCTCCTTGGGAATGAAACAGCCCTCTGCCAGTGTCCACAGCCAGGGTTCTTGCTTCTTCTTCCACAGTGTGCGCAGGAGTGTGGCCAATCTCCTTAGCAATTGCGGGCAGTTCTTATAAATCTTATATGATGTCCCTGATGGACCAGGAGCAGATCCCGCCCGAGCTCGTCTCACTACTGACCTTACTTCTTCAAAAGTGAAATCTGCCATGTTGAACGGGGTGCTTGGATTGGGCTTTGGGATAGGGAAGGGGCACTCTCCTAGTGGTAGGTCTCTGTTGGGGTCGCTATGTGCTGCCTTTACAGCATCTTCCACTTCTTCCTTGGAACATGCCAGTCTCCCGCTCTTGGGCTGGCCGAGGAGGTCCGATGTATAGCGGAATGGATTGTTGAAGAAAGATTTCCTCTGCCGACGCTTCTCTTTCTGTCTTTTCCGCGTTGTCTCTGCCCTTTGCAGCTGGAGTAGATTTCTCCGCACCTCTGAACTTAGCTCACTCAAGGCTTCCTTCTCTTGATGTTCTGCCTTCCGCCACCTCTTCTTGAGTTCTCGCAGATCTTTACGCATTTCGGCAATGCGGCATTGCCTTCTACTGGGGCCTGATGGCTGTTTCTCAGGCTTTCCTTCCTTGACTCCAAATCTGTCGTGGCATGCTTGGTACACTGTCTCCACCAGAGTCTTGATCTTTTTCACAGCATCCCCTTTCAAGGTGTTGTCTAGGATGATGCTGAGGTCTTCATCCAGTTGCGCCCACCTGTGGTCCGTGGCGGATGGTAAGTTTAACCGCGGCTTCTTTGGCAAGCCCTCCATGCGCTGGGCTTCTTGGCTCATCCTTGAACTCGTAGCAGGTACAGCTAGGGGGTCCTGAGCACTGTGGTGTGCCTCCTGACTCTGGACCTCCATCGACTGACAAACAGGGCTAACAAACTCTGAGATTAAACTCTGGGTTATGCTAGCTGTTTTGCGCTGCTGCAACTGCTCTTTGCACTTGGATTTGCCTTGGTGAATTTTCACGCCGTGCTCGTTCTTAAAGCTTCTCCCACAGATGGAGCACCTTCTATTTACCTCACTGTCCTGTCTTTCCGCATCCAAGTTTGTAGTCCTCGTATCGTTGTCCGGGTCAGTTGCCGTGTGATCCGTCCTTGACAGCAGATTATCCTCCCCCCCTCCTCGGTCTGCTTGGGGGTATTCTCTTTGATTAGTACTCGTAGCGTTTGGTGCAGTCTGTCGGGGTGCTAGCCCTAGGACTATTGCGTGCCGTCTTTCCGTGCAGTCATCCATTCTTTCATGGAAGTCCGTGGGTCTTCCCCCACCGCCAATGGGCCTTTCCCCATGGTCACGACAGTTAAGATGAAATAAACACCAAAGGTGCTTTGCTACAAGCAGAGACTGCAGGAGCAACTATGGATGTGGATGTTTAGGTTCTATCTGGTGGAGTACCACGGTGATCACAGGGACCCCTCTGCATCCTCAGCAGGTATCTCAGGGTCACAGGTGTTTCGCCCCTTAACCTGTACACCTCTCCTGAGTGGGGCAGCGAGGGCTGAATTAGCCTTCACCTGCGGAGGGGGTCCAGCTACGATCCCTTGACAGCCACAGCCACCTGGAACAACTTTCGGCCACTGCGGCTATCTCCCTGATAGCCTTCTGTACCTGTCTGGAGTCAAGTCCGATTTTCTGTAGAAAACTGCGCATAGATGAGGCAGGGAAACCCCGAGCCCCAACCTCAATTGGGTAGAGGGTGGCATGCCACCCTGCGAGGGTCGCCTCATCCACTATGTCCTGGTACTTGGCCTTCTTTGCCTGGTGGGATATGGCTAGCCTCTCTTCCCAGGGAACAGTGAGTTCGGCGAGGATGATGGACTTTGAGCTCCTTGAAAGAAGGATCATATCCGGTCGGAGGGTAGTTGCCACCACCTCCTGAGGAAAGACCAGCTTCTTTCTAAGATCCACCCTCAGCTCCCAATCTGATCCGCGGTATAGCATTGATGGTAGGCAGTCAGGTCTTTTCTTTGAGACTTTGCTGCCTTCTGGCTGGAAGCTTGTGAGCCTTGGTGGTATTGGTGGCTGTTTGTTGGCGTGGCACCTCTGTAGTTCGACCCACTTAGCGACCTCGGTGAGGACTTTGTCATGTCTCCACCGGTAGCGCCCATCCGCCAGGGCTTTTGGGCAGCTGGTCAGAATGTGGTTCAGTGTGCAGAGGCTGGCGCCGCACTGGCCACAGGATGCCTCTTGCTCCTTGCCCCAGACCTTTAGGTTGCTTGGTGTGGGTAGGAGATCAGCCACAGCGCGCAGCAGGAAACTCAGCTTGCCTTGGTCAGTGCCCCAGAGCTCCTTCCAAGACAATGATCTCTCGAGTACCCCCTCCCACTGCATCCAGCGCGCCTGGGAGCCCAACCCCACTGCTTTAACTCGGCGGTCTTCTTCAGTTGCCTCCCGCACCCTCTGTACCACCAAGTCCCTTCTGTCTCTGATGTTGCTTTTCGACCAGCTCTTGACGCTGTAGTTGCCAAGCCCGAGCCGTCCGCGACACGCAGTGCCCACAATTTCCTGGTGCCTCCAGTACGCTTCTGCTTCTTTCACCGCCTCAAGGGGTTTCCACTTCCTACCGCAGTTAATGGCGGCACTTGCATGCCTCACTTTTGTGTCCCTGGAGTCCAAAAGCGTGCATGCTGCCCTTGCCTTGGTGGCCTTGAATTCTTCTATGACAGAGGAACATGGTAACCGGAGAATTGATGACCTGCTGTAGAGGTTGACTGAGCTGAAAGCTGGAGGAACGCCCAGCCATTTACGGATAAACCTGCTACAGACCCTCTCCATTGCTTCAACTCTGGTCATAGGGAAGTCATAGAGCAGAAATGGCCACTGAAGTCTTGGTATGATGCCATGCTGAAAGCTCCATACCTTGAACCTGCCCAGCAGCAAACTCCTGTCTATTGCCAGGCAAAACAAATCTCACACTTATTTTATACCTATATGTTGATAATAGTAATATTTCTCAATCATCAGCTGTCAGGTTATAGTCCTTTGAAAATCCATGACCTTGAGTTTGACATTTCAAAGTCATTCAAGGTCAAAGGTCATGGTGCCAAATGAAAGCCCATATGGCACTTCCTACCAGTTGATAATGGTAAATATCTGTCAACATCAACTGTTTTCAAGTTACAGCCCTCTGAAAATCAGTGACCTTGAGTTTGACCTTTCAGGGTCACTCAAGGTCAAAGATCATGGTGCCAAATGAAAGGCTATATGGGAGTTCCTATACCGTATGCTCATTATAGTAAGCATTTGTCTGTCAGCAACCGTTTTTGAGTTATAATGGAAAATGTTATTTTAACCAAAAGGTTGACCTTTCTGGTGACCTTGACCCTCACCTTGACATGATTACCCCCCAAAATTTAATCGGTTAATCTATGGACCATTGCCCACCTACCCTGAAAATTCGAAGTCAATCGGTGCAACTGTCTAGACGCTAGATTGTTAACAGACAGACACACAAACAAACTAACTGCACTGAATACAATACCTCACCTCGCTTACTCCATTGTGGGTGTGGTAATGAATGCATGCAACACTCCTTGGTTGAACGAAAACTATGAACATGACCAACAATTTGAAAAAAAAAAATATGTTGGTGTGTTAGAAATATTAGTCCTCTTTTATTAATCTAGCATTAAAAAAAAATACAAATCATTGTATGACAGGGTTCATGTGTGATTCATGAAATGGTCGTATCTCACCAATAATTGCATAAGAATGGCCTGTGTTGATAAATATGGCAGCTGAAAATCATTATCATTGAAACAATCATGCCCATAAATATTCTTGGTTCATAGGCCATGCCCCTAGAGTTTACAATGTTGAGAGGCATAATATGATCAAGAAGAAAAACTATTTATTTCCGCCCTTGGAAGCTCTAATATCTCAAGTCCATGATTTACAGTGGTGCTTGAAAGTTTGTGAACCCTTTAGAGTTTTCTATATTTCTGCATAAATATGACCTAAAACATCATCAGATTTTCACACAAGTCTAAAAGTAGATAAAGAGAACCCAGTTAAACAAATGAGACAAAAATATTATATGTGGTCTTTTGTTTATTGAGGAAAATGATCCAATATTACATATCTGTGAGTGGCAAAAGTATGTGAACCTTTGCTTTCAGTATCTGGTGTGGCCCCCTTGTGCAGCAATAACTGCAACTAAACATTTCCGGTAAGTGTTGATCAGTCCTGCACACCGGCTTGGAGGAATTTTAGCCCATTCCTCCGTACAGAACAGCTTCAACTCTGGGATGTTGGTGGGTTTCCTCACATGAACTGCTCGCTTCAGGTCCTTCCACAACATTTCGATTGGATTAAGGTCAGGACTTTGACTTGGCCATTCCAAAACATTAACTTTATTCTTCTTTAACCATTCTTTGGTAGAACGACTTGTGTGCTTAGGGTCGTTGTCTTGCTGCATGACCCACCTTCTCTTGAGATTCAGTTCATGGACAGATGTCCTGACATTTTCCTTTAGAATTTGCTGGTATAATTCACAGTTCATTATTCCATCAATGATGGCAAGCCATCCTGACCCAGATGCAGCAAAACAGGCCCAAACCATGATATTACCACCACCATGTTTCACAGATGGGATAAGGTTCTTATGCTGGAATGCAGTTTTCCTTTCTCCAACCATAACACTTCTCATTTAAACCAAAAAGTTCTATTTTGGTCTCATCCATCCACAAAACATTTTTCCAATAGCCTTCTGGCTTGTCCACGTGATCTTTAGCAAACTGCAGATGAGCAGCAATGTTCTTTTTGGAGAGCAGTGGTTTTCTCCTTGCAACCCTGCCATGCACACCATTGTTGTTCAGTGTTCTCCTGATGGTGGACTCATGAACATTAACATTAGCCAATATGAGAAAGGCCTTCAGTTGCTTAGAAGTTACCCTGGGGTCCTTTGTGACCTCACTGACTATTACACGCCTTGCTCTTGGAGTGATCTATGTTGGTGGACCACTCCTGGGGAGGGTAACAATGGTCTTGAAATTCCTCCATTTGTACACAATCTGTCTGACTGTGGATTGGTGGAGTCCAAACTCTTTAGAGATGGTTTTGTAACCTTTTCCAGCCTGATGAGCATCAACAACACTTTTTCTGAGGTCCTCAGAAATCTCCTTTGTTCGTGCCATGATACACTTCCACAAACATGTGTTGTGAAGCTCAGACTTTGATAGATCCCTGTTCTTTAAATAAAACAGGGTGCCCACTCACACCTGATTGTCATCCCATTGATTGAAAACACCTGACTCTAATTTCACCTTCAAATTAACTCCTAATCCTAGAGGTTCACATACTTTTGCCACTCACAGATCTGTAATATTGGATCATTTTCCTCAATAAATAAATGATCAAGTATAATATTTTTGTTTCATTTGTTTAACTGGGTTCTCTTTATCTACTTTTAGGACTTGTGTGAAAATCTGATGATGTTTTAGGTCATATTTATGCAGAAATATAGAAAATTCTAAAGGGTTCACAAACTTTCAAGCACCACTGTATGAATGAATTATTTCTGTCTGGCAGCCTGCAAATTAGCTTCACAGGAGGTCAGAAAAATGTAGTATGGGGGGAATAGATAAATCACTGTTGTGGTCAATACCATTGCCATCAACAATCAAAATCCAGCTGATGTTTGAATATTTAATTTATACATCTGTGATATGTATAGTCCATCCATCCATCCATCCATCCATTATCTGTAGCCGCTTATCCTGTACAGGGTGGCAGGCAAGCTGGAGCCTATCCCAGCTGACTATGGGTGAAAGGCAAGGTACACCCTGGACAAGTTGCCAGGTCATCGCAGGTGTATAATCTATATAATCAATATAATAATAATGATATAATGGCTTTTATTTGATCCACATTCACTGGATATGAGTAATCATATCTGGCTAATCTACTATTAGGCTAGCGCAGCTCATATACTGTGAGTAGAGAAAAACAAAATGGCGGAGCGTGTTGCTGAACCAACCGAGGCTGAAATAAAAGAAAAAACTCTACACGCCAAAAAAAAAAAGCAACAAAATATGGAATGAAGGTATTTGGTGGTAAGAACATATCTTTTTTTTTTCAAAAATTATCATGATAACATTTTTTACAAATTGCAACTGTCATTTCGGCAGTTTGTTTACATTCTAAGTGGAAATGATTTTGTCGGACATTTTGTATAAAGTTTTTATTTATCAAATTTGCACAAAAAATGCTCTGTTTCTCAAAATCCAGTCAATGTGGATATAATAAAACAGTTATTCCACTCAATCTCACTGTACATGGCTTATAGCCAACTCAGCACTACGTACCTCGTCGGTTATTAGCTTATGTACAACTCGATTTCCTGGAATAACTGTTAAATATTGCAAATATATCATCTAAATATGACCATTTAAGTGAAGAAAGCATGGTCAGATCTCAAACTCACCACCAAAAATTCCACAGTTGTGGAGTTTCTTTATTTCCACATTGTAATGCTGTTTTATCAGATCAGTCAGAGCCTGGCACCAGTGGTGTTCAGCCTTCGGCTAGAGACAAACCGGTCTGGAGCCCCACAGAGCTAGACAACTGTAAGAAAGGAAGCATGTACTGTATACTCCACCCACTCAACCCCCACCCCCAACCCCTTGCGGCCAAACCACCACCCTGGATGCCTTGGGAGACGAAAGCAACTTAATAACTACTTGTCATTCTCTCCATTTAAAAAAAAAATCCATGCAATCCCTAAAAACCCTTCTTCTAAAGCCAGATTTGCCATTGTTGAGATTTAATGACTGGCAAAGCTCTTGTTTAAATAGGTTAGATGCTTATCACAGTTATCTATCACATTGCAAATCGGTTAGCCTACGCTACACTAGCTATTGGTTTTAATTGTTTCATTTTCATTGCTTGTGATTGTCACCAGGAACAAGTAGGTTATCATAGAATGAAAGAGCAATTAATCTTACTCAAAAAAAACCCAAAAAAACCCTCTTAACCCTGTTAACTGCAAACAAATTTGAAAATTAATGTTGTGAAAATAATCCCTTTGATACTCCTTTTGTCTCTTCACTATCATGAGGTTTCCCAAGCAAGGGGATAGGTCTGTATGTTTATGTGCATAAATAGTGTTTGTTTTGTTAGTAATTTAAATGAAAATACCGTGTTATGTTTTTTCCCAAAATTAAATGAACAGAATGGGCAAGTTTAATTGAACGCTAATTTCTAAGTGGTGAGTAAAATGTGTTGTTGATTTATTGTCCATGCAAGATAAGTGGTGTCATGGTTCTTCCTCTTCTTCTTCTTCTTTTATTATTATTATTATTATTATTATTTCAACACATCAGGTTAGAGAGCTTGGGTTTTGATCTTGAGCTCAGATTACTGTCAATGTGGAGTTTTGCATGTTTGCCCCATGTTGACACATGAAAACTGGATTCTCCAATTATGTCAAAACCTGATCCCACCCCCTATTTTTACCCCTATTTTTGCAAGAACAGACCTTCAGTGAAATGTGAGGATTTATTCATTTAGGACACATGCCATACAGAATTTGAGTTGCCAGCTGATGAGCTTATTGCTGGGTTTCAGTCACATAACTTTTCTTAGCAGTTTTACCACAAGTGAAATAGCTGGTGGTCTAAACGGCTGCTGTAGTGCAAACAACTAGCTATAACTCATCAGAGAATGCTCATAATCTAGAAACCACTACTTGCTTTAGATATATTCAGAAAACTGCTATGTGCAATGGAATCGACCTCTACAATCTGGGAAAGAAGGATTTGTCATATGATCTCGAAAACTACCCTTCAGTCAAGTTCTCCGACATCTCAAACTATCTGGTGTTGCAGACATCCCTCTACACCACAAAACAGGTGAAAGCATGGAAGAGTATGGAGGCTTACGACTTTTTTTTTATGTGGCTGGGTAAAGAACCTTGGTATCAAGTTGCTGCCAGATTAATTCTGTATTGTTTTGCCCATGTAAGTATGTTTTTTTAAGCTTTTTATTTGCATCTTTACAATGAAGCGCTGCAAGTTGAAGTGTAAACAAACAACAGTTTGCTTGATTCTCACTTGTGTTGGCTTTTATCTCTCAGGTAAATCATTCACAAAGATCATCAGAAACCCCTTTAAAGACCTGAATCTTAGGGCCTGTTTACATGAGGATGCTGTCGGGTAAAAACGACTAAATATTTTATCGGAAGTGCCTTTCGTCTACACGGGGACGGCATTTCCGAGGCTGAAAAACGGAAAAATTGAAAACGCCTTCCAGAGTGGATAAGTTAAAAACAGCCCCCGTTGCATATCCGTCTAAACTACCCAATACACGAAACTCTGCTCGGATCTGCTCACGTCGGTTACGCGTTTACGTCATACATATGTCATATACTGTACATGCTAGCCCGGGAAGTAAGAAACTAAGTAAAAAAGTAAGAGCATGTCTGATTACATCGATCCAACGGACCTTCAAGCTGCTCTGGCAGCTTTAATAAATGTCCAGGAGTCCTTCGAACATCTATACCGAATCTGCACATATACCGTTAATGAACAGAGGCGGGTATAGTATGCGCTTACTTTTTTACTTACTTTCTTACTTACCATAGCCAGAGTAGTCAAAGTTTTCGTGGCGCAGATGTGCAGATCAGACAAGATGGAAGATGTTGCGCATGCGTGCAGATATAGCGGAGGTCTTTCACAGCACCACCTAGCCGCCTGGCATGCACATCTAATTGAATTCCACACATTTATGCGTCACCGTATAGACGCAGATTTCCTCCTTGAAAATGGTCGTGTAGACGCGGAAAAAAGTGAGAACGAAAACGGACTTTTGCGTTTTTGTTTCAGACCGTCCCCATGTAAAGTGGGCCTTAGTTAAACAAGATGGAGAAATGATCACAGCACATTGTAACTGTATGGCTGGGTAAGAATTTTGTCGCGACCTTCATGCATATGGACTTTGTGAGGAGTAAACAAAGAAACAGCTGGGGACTTTAGTGCTTCGTGACTAAAAAAAAAGTACTGTAAAATAATGGCACATGGCAAGAAAAGTACTTGGAAAATACTAAGGACATTGCTGAGAGGGAAATACAAACCTTTCACAAAGTGATCATTGCAAACTCAAGCATGCTTCAACTCGTCTGCCTTCTATTTCAGTAAGAGGTTCAAAAGTCACCTTTCTCGATGTCCTGTGTTCGTTCAGCCTTTTTTATTAGTTCATGGGGAACCCTGAAGAAACTTTTATCAGTTTCACGGTTTGATCGATTCAAACAATCTAAAACAGCACAAGCGTAAGGTATTTTTCATAATGAGCAATGCACCTTCTCCAAACAAACGCTTTGTCAACTGAGCTTTGGTAGACCACCTGCTAAAGTTTTGAATAACTAATGAGGCGGATGTGACATCACATGAAACCCAGCAATTCTGGACTTTCCAACAGTCAACATGCATTATTACAGCAGACATTGTAATCTTTTACTACACACACACATTATTTTACTCTCTTGGCATCTGCACTTTTTACCCTGACATGAATGTCTTATGCAACCAATGACAAAATATTTTCATCCTTTCCTTCTTAATTCTCCATTTTCTGCTTTTATTTTTCTTATGCTGCATGCATTTTCTACCTTCCTATTCCGAATTTTGACACTCCATTCTTTTAACCATCTTATAAGGGCATGTATTCCTTCAGGACATGTTCATGTATAATCTGGTGACCATTTTTTTGCATAATTGGTACACATTGTTATTTGTTTGATATTGAGAGATGCTTTTTTTTTAACTGTCCGAGAGTAACTTGCCTTTTATGAACCCCGAGCTTATAAATTCGGTTTGGATCCTGCAAGCCACAGAGTCATGCCCGTTTGTTGGCACTTTCCTTTATCCATATGGAGTTCACAGTATCACTTCTGAACACAAGCAGATGGCAGAGGCGACAAAGCTACAAATCTGAAACACCAGCCAAGTGCAATGCTCATCTTACTGAGGTCTCACTAATACCTGTTCAACTTTAGATATCGTAGATACTGTTTTCCCACATCTAAGATAGGTTTTGTTCATGACTAACATTTCCTCGTGGCATGTTAGGTGCTCGCACAAACACTTCAACAATCCCAGACAAAGATTTTCTAGACTGCTAAAGATAGTAATTGATGCTAAAGGGGGAAATAGAATGTACACTGCCTTGAACCTTTTTCACATATTTTGTCATGCTAAAACTTGAAACTGAAACAGACTTCATTTAATATCTGGTTTACACATGATATCTAACATTGAAATGCCTCACATATATCAAATCAATCAAAGTCCTTCCCACGTCATGTGGCGCATAGGGCGGCGCTGATCTCCATTTCCATAGCCCTTGGCCTCTCGCCTATTACATAGCTAGGGTTACAGGGGGGGCTAGTCCTCTGGTAACCGTGAGAGCTTGACTCCCCATTCGCATCTGTATTGCAGCGTGCCTTGCCAGACAGCAGTAGATACCATTTTTATGATGGTCTTTGGTACAATCCAACCGTGAGTAGAACTTGCAATCTCCCGATCGAGAGGCGGACATGCTAACCACTAGGCCAACTCACGCTATATATGTGTAAAATCATTATATATTATAAAATCATTATAGCTGCAAATCTTTGAGGATATGTCTCAATCAACTTTGCACGTCTAGATTGTGATTGCCCCCTGCCATTCTTCTTGGCAAAAGTCCTCAAGCTTTTAAGACCATTGGTGAACAGGATTTTCAATTCTTGCCACATATCCTCAATTACACCAGGCTTCGATCTTCATGTCCTTAGTTTTGAGCCGCTCCAATATAAATTTAGGAGTATGCTTAGGTTTGTTGTCTGGAAGGTAAATGTCAGCCCTAGTCTCAAGACTTTTGTAGACTGGAATAGGGTTTCTTTTAGGATTGCCTTGTATTTGGCTTGATCCATCTTGCTCTCAACTATTTCAAAGTCCTTGCTGATGAAAAAAAAAGTAGAATCCTCACATCATGCTACTATCACTGTGCTGCACTTTGGGAATGGTGTTCTTAGGATGATGAGCAATGTGCAAGTGGTGAATATTTACAGTGTCTTGCAAAAGTATTCATCCCCCTTGGTGTTTGTCCTGTTTAGCTGCATTCCAAGATGGAATTAAAATGGATTTTTGGGGGGTTAGCACCATTTGATTTACATAACATGCCTACCACTTGAAAGGTGCACATTCTTTTTTTTATTGTGAGACAAACAATAATTAAGATGAAAAAAAACAGAAAGCTGGAGTGTGCATAGGTATTCAACCCCCCCCCCCAAAAAAAAGTCAATACTTTATACGTAGATCCACCTTTTGCTACAATGACAGCTACAAGTCTCTTGTGGTATGTCTCTATTAGCTTAGCACATCTAGCCACTGGGATTTTTGCCCATTCCTCAAATCAAAACTGCTCCAACTCCTTCAAGTTAGATGGGTTGTGTTGGTGTACAGCAATCTTCAAGTTATGCCACAGATTCTCAATTGGATTGAGGTCTGGGCTTTGATTAGGCCATTCCAAGACATTTAAATGTTTCCCTTTAAACCACTCCAATGTAGCTTTAGCAGTATGTTTAGGGTCATTGTCCTGCTGGAACGTGAACCTCGTCCCAATCTGAAACCTCTGGCTGACTCAAACATGTTTTCCTCCCGAATTGCCCTGTATTTAGTGTCATCCAGCTTTCCTTCAGTCCTGACCAGCTTTCTTATCCCTGCAGATGAAAAACATCCCCACAGCATGATGCTGCCATCACCATGCTTCATTTTAGGGATGGCGTTCTCAGGTTGTTGTGTTTGCACCACATATGGCATTTCCCATGATGGCCAAAAAGATACATTTTAGTCTCATTTGATCAGAGAATCTTCTTCCATGTGTTTGGAGAATCTGCCACATGCTGTTGGGCAAGCTCTGAATGTGTTTTCTTAAGCAATGACTTTTTTTCTGGCCACTCTTCCATAAAACCCCACTCTTGCCGCTTTTCCACTACAAACGCGGCTGAGTTGGGCTGAGCCGTGCCGTGCTGAGTCGAGCTGAGCGGGGCTGTTGGAGTTGCATTTCGACTACAACTGTGCCGAACCGTGCTGGATCGAAGTGGGTGGACAATTTGGGTGGAGTTAGCGAAAGTGGGTGGACATCACGTGATGTCGTTAAGCAGCGCAAACAGTGACATCAGTGAGCTTTTAAGCGGTAGTCTCACAACCCGAATAGTAAACAATAAACATGGAGTCGTTAGTGTTGCTGGTCTTGGTGCTGTGGCTTGTTGTCACCGACAACGCCAACAGATACTGGCAAGAGCGTATAGATGAGGCGAGGCGCATAAAGCTTCAGAAATTCTCGTAATTCGTAATTCTTCTTCTTCCGGGTTTACGGTGTTTACAGATCCCAGCGTGCTCGCGGGGCGTGTGTGGGCATGTGAGGACACTCCTCCTCACCAATCAGTGCACAGGGGAGTGTCTGCTCACGCCCCCAGCCTCACTCGGCACGGTTTGGCTCGCTTCAGCCCCACTCCAAAACCGTGCGAGTTTTAGGGGCTAAGCAGGGCTGAAGCGAGCTGAGTCGTGCTGTTTTTTGGTAGTCGAAACGCGAGCCGTGTCGGGCTGAAGTGAGCTGAAGCGAGCTGAAGTGAGCTGAAAAAGGGTAGTGGAAAAGGGCCATCTGTGGAGTATACTGTACGGCTTAAAGTGGTCCTGTGGACAGATACTCCCATCTCCACTGTAGATCTTTGCAGCTCCCTCAGCATTATCATTGGTGTCTTTGTTGCATCTCTGATTAATGCCCTCCTTGCCCAGTCTGTGAGTTTTGGTGGGCAGCCTTCTCTTGTCAGGTTTGTAGTGGTGCCATATTCTTTCCATTTTGCTATAATGGATGTAATGGTGCTCCATGGGATATTCAAAGTTTGGGATTTTTTTATGACCCAACTCTGATCCATACTTCTCCACAACTTTGTCTCTGACCTGTTTGGAGTGCTCCTTGGTTTTCATGTTGCTTGCTTAGTAGTGTTGTAGAGTCAAGGTCCTTCCAGGAAAGGTTGATTTATACAGACATCATGTGACCGATCATGTGACACTTTGACTGCACACAGGTGGATCTTAACTAATTATGTGACTTATGAAGTGAATTGGTTGGACCAGCTCTGATTTAGGGGTTTTATATGAAAGGGGGTGAATACCTATGCACACTCCAAATTTCTGTTTTTTCATCTTCATTATTGTTTGTGTCACAATAATATTCTCCTTTCATTATCTCTGGCCACTTTATCCTGTTCTACAGGGTCGCAGGCAAGCTGGAGCCTATCCCAGCTGACGATAGGCGAAAGGCAGGGTACACCCTGGACAAGTCGCCAGGTCATCAGAGGGCTGACACATAGATGCAGACAACCATTCACACTCACATTCACACCTACGGTCAATTTAGAGTCACCAGTTAACTTAACCTGCATGTCTTTGGACTGTGGGGGAAACCGGAGCACCTGGAAGAAACCCACGCGGACACGGGGAGAACATGCAAACTCCGCACAGAAAGGCCCTCGTCGGCCACAGGGCTCGAACCCGGACTGTCTAGCTGTGAGGCGACAGCGCTAACCACTACACCACCATGCCGCCCACAATAATAATAATAATAATAATAAATAATTTGCATCTTTAAAGTGGTAGGCATGTTGTGTAAATAAAATGGTACTCAACCTCTCAAAATCCATTTTAATTCCAGTTTGTAATGCAACAAAACAGGACAAACACCAAGGGGGATGGATACTTTTGCAAAGCACTGTATGCAATTTGACAGTTTTTATATTTTATAATAATAATAATAATAATAATAATAATAACCACAAATACTTTTGTGTTATGGGGTATTTTGTGTCGATTCATATAAATATAATCTTAATTTATTTAATTTATAGTTCCAGACTATACAATGAAGCTAGAACTATAAATTATGTGACACCCAATCTTCAGTGTTCACTCTATGTAGAAAGCCTTAGAGAAAGACAATAACACAATAAACATACTGAACCAGCAAATAAAATATCCATCTCGACTCTAATATTTCAAAGTGAAGTTCCACATTCAAGACAGTGTTCGAAAAACTAAAGACCAGATGTGTGAGAGAACAAATTATGGAAACTGGAGTGTATGAGATCAGAGGGAGATTCATTTCTTTTACACAGTTGTACATCTGTGCTCATCTCTGCATGATTTTGAGAGAATTTGTGAATGTGAATGAGAATACAAGCTAATGTCTGCTTAGATATTCTGTGTGGTTTCTCATGGTATTTGACGTAACCAAGATAATTATTCTAAAAACTATTTTGTGTTTGGCCTTCCAGAGAGACCGAACAATGAAAATGCAAATTACACAAAAGATCAATGACAGCTGCTATCAGTAACTATGTATTAATGACCTCAGCTAATTAACATTGGTTTGTTCTAGTTTAATAGCGAGCTAGCTAATTAATTCATTGGGGGATACAGTTGTGAAATAAGGGGCGGCACGGTGGTGTAGTGGTTAGCGCTGTCGCCTCACAGCAAGAAGGTCCGGGTTCGAGCCCCGTGGCCGGCGAGGGCCTTTCTGTGTGGAGTTTGCATGTTCTCCCCGTGTCCACGTGGGTTTCCTCCGGGTGCTCCGGTTTCCCCCACAGTCCAAAGACATGCAGGTTAGGTTAACTGGTGATTCTAAATTGACCATAGGTGTGAATGGTTGTCTGTGTCTATGTGTCAGCCCTGTGATGACCTGGCGACTTGTCCAGGGTGTACCCTGCCTTTTGCCCATAGTCAGCTGGGATAGGCTCCAGCTTGCCTGCGACCCTGTAGAAGGATAAAGCAGCTAGAGATAATGAGAGAGAGAGAGAGAGTTGTGAAATAAACCAGGATCCAAGGAATTGTTAGTTTTTTGTGACATGACCACTTCTTCAAGCTAATGCCATATTGCTATCTGATAAAGCTAATACCATATTGCCAAATTTGGGTTGATCAAAAGCTGTCAGCTCCTTTTTAAGCCATCGCAACTCTCCAATTCCAGAAACACCCAGGGGGGATTTTTAATTAATTTTTACTAGCCATTATGTATTATTTCACAAATATGATGCAATTGTTTTTATCTTAAGTCTTTTTTTTTAACAAAGCTTTTGCGATACTTCCAAAGGCAAGTCGGTACAGGTTCCAGCACTGAACTACTTTCCAAGCAATTCCTGTTTGCAAAGTATATCAAGTGAACTCAAACTAACAGCCATTGCAAAGTCTTACCAACTCTTGAGTGTGCATAAGTTCTGAGCCTTGTAGCTAGTGATTGCTTGTTATATGTTTTGACCCTTGCATCTTTCTTTTAACCATTGTGTCTGTGTTTCATGGTTAATTCTGTTTTGACCATTATCTTCCTGATGACTTTCCATCCATTATCCGTAACCGCTTATCTGCAACTGGACAAGTTGCCAGGTCATCACAGGGCTGACACTTAGGCTACATCCACACTACAACGGCAATGAGATGTTATTAAAAAAAATATCGTGTCCACATGGGCAACGGATCAGTAAAATATCAGGTACATATGGCAACGCAACGCTTGCTGAAAATGATGCAATACACGTGCCACACCTCTAGGGGCACTGTAAGACGGTCCCTTCGGAGACACCAGAACAATAGAAGAAGTAAGGATGCATGCGCATAAACTATTATACGTGAGACTTCATATTAGCCACAAAGTCAGAAAAATCTGTTCGTAAAATTACATTATAATGACCAAATACAATGAAAAGTATTTTTCCAGTCTCACCTGTAAAAGGTAATCCCATGTGATCTCGTTTGGACGGCAAACCTGTTGGTACAGTTAAACGCAGCACATGAATGAGGCATCTTTATTCTCTGCTTTGACCCATCCAATATGGCGGTGAGGATGGCATATGATTCTACACGGAAGGCGGCATCTTTAATGGTCCGGAATAAATTGAATGCTACACGTTGATGGATTAATTTGTTCTTCTACGCCCTTTTTGAGGAATGTATTGTAGGACTTAAACCAACATCTGAAGAGGTGAGATCGCTCCTTTTTTTCCCTATTTTTGCTGGCGGGATTGACTCTGCCCTCAGGGCTATTCTCTCTCTCTCTCTCTCTCTCTCTCTCTCTCTCACTTTGCACCATTACACAATAAATATTCACAGTGAAAATATTTTGTAAGCGCGTTTCATGAACCAAGTTATAGGATTTGTTGACAACTCGCATCGAGTTCGTTACACTTCTACCCGGCGTGAAGCACTCACAGTCATGTGGTTGTGACGTCATCGTAAACAAATCCGTTCGACTCATCCAGACGACTTCGCAACGGCACCGTTGCCAGATCTTTCCACGCTGGAACCTGTTCTCAAAAGATTTCATTTTGGGGCACCCAAAACGCCGGTGCCGTGTGGACGCTAGGCCGAAACGATAAACAATTTTATCAGATTCACCTGAATCCGTTGCCGTGTGGACAGGGCCTTAGAGACAAACAACCATTCACACTCACATTCACACCTACAGTCAATTTAGAGCCAACAGTTAGCCTTATCTGCATGTCTTTGGACTGTGGGAGAAACCATAGCACCCAGAGGAAACCCATGCAGACACGGGGAGAACATGCAAACTCCACACAGAAAGGCCTTCATTGGCCACTGGGCTTGAACCCAGAACCTGCTTGCTGTGAGGAAATAGTGCTAACCACTGTGTCAACCCGATGATTTTGAAACTGTCTTTTGTATTGTCACCTGAGAACTCTCCAGCACATCGATTTGCAAACCTCTCCTGAGTTCTTCCTGATATGGTTTTAGTTTGTCAAGTCAAGTTTATTTTTACAGCACTTTTAACAGTAGACACTGCCATAAAGTAGCTTTACAGAAAATTAAATACTTTAAACATGAGCTAATTTTATCCCCAGTAAGCAAGCCTGTGGTGATGGTGACAAGGAAAAACTCCCTCAGATGACATGAGGAAGAAACTTCAAGAGGAACCAGACTCAAAAGGGAACCCATCCACTTTTGGGTGATAACAGACAATGTGATTATAAATAACTTGCTACTATAACAGTATCCTGTATAGTCACAAAGTATAACTGTGTAACCAGGAAATTAATTATAGTTTGAACATGAAGTCTGTTTTGTTAAAGTTATAAACTGTTCATTGATGGAAACTTGAGTGCAAAACTGTTCATGACAACTGCAGTCCTAAAGTTAGCAAGTCAACTGTACTCCTCAGACATAAAGGCATTACTGTAAGTGTCCACAGCATCTTCCAAGTGCGACTTTCAACTGTCCATATGGGTCTGTCCTCGACAGGAGCAATGTGATGAGACTCCAGCCAGACGTAGGGCATCAGGATGGATCAGGCAGGTCCAGGGACAAGAAGAGGTCAGCATCTTGGTCTCAGGATTGACATGTACAGTGGTGCTTGAAAGTTTGTGAACTCTTTAGAATTTTCTCTATTTCTGCATAAATATCACCTAAAACGGGTGGCACAGTGGTGTAGTGGTTAGCGCTGTCGCCTCACAGCAAGAAGGTCCTGGGTTCGAGCCCCGGGGCCGGCGGGGGCCTTTCTGTGTGGAGTTTGCATGTTCTCCCCGTGTCCGCGTGGGTTTCCTCCGGGTGCTCCGGTTTCCCCCACAGTCCAAAGACATGCAGGCTAGGTTAACTGGTGACTCTAAATTGACCGTAGGTGTGAATGTGAGTGTGAATGGTTGCCTGTGTCTATGTGTCAGCCCTGTGATGACCTGGCGACTTGTCCAGGGTGTACCCCGCCTTTCGCCCGTAGTCAGCTGGGATAGGCTCCAGCTTGCCTGCGACCCTGTAGAAGGATAAAGCGGCTAGAGATAATGAGATGAGATGAGATATCACCTAAAACATCATCAGATTTTCACACAAGTCCTAAAAGTAGATAAAGAGAACCCAGTTAAACAAATGAGACAAAAATATTCTACTTGGTCATTTGTTTATTGAGGAAAATGATCCAATATTACATATCTGTGAGTGGCAAAAGTATGTGAACCTCTAGGATTAGCAGTTAATTTGAATGTGAAATTAGAGTCCGGTGTTTTCAATCAATGGGAAGACAATCAGGTGTGAGTGGGCACCCTGTTTTATTTAAAGAACAAGGATCTATCAAAGTCTGATCTTCACAACACATGTTTGTGGAAGTGTATCATAGCACGAACAAAGGAGATTTCTAAGGCCTTCAGAAAATGCGTTGTTGATGCTCATCAGGCTGGAAATGGTTACAAAACCACCTCTAAAGAGTTTGGACTCCACCAATCCACAGTCATATAGATTGTATACAAATGAAGGAATTTCAAGACCATTGCTACCCTCCCCAGGAGTGGTTGACCAACAAAGATCACTCCGAGAGCAAGGTGTGTAATAGTCAGCGAGGACACAAAGGACCCCAGGGTAACTTCTAAGCAACTGAAGGCCTCTCTCACATTGGCTAATGTAACTGTTCATGAGTCCACCATCTGGAGAACACTGAACAACAATGGTGTGCATGGCAGGGTTGCAAGGAGAAAGCCATCGCTCTCCAGAAAGAACATTGCTGCTCATCTGCAGTTTGTTAAAGATCACGTGGACAAGCCAGAAGGCTATTGGAAAAATGTTTTGTGGACAGATGAGACCAAAATAGAAATTTTTCATTATATGAGAAGCGTTATGTTTGGAGAAAGGAAAACACTGCATTCCAGCATAAGAACCTTATCTCATCTGTGAAAGATGGTGGTGGTAGTATCATGGTTTGGGCCTGTTTTGCTGCATCTGGGCCAGGAAGGCTTGCCATCATTGATGGAACAATGAATTCTGAATTATCCCAGCAAATTCTAAAGGAAAATGTCAGGAGATCTGTCCATGAACTGAATCTCAAGAGAAGGTAGGTCATGCAGCAAGAAGATGACCCTAAGCACACAAGTCGTTCTACCAAAGATTAGATTAGATTAGATTAGATTAGATTAGATTAGATTAGATAAAATTTTATTGATCTCTTTGGGAGGGTTCCCTCAGGGAAATTAAGAATTTTAAAAGAATGGTTAAAGAAGAATAAAGTTAATGTTTTGGAATGGCCAAGTCAAAGTCTTGACCTTAATCCAATCGAAATGTTGTGGAAGGACCTGAAGCAAGCAGTTCATGTGAGGAAACCCACCAACGCCCCAGAGTTGAAGCTGTTCTGTATGGAGGAATGGGCTAAAATTCCTCCAAGCCGGTGTGCAGGACTGATCAACAATTACCGGAAACGTTTAATTGCAGTTATTGCAGCACAAGGGGTTCACACCAGATACTGAAAGCCAACGTTCACATACTTTTGCCACTCACAGCTATGTCAGCTATGTCATTTTCCTCAATAAATAAATGACCAAGTTGAATATTTTTGTCTCATTTGTTTCACTGGGTTCTCTTTATCTACTTTTAGGACTTGTGTGAAAATCTGATGATGTTTTAGGTCATATTTATGCAGAGATAAAGAAAATTCTAAAGGGTTCACAAACTTTCAAGCACCACTGTAACTCAGAGGGACAGACAGAGTGAAGAGGGGAAGAGAGAGAGAGAAAACATGGGTTGTTCGATATGCCCAATGTCACTTAATGAGTAAGAACAGTATACATTTTGCGCTGAGTGCAAGCAGGGACTCCAGCAAAACTAACTATGACAGCATAACTAAAAGGGGAGAGTCAGAAGGTAACACAGGCATGAGAGCGTCCCGGGACATAAAGCAGTCAGACACTACACTGTCAACAAACCCAAGTGAATGAGTGGGGGGCTGACAGCATCCATACATCCCAGTTTACCAAAACACTCTATGCCTGAGGGCCCTCCAGATCTACTCCTTTACCTAATTAAACTATACATAGTTTTCACTGATGTCACGGCATTCCGGGGAAAGCCCTCCAGCCACCATCTTGTGAGTCAAACAAAACGGACCATTGCCATTACCGGCTATGTTATCTCGGACGAATTTATGAAGTTATATAGTCAGTTTTCTAAAATAAAGATCAATGTCAGCAAAATCAAGCAAACAGAAGTATATAGATACATTAGACGACATCTCACGACAACAGTATGCAGCCAAATTGGCCTTGATTGGGGGAATTGACCCCTACGAAGTGGACAAAGATGCATTTTCAAGTGACTATGCAGGGCTGCCAAAGCCTGAAACTGCCAAAGCCTGCTCCAAAGCCTGAAACTGACTTCATCAACCTTTAAAGGCTGTCTGATATATACAAGTTTATATATTCTAGCATTAAATAGACTGTTGAATGTTATACAACCGTAATAAGTTGATTAAACACAAATCAAATCATACAGAATAGACCTAAAATGTTTTTCAAAAATGACCCTTGCGTGAGTGAAGTGACAAGTGTCAAATAGAAACGTGACAAATGAGCGATATTAAGTGTACATTACAATGTAAATGTACACTCAGCGGTTCCAGTTAGGCATTCTCCAGAGATGCACCATTGCTAGCTTTAAATAGCCTGCTTGGGTTCTTTTGAAGACTTTGTACTCGCACATTACAATGTGTGCTCAGTGACCCATACGGTAAGCTTGACCCACAAGATGGCCGCCACTAGGGAATCCCCGACTCTGTGACATCATGTGCAAACTATGTATTAACAAAAGGCTTGACTAAACCTTGACTATGTTTTCAGCTTGGACTTAAACACTGAGACTGTGTCTGAGTCCCAAACACTACTTGGAAGGCTGTTCCATAACTTACTAAAATGTTAGGAAGGTTGTCCCATACACTTCAGAGTATGCAAACTTTCAAACACAATTCTGAAACACTATGTCTTTTTTGTTCTGAGATACACACCCCTGCTTTGATTGGAGCTGAAAGGCTGGACTACTTCCCATTATGCTCCAATGCTGCACCATTATAAAACCTATTACAATGTTTAATGACTCCACACAATGCATTTTTCACAAGGCAAACAAACAGTTTCCCTAAATAATACTTTAACCAAGGATGTAAATTCATAATATACTGTATTCCTACAGTTAGGTGATGAGATAATGTCATGCACAGCACAGGATCCCAACTCTGGACCCGGAGAACCTTCTGTTCTACATATTTTAGTGTTTCCCCCACTGTTACACACCTCTTTTAACACAGGAAGAACTGTTAATGAGGTGATTACTTAAATCAGGTTTGTTAGAGCAGGAAAAACACTGAAAGGTGCAAGACATGGGGAACTCCAGGACCAGGGTTGGGAAGCTGTGATGTAAAGAATAGCAACAATTATCAGTTAAAAAGTAGCCCACAGCAAAATGTCAGCGCAGGCAACACCACAATGTTATATGTCAACTCATCTCAAAGCTTCTCAAAAATTCTGCATCCCCTGCAGCACCGAGAGTCCGAGCAAGATGTTCAGCGGGTTCTTTATAGCATACCAACAACTGTGTGTTCTGCTGAGGATTTATTTTTTCTTCATCAAGTATTCTGTCAGCATTACTCTCTTACTTTGTCTGTTCTTAATGTATCTAGTATTTACTGACACTGACTTCTTGAATTGACATGTGATGACTTTTTTCTGTCTGTATTTTTCCTCCTGGTATTGATTATGATCATCTCATCTCATCTCATTATCTCTAGCCGCTTTATCCTTCTACAGGGTCGCAGGCAAGCTGGAGCCTATCCCAGCTGACTACGGGCGAAAGGCGGGGTACACCCTGGACAAGTCGTCAGGTCATCACAGGGCTGACACATAGACACAGACAACCATTCACACTCACATTCACACCTACGGTCAATTTAGAGCCACCAGTTAACCTAACCTGCATGTCTTTGGACTGTGGGGGAAACCGGAGCACCCGGAGGAAACCCACGCGGACACGGGGAGAACATGCAAACTCCACACAGAAAGGCCCTCGCCGGCCCCGGGGCTCGAACCCAGGACCTTCTTGCTGTGAGGCGACAGCGCTAACCACTACACCACCGTGCCGCCCGATTATGATCATGATACTGGAAATAAAAAGTGACTTTTCCCTTTTATCCAGCTCCAAATAATTATTAAATTTGGGGTATCTCAAATTTGTGAATGTGAGAATATGTCTCATCTCATCATCTCATTATCTCTAGCCACTTTATCCTGTTCTACAGGGTCACAGGCAAGCTGGAGCCTATCCCAGCTGACTACGGGCGAAAGGCGGGGTACACCCTGGACAAGTCGCCAGGTGTGAGAATATGTGAATTCTCAAATCTGATTTGTCAGAAGGTAATGATTACTTTTCTAATACTGCAGTTCTGACAGTTGGCTGCAATTCAAATAAGATTTGCAATAATGCGCTCCTTCTACTACATTATCATTTCTATATTAAAAACTCATTCGCCTAGACCTGGAAAGAAAGAAAGAAAGAGAAAGAAAGTATTTCTGGATTCTCAGTAAAATGACAGGTAAGTGAGAACAGGAACTTCAAAAGTATGTGTCATACATTATTCATACATTATACATCATTCATTCATAAATGAAATAAACAGTAACTCCATTGCACATGAGTTTCTATCACAGTACCCTGACATTGATCATTTTATGACAACAGCATGCTCCAAAGTGTTTTATGTCTTCTTCTTATTATTATTATTGCCATTTAATCGCACATTGGCCACATAATTGACTCCAAAAGAAATTTCCCTAAATATGAATCTCATCCCATTTGTTTGAAATAATAAATATCATTCTACCCACATTCACTGGATATGAACAATCACACACTGATTGGCTACCCTACTACTAGGTTATCAGCTCATATACTGTGAGTAGAGAAAAACAAAATGGCAGAGCATGTTGCTGAACTCACCAAAGATGAAATAAAAACTATTCAAAAATAAAACTCCCAAAAATAAAAAAGCAACAAAATATGGAATTTTGTCATTTTTGTGTTTGAAAATTAGAAGAAACCAGAAAACCCAGTGAACCCTCATGCCATATCATTTTGTCTGTTTTTTGGACAACCACTAGTTGTGCTGTTACATTTGTTTTTAAAAGAAACACATAAATAATCCTCTTTAAAACACTTGGTAACCACAGATAAGCTGATATGAATGCCCAAAAGATATACTTTATATATTTTATATACTGTTAGATAAAACATCTTATTATGTCCACATTCACTGGATATGAGCAATCGCCCACTCTGATTGGCTACTCTATTACTAGGATATCAGCTCATATACCGTGAGTAGAAAAAAAAAATGGTGGCGCGTGCTGCTGAACCAACCGAGGATGAAATAAAAACTCAACTGGAAAACACCCCCCCCCAAAAAAAAAAAAAAAAACAACTGTCAGTAAAGGCATTGAGAATGACAGCACTAGCCAAACTACAAACATGGCCTACAACTAGAACTACAACTCCCAAACTACAAACATGGCCTACAACTAGAACTACAACTCCCAAAGAGCACAGTGCCCCCATCACCAGCTTATTGAAATCAGCTGTCATTCATTCACAACTCATCAGCCACACTACTTAAGTCTCTCTCTCACACACCTTCAATGCAAAGTATTGTTCTGTGTTTTCCAGTCTATACCAAGCCTTTCTATCACTGGCTGATTCTAGTATTTCTGACCCTCGCTATCTCTCTTCGTTTACATTACTTGTCTTCTCTATATGACCCTGTTTGTTGATCAACTGACCCTTGCCTGCCTGTTGACCATGCTTCTAGTTTTGCAATTTGGCTTCATTTCAAGTTTGCTCCCCGCTCTCCCCTGCACATAAGTGCCTGCACTCTGACAGCAACAAAATATGGAATAAAAATATTTGATGAAAATGTCATTTTTTTCAAGAATTATTATTATTATTATTGCATTTTTCACAAATTGCTACTGTCATTTCTGGTTTGTTTACATTCTAAGTGGAAATGATTTCGTCGGACGTTTTGTATGAAGTTTTTATTTATCAATTTTGCAAAAAAAATGCTCTGTTTCTCAAAATCCAGTGAATGTGGATAGAATAAAACAGCTATTCCACTCAATCTCGTTGTACATAGCTTATAGCCAACTATGCGCCTCGTTGGCTATCAGCTCATGTATGACTCGATTTCGTGGAATAACTGTTAAAGTTTCCCCAAGTTCAGTGATTTTCTCTGCTATATCATGTAATTACCTCGCCCAAGACAGAGTGCACCAAGGGGTGAGGTATTGTTTTCAGTCGGGTTTCTTTGTTTTGTTTTTTTGTAAACGATATTATGGGAAAATGGCCGGACCAATCTTCATGAAACTTTCAGGATAGATAGGCATTAGTCTCAAATAGAATCTCCAATTTTGGGGGTCATCCAGTCAAGGTCAAGGTTTTTGTGGCTACTGCCTCATGAGGCACTGGCCACTATGCCATCGTGCTGTAAGAATGTAAGAGTGTAACAATAGCACACTGCACATGTGCATATACTAGGTGTTCTGATTAAAATGACCAGTAAGTGTATACAATTTGGGTTCACCATTCGAAATACCATAAATGGACTAGACTAAAGAAATCACTTTCAGACATGTTTATGCTTATTACAGAGGGAAAGTGGGTTCCCATTTTAAAATATACTCCAGGTTGTCCCCCTTTCCTCGCCTTCTTCGGCCAGTGGTCCCATGTGTGATGTAGATGTGACGCACTTACAAGTTGTTATGGGAAGTTGTCGAAAAGAGTATTGAGGCCACTGAGTTCTAGAGCCAGGCAATTTCCGGGAAATAAGAGTTTGGGTCATGGCGACAGCGTGTGTATATCAGCCTCGGTTCGGAGGTTTCAGTTTCGAAAACTGTAAGAGGTAAGAGTAGAATAATATAAAGCACAGACACTTGGTATATTTTACTTCTGTGATTTTTAAATTGTTCAATTGTTCATTTTTGGATTACATTTCAATTTTGTGGCTACTGGCTCATGGAGAAAAAAATTATATATGCAATATTTACTGTGTGGATATGATATCAGAAAACAATTTTTATAAGCAGTAGCCACATGTACCCAAAGGGTACCTATTTTTTTCACGATATCTTCCTTCATATTCATCGTAAGTTCCACCGGGCGAGGTTTGTTTTGTCTGGCAACACTTGTTTACTATTCTTTAATTTGAAAAACTATAACCATTCATTAAGTCCAGTGGGGGCTGGTAGTCCTTCAAACAGGGGAGGCTGGTCAGTTACGATATTTCCAGATTTTAAAAGAAAAAAGAAAAAACACATCAATTTTGCCCATACTCTTGCCTCTGATCTGGCTGATTGTTGGCAGGGTCACAAACTGTGAAATAACAGGTTCTTTTGGCCCATTAGCCTACTGTCCAATATACATGATGGTGGTGTTGGGGGGGGGTATTTTAACATTTTATATTTTAAAATTGTGGCATGTTGTTTAAAAATTGATCATTATTGAAAGCAGCTCTTTGTCAGGAACCTCAGTAGTAACAGCAGAGTGTTCTGGAATAGGCACAAGCACTGACCTTGGGGAGCCAAACATAGAGCTGGGTGCCACACATTTCATTCAATGACACTTTCCCTATATTTTACTTATTTTAACTGAGAAATGTTTTATTGGCAATTTTGATAACCCTTCACTTTTAATCCAGGTCTGTAGTGTGAAATGTTCTCGGCTGTGTTTTTGTTTAAAAATGTTTTCCAAATTGTAGCTGTGTTTAATTCATATCCAGAAAAATATATATTCCAATATAATATACTCAGCATAAACATTTTAAATAGATTCTATATTTTTGGTCCATCCATGACATTACTAAAGTAGCCTATTTACTGTTGTTGATGTGGGTCACTTGCTGTTAGCCAATTCACTTTCTTGTACCAGGAGAGCTGAAAGGAACGAGTATTATTCCCTACCTTTTTCACCAAGTCAATTTGAGGCGTTGGTCTACCCTGCTCTGTAATTTTAATTTTTTCCTCGAAAGGAAGACTGGCAAATGGCTTCACCAGAATTAAATCAACAATGCTTGGCATCCATGTGCAGCTTTCTTGCTAGCTGACTAGCCCCCTCAAGTTCAAGTTCAGTCACTCAAATAAACAAAATTTCTGGAACTAAGATAGCAAACTTGACAACACTATATTTACACTTTATTTACAATGAAAATATATACAAACTAAAAAAGCTGGTAGAAACCGTATGTAATGAATGAAATCGAAATATAAGCTAATCTCTTACAATACACCACACCACTTGCGAATCCGCATGGGACTGAACTGAAATTCACTGCTGCCTGTCTATATTTGAAACGAGCTGTCAATCAAAGAAAATATCCGGCCGCTTTCACCAATCACCAGTCTCCTCGCGGAAAGCTTTGCCATGTCCCTCCCACTGTGAGGCTGGGAGTCCGTGGGCGGGCGTTTTCACAGTATTTGTCCAATAATCGTCTTGCATTTTGATATTGAAAAGCGCATAGCTCCCAAATGCCATTGAAGTCCACTGAGGCTGGGTTGCATCGCGTTGTCATGAGGGGGAAAAAGTCAAGCACACATTAGGCGAACTGGGGAAAGTTATAACGGAATGATTTTGCACTGTAGTTGGGTTGAGCACATATATTTCTATGACTCTGGATCTGAAATAGCAATGTTATAAGGTCGGCTATAACATAAGCCTAGCGCAATTCATCCTACACGATGTTCGTCATTTTTAGAGGAGGCTGAGCCTCCCTCGTTGTCTTAGAGCAATCGCCCGTGATTAAGTCCCATACCCCATCTTCTACTGATCGTAACTTGTTATTCAAACTTTGCCATCCAATTATTCTGACACCTTGAACTTTCCAACTGTGAGGGAATGTTAGATTTATACACCATTACTAAAGCCCATCTAAAACCTTATCCAATCTAATGTATTATCAAACGAATCATCAAACACTGCAAATGTACATTGTCAGTCCAACAAAAGATTTATGAAACTCAATCACATATTTACTTTATCTGCTTGGAAACACTTGTGACGATTATCCCAAATCAAAATGCACAGGAACTGCAGGAGATAATTCCGTCCATTATTTCACAAGGATTTCTTTCTCAGAGTTCTGGCAGATTTTCATAGTCTGCTTGCCTTGATGGGGGGGAAGCAAGCATCCTCATTAATGCATGCTGTCTTCAGCTCTTAACCTCATCTCTTTCAAATCAGATGAAAACTCTCTTATTTGCATATTTTCCATTTTTATAATGAAGGTTGTCAAGATGCAGTCCAAAAGTTGCTTATGCTTGATCTCATTTTTTGGCTCTGGCATGGAGGAAACAACAGAGCTAAGATTTCACACCATTGAGGATGAACACAGTTGAGGAAACGGCAGTGGATTTTCAAATCCGGGTTCTTTTAAAGAGCTGATAAAGAGACAGACAGGGAGAGAGCTGGAAGAAGTGGTGCACTGAGTGCTCCTATTTCCCAGAGTTTGTGTGTCTGCGTATCTGAATCTTGTGCAACACAAATGTCAAAATGAGTAAAGTGAAATGTTTGTAATTAGAGCAGAGGGGAGTATGCATCTTCAAATCAGAGGCATGTGTTAATGCTTCGACCTGACTGGAACATCTCTTTCTCTGAAAGTGTGAGTGTACCTCCAGCTGCTTATGGACTGACTGGGCTCTCCAGCAAAATACTTCATTACCTGTATTGTATCACCTTCCATTTGAATTCTCATCCCGTCCCCTGCTGCTCTTGGCAGGCAGCACTACTCACTGTGTGCCCATGTGAGTCTGGCATCCTGCAAGTCCATGCACCAGTGTCTAATGGGTTCATTCAGCTATTCCAATCATACCCTGATTAACTATATACCGGTATCATGTGTCAGTGATCAAGACTGGAGAAAGATACTCTGAGCCTCTCAGATCTGGGGGCTTTTCAATACAATTCTGATGACATGGTGTTGACTTCTGCAGCAGTAGGACAAGAATTATTTTATTTTATTTTTTCCAAATCAATGCTGTGCTTCCAACCTTAATAATGAACACAGTTGTTCCACGAAAGAAAAGGTATTTTCATTCATCTGTAATCAATCCAGCTTTCACCCTGTGGGATTAATATGCCAATGCTTCCGCTCAAACTGCTTGCCAGAGGTGATTTGAAATAATGCAGCAAAACTAGATTTATGTCGCGTAATCACTTGGCACACAGTTATTATATATTGTCACCTCCTTCACCTGTACCCCATAAGCGCTAAATACATCATTTACGGGACATTTCAAAGAAACTCTTGAATACACAGCAGTGTTGTAGTCGAGTCACAAAACATCAAGTCCGAGTCCAGTCTTGAGTCCACAGTCAGTGCGTTTACATGCACATAGAGAAAATCGAATTTCTGCCGTTGCTCGTCTGAAATCGAAGTTCTAAATGGCATGTAAACACCTTAGCTCGGCCGAAATTGAACCGAACTTGATTTCTCGCAATCGAGCTACACGACCTAGATTATGCGATTTCTGCCGAGCTACTTAGTGCATGTAAACCCTACCGAGCTACGTATTCGATCTACTTACTTCAGCACTGCCCCTTCCGGAAGTGACGAGTGACGAGACCACAAGCGGGAAACACAACAGCCTCGGTCGGCATGACACTTCACCTTAGCCGCCCACTTTATTAGGAACACTTCTGTTCGTACATACAAACTACAAACACTCTTCTTGGAGTTTATTTTATTTTTAAAAGGGACAGTGTACAAATTAAACATTATCCTTGTGGTAAGGACAGATGTCTGTACCAGGTTATAGCAGTACATGCTAATTTCCTCCTGTAGTCCCTTTGTTTATACTCTTGAATAGCTCTTCTTCATGACGACAACCGGAAGTGTACCAACACGATGGGGCGTGTAGCGCCACCTGTGGCTCGGGTGCACAATGCACCTCACTCAATAGCTCGATTTCACAGTATGCATGTAGGATTGGATTTCTCTGGCACCCCTGCTGGGACCCTTTCCTCAATTACCGACAGCAGCTCGATTTGGATGCGCATGTAAACGTACTGAGTGTTCAAGTCCAAGTCATTAAAGAAAATTTCAAGTCAAGTCCACTATTGATCTGAGTTGAGTCTGGGAACACCATTTGACGGTGGCTGTTGCTGCCTTTATGTGAAACCATCTCTCTACTGTGTTGGACTAACATTACTGCTTGACTGCCCCATTTTAGTTAATAGGCTACAGATAACAAGCTTGTTCATCACTCAGCAAGCCCCACCCACTATCAACAGGGCAAATAACATGAGAGACAGTTAACACTAGCTAGTTCTTCACTCAGCAAGCAAGCTCCGCTATCAACCGAGCAATGAACATAGCATGTCACTTAGGTGGTGTTTACATTAGACCGTATCAGCGGATCATCAGATTAACGTTTTTAAAACGATTCGCGTGCACACAGCAACGCCAATACACGATTCGCGTGCACACAGCAACGCCAATACACAGATACGCTAATCACATGACTAATTAGACGGCACGTAAGTTGAAATGTGTCAGTGCGGCTCAGCGCGTCCTCCTCAGCGGCTGCGCTCCAAATCACTCCGCCCTGAACAGCGAGTGCCCTCTGGAGGGTGCGCACTCCGGCCCTGCGCAGCTCACAGAGCGCGTGAGTGAAGTGCACGAGCAGTGATTCGGGACTGAGCCGCTGTGTGTGTGATCCCAGTGCATATCGGGCATGCGCAAGTCACTCACCACTTGCAAGTGGAAGGATGGCAAGCCTAAAGACAATCATAACTACACAATGGGCAGTATTTGCATCTTACCATGAACAACATTAAGAATGACAAAGCAAAGCATCATATTCATACTTTTATACTCTTTAATGAAAAACAAAAAGGTGATACAAGGCGGAAACAATAGCAGGAAGTGAAGTCCGCGCCGTTTTTCAGCAGTCGCGTCACATGACCAACGTGGCATGAACAACGCCAGCGAATCAGGAAGGTGGTTGTCACAGTGACGTTGTCCAATGACGACGTCAGCTAGAGCTCAGCACTGCGTTTCCTCGTATCTCAATGTTTACACAGCACCAGATCAGATATGAACTGGGTTGAATACATGGGCCCTGGCGGATTCAAGTTGTTCCACCTGTGGAGTCGTTTCCCGGCGTTTTAATGTGAACGGACAGTGCATCCGCGACGAAAACGAGACGGATACGGTCTAATGTAAACACCGCCTTACTTCTCTGTGTGGAGTCTTGCCAAATGACAATTGAAGTTTGAGGTTGTCCCCATCATCTCCTTGATAGTTCTACATATGGAACACACTGCAGTGCATTTTTTCCCACTGCATGAGATGTCTATATTAGCAAAGCAGACAATCCTAGGGGCGTTCTCTCCAGGCATTTTAGCATCATTAAACAGTTTGTTCCTGAACATGTCATATTAACAGGTGAATGTGCATTCTTTTGCACAAAATTAGTATAAAAATGAATGTAGATGTAAATATATTATGCCAAATTATCATGGCATGTTACAAAAAAATATAGAAAAAATCTGAGTTCTCGTCTCCAATTTATGAATTCAAATGTAGTTAATGCACGAGTCCGAGTCATCAGTGCTCAAGTCAAGTCATGAGTCCGTAAAATTAGGGCACGAGTCAGACTCAAGTACTATAAGCCTGATACACAGTATGTGTAATTATACATAAACTATACATGCAACAACAGAGGCAATATTACAGATGATTACCATATTATGTAAATACACATCCATATCATCAGCTTTGGCTCAAATAAATTGACAAATGTATCTTAATAATCAAAGCATTTTGAAGTGCAATTCTTGCTAACACAGCAATTATTTTTCTTTTTTTGGTGAAACATTGATTGACAGTTAAGCAGGCTTGTAGTACTCAAGTCTGACTCATGCCCTAATTTTAAGGACTTGTGACTCGACTTGGACTTGAGCACTGATGACTCAGACTTGGACTCGTGCATTAACTGCATTCGGACTCCTAAACTGGAGACGAGGACTCAGATTTTTCTTTATTTTTTGTAACATGCCATAATAATTTGGCATAAGATATTTATATCTACATTAATTTTTATACTGATTTCATGCAAGAGTGTCATACCTGTGCGCTTTGGCACGTGCATCAGATAGACTCTCGGGCACGCTCCGGACACCGCGTGCACCAAGCGGACTCTCGTGCGCACGCCGTAAACGACTTGCACAGGATTAAGATGCAATGTCATGCTCCGCCCCGGACTTCCACTCCAGAGATCTCCCAGGTCAACGCTAATCCAGATCTGGGATGTGAATTCTATCTAGCTTGCATTTCACTTCCTGGTTCTCTCTGCTGTGTATAAATAAGCTGTTCTCAGACCCTGACTTTGCCAGAATGTCTCATTTTGCTATTCTAGCTGTTTCTGTGCCTTTATTGTCTTTCATGGTTTTTGCTCAAGCAATTTTTCTAGTTCATGGGTTTTGCACTAAGGGTTTTTTTCTAGTTCATGGTTTTTGCACTTAGGGTTTTTTCTTATGTTTTTTTTTTCCTCTAGTGTTTTTGTCCATGTCTGTCTTGTGTTTTTGTCAAGTTTTTTTGTCTCTTTGTACCTGGACTATTTTTGCCATTTGTTTGTTTACCTTTTCTGCCACACCCTTTCCCTGGATTAAATCCAGGGAAATCCTGGATTTATTGGATTACTGCCTGTGTGTTCTGCTTCTGGATCCTAATCTCACCACCCCAACAGTATGTTCTGGCCAGCATGGATCCAGCAGAACTCACCCATCTGAGAATGGCCATCCAGCAGCAAGGGACTCTCCTCGAGACCCATCAATAAGCCCTCCAGCAGATCACCCAGAACCTCGCCACCCTGTCCAACTCACTCAACCTCCTCACCACACAGATGCAGCACTATCAAGTCATGCCTACCTCTGCCCAGCCGTCTCCTACTTCAGCTCCTGCCACTGCTCTTCTCCACAAACTGAGACTTCCAGCGCCTCAGCCCTACAATGGAGAATCAGGTACTTGCAGATCGTTTCTGTCTCAATCCTCTTTGAGCCTAGAACTGCAACCTCTGGCCTTCCCCACAGAACGCTCCCAGGTAGCATATACAATCACGCTCCTCACCGGCAAGGCCAGAGAGTGGGGAACAGCAGTCTGGGATGCCAATGCACCATTTTGTTCCTGTTTCAAGGATTTCTCAGAGGAGATGAGGCAAACTTCCGACTGCTCTCTATTCAGCCAGGAGGCGGCTAGAGGGCTCATGGAGCTGTGACAGGGGTCCTGGTCTACCTCGGACTACGCCATCGAGTTCTGGACATTGGTGACATCATGCGGTTGGAACGAGAGTGCCCAGATCGATGTGTTCCTGCACGGCCTGTCTGATGCCATTAAGGATGAATTGGTATCGCGGGAACTGATGTCGAACCTCTCCAGCCTCATGGACCTCGCCAAATGCATCGATGCCCGGGTCCAGCAATGGAGGAGAGAGAAGAACCGTCCCAGCTTCACCTCCTCTCCACCCCCCGCTGCGTCCATCGAACCCATGCAGGTAGACCAAGGTCGGGTGTCAGCAGAGGAATGACCACGCCGGCAGAGCACAGGGGCCTGTTTCTGTTGCGGTCAGTGAGGACACATCTGCCAAGCCTGCCCGCTAAAGGGAACGAGACCACCAGTAAATCAAGGGGCCTTGGTGGGCAACACTCGGAACCAGCCCCCTGCTGATCGACCATTACTCCCTGTCATCCTCATCCATGACAACCAGCATTACCATCTCCAGGCTCTCGTTGACTCAGGGGTGGACAGGAACCTGATCTGCTCTGCCACCGCCAAGCATCTGGGAATTCCACTACTCACCCTCGACATCCCTCTCACAGTCCTGACACTCAGTGGCACCGGCTTGACCACCATCACCTATCTTACCGCCCCACTCATCCTGAGGATTTCCAGCAACCACTCTGAAACCATCCAACTCCACGTCATGAACAATCCCCATGTACCCATCATACTAGGATTACCCTGGTTAACGCAGCACAACCCCCACCTAAACTGGGTCAATAATACCATCCTAGGCTGGAACCATTCCTGCCTAGCTTCCTGCCTGAACTCCGCTCTGCCTCCCGCCAAACCACCGCAGCCTTCAGCCAGCGAGTTTCCCGACCTCTCTCACGTGCCTCTGGAATACCTGGACTTAAGACTTGTTTTCAGCAAGACCCAAGCAGTGTCCCTCCCTCCTCACAGACCCTATGACTGTGGAATTGACCTCTTGCCCGGGATGGCACCACCCAAAGGGCACCTCTACTCTCTTTCTCCCATTGAAAGGCAAGCCTTGGAGTAAGTACTTACCTTGGGTCAAGTATGATCATAACATTCTTCCTTCATCTGCCACAGGTCTCTCTCTATTCCAGTGCTCACTAGGGTATCAACCACCACTGTTCCCCATCCAGGAGGAGGAGGTTGCCATACCCTCAGCCCAGAACTCCATAAGCCGCTGAAGGAGGATGTGGGCAATGGCCCGGAGAAGACTCATTCACTCCGCCCTAGCATCCAAGAGGCAGGCTGACAAACACTGCTCTAAGGCACCCACCTACCAGGTGGGGCAACGAGTCATGCTCTCCACATGCCACCTGCCACTCAGAACCGTCTCCTGCAAGCTGGTTCCCAGGTACCTAGGACCTTTCCTCATCAGCAAGGTAATCAATCCATGTTCCATCAGACTGGCTTTACCACTCACCATGCGATGTGTTCACCCCACCTTTCATGTATCACAGCTTCAATTCCTGGTCTCCAGTCCTTTGATCCTAATCCCACCACCCCTAACATGCAATCAGCGCACCAATATAAAAACTGTGAAAACGCACTTACTTTGAGTTAACTTCGCACTCCCTGACAAAAAGAATGCACATTCACCTGTTCATACATCATTTTCAGGAACAAACTAATGGTAATGGTACTAAAACGGCTACTGTCATGGTGCAGTTGGAGTCTTGTTTTTGGACTTGACGGATGAATAGTGAACTCGACTCAAATTTTTTTTTAATGACTTGGACTTGACTCAGACTTGAACACTGGGGACTCAAGACTGGACTCGGACTCGAGGTTTAGTGACTCAACTACAACACTGCAGTTAAGTAACAGTTTCAACAAGATATACACTTTATTGGTAGTATGAACTTAACAATCAGAACGAAAACCCAGGAGCTACTACAAATGTACAACCACTTTTACACAGCCTGTTCAAGGCAGGAATATTACACCTTTATTCCACCTCATATTCTGTGTAAAACATCTGAATGTAGAACAGGGGTCTATGTTGTTTTGCCTCTGAGCGGAAAGGATGGATTTTAACAGAGGTGGGATGCCTGTCTGTCTGTCTGTCTGTCTGTCTGTCTGTTGTAATGATGATGGGCCAGCAGCAGCCTTCTCTCTCTCTGCAGATGCTCTTCACAATGCCGCCAATGTGGTGCTGAAAATACAGCACCCCACTCTCCATGCTCAGCAGCAACAGTTCAACATCACTGGCAGAAGACCGCGCTTAGCATACACATGAGAGGAGGAGTGGTTTAATGCAGTATGGCTGGCAGGCACTAATGACAGCACACGCATTCACCCTCTATGAGACATCAAGAGAGCATTACATTGTGTTACATTCTATTGAATGTTATGACTGACCCACTGTATCTCTTGCCTCCAGATACCAGTTCAGATGATGCACTGCCTTACTTGAAGGACTCTAGAGTGAACCTCCAGCATCTCTAAAGTACTCCGCTTGCACTCCTCACACCTTGGGAATGCTCAACACCCTTTCCCACACCAAGGACCTCATGCCTCACACCAACTGGCTCACCTCACAAGGCACTTAAAAAAAAAGGAATAAAAAAACACCAGTTTTCACTTGGATGCTACACTATGTAAAAGGTACAACCAGTATTGTGGAACAGGGATGTGACGTTTTTGACATAGACCTTCCATAGGTGCTAAAGAAGGAAATTGGACTTGCTTGAAATTCTTGAAGATGTTTCACCTCTCATCTGAAGGGCTTCTTCAGTTATGTCTGACTAGTGGGGAGTCCCAGGTATTTATCCTCAAGTGGACCAAAAGCAACCCTCAGGAGAGTCATTGAGGTCACATGGGTCATTGCCCCCCTCAGTCATCCTGTAGGTGTTGGGGTCACTGGTGGCTAGGTGTGAATGGTGTTAGCAGCCTAGAGGGTTGTTGGGGTGATCTGCGGTTCATTGGCTCTCTCTGCCATCATTTGAGTCAGTGAAGTCAGCTGAGTCTTGGTGTGGATGTGTTCAGTTTTCTGGGAAGTGTGCCAAGAACTGTATTGTAGGTGGCTGATAAGTGGTGTGTCAGACCACCTCCTCTAACACCATTCATACCCAGGGGGGCAAACAAAAACAAACAAACAAACACACAAGTTTCTTCTTTTTGAGCTATTTCTGTTTCTTTTAAATACTTGATAACAAGTATTGGTGTTTTGTTTTCAAGTAGAATTTTTATTTCATCTTTGGTTGGTTCAGCAACACACTCCATTTTGTTTTTCTCTACTCATGGTATATGAGCTGATAGCCAAGTAGTAGAGTAGCCAATCAGAGCACGCAATTGCACATATCCAGTGAATGTGGATAGAAGAATGAGAGACTTCTTTATGGCAATATTGAGGAATATCTGTGTAAAAAATGCTTATGATGCCCCTCCCTTAAGAAATGTCCTGTAAGATTTTAAATATCCATATATTTAGAGAGATATTTCATGAATTGTACATGGAAATTATCAGCTTGCCTTCTCTATAAGGATCTCTAGCTTATCATTAGTGATACCGTGTTATCATAACCACATAGTGATTTTCTGATTTCCATGTCACAGTATACTATCAAGATACAGTAACAGAATGCTAACAAAAATTACCATTAAAGGCACCAGATCGCCCTTAGAAATGGCTGTGCCAAGTACCATGTTGCCATTTTTGCATTCATGGATATTACACTGTTTGAAAAATATGCTGCAACAATCCATCAACATCCTGAACCATAGATCATAAATTGTCACATCCATCCATTATCTGCAGCCGCTTATCCTGTCCAGGGTTGCAGGAGCCTATCCCAGCTGACTATGGGCAAGAAGCAGGGTACACCCTGGACAAGTCACCAGGTCATTGCAGGGCTGACACATAGAGACAAACAACCATTCACACCTATGGTCAATTTAGAGCCACCACTTAACCGAACCTGCTTGACTTTGGGGGAAACCAGAGCACTCAGAGGAAACCGACACAGATATGGGGAGAACAAGCAAACTCCACACAGAAAGGCCCTCGTTGGCCACTGGGCTTGAACCCAGAACCTTCTTGGTGTGAGGCAACAGTGCTAACCACTACACCACAGTGCCACCTGAATTGTAACATGAAAGTAAAAATATTTTGTTGAAGTAGTTACATTTGAAATTTGTTTGACTTATTCTGTTTTTATACAGTGTCTTGGAAAAGTATTCATCCCCCTTGGTGTTTGTCCTTTTTTTTGCATTACAAGCTGGAATTAAAATTGATTTTTGGGGGGATAGCAACATTTGATTTACACAACATGCCTGCAACTTTAAAGGTGAAAACTGTTGTTTTATTGTGACACAAACAGTAATTAAGATGAAAAAACAGAAATCTGGAGTGTGCATAGGTATTGACCACCTTTTATATGAAACCCCAAAATAAGAACTGGTCCAACCAATTCATTTCATAAGTCATATACCGTAATTAGTTGATTAACATCCACCTGTGTGCAATCAAATTGTCACATGATCTGTCACATGATGTCTGTATAAATCAACCTGTTCTGGAAGGACCCTGACTCTGCAACACTACTAAGCAAGCAACATGAAAATCAAGGAGTACTCCAAACAGGTCAAAAACAAAGTTGTGAAGAAGTATGGATCAGGGTTGGGTTATAAAAAAATATCCCAAACTATGAATATCCCACGGAGCACCATTACATTCATTACAGCAAAATGGAAAGAAAATGGCACCACTACAAACCTGACAAGAGAAGGCTGCCCACCAAAACTTACAGACCAGGCAAAGAGGGCATTAATCAGAGATGCAACAAAGACACCAAAGATAACACTGAAGGAGCTGCAAAGATCCACAGTGGAGATGGGAGTATCTGTCCATTGGACCACTTTAAGGTGTACACTCCACAGAACAGGGCTTGATGGAAAAGTGGTCAGAAAATAGCCATTGCTTAAGAAAACACATTTGGAGTTTGCCCAACAGCATGTGGCAGACTCCCCAAACACATGGATGAAGATTCTCTGGTCAAAAGAGACTAAAATTGATTTTTCTGCCCATCATGGGAAATGCCATGTGTGGCGCAAACCCAACACCCTGAGAACACCATTCCTACAGTGAAGCATGGTGATGGCAGCATCATGCTCATGCTGTGGGGATGTTTTTCATCTGCAGGGACAAGAAAGCTGGTCAGGACTGAAGGAAAAATGGATGGCACTAAATTCAGGGCTATTATGGAGGAAAACCTGTTTGAGTCAGCCAGAGGTTCGAGACTGGGACGAAGGTTCACGTTCCAGCAGGACAATGACCCTAAACATACTGTGAAAGCTACACTAGAGTGGTTTAAAGGGAAACATTTAAATGTCTTGGAATGGCATAATCAAAGCCCAGACCTCAATCGAATTGAGAATCTGTTGCATAGCTTGAAGATTGCTGTACACCAACACAACCTATCTAACTTGAAGGAGTTGGAGCAGTTTGGCCTTGACGAATGGGCAAAAAGCCCAGTGGCTAGATGTGCTAAGCTAATAGAGCCATACCCCAAGAGACTTGCAGCTGTAATTGCAGCAAAAACTGACTCTACAAAGCATTGACTTTGGGGATGAATACCTACAGTGCTGCTTGAAAGTTTGTGAACCCTTTAGAATTTTCTATATTTCTGCATAAATATGACCTAAAACAACATCAGATTTTCACACAACTCCTAAAAGTAGATAAAGAGAACCCAGTTAAACAAATGAGACAAAAATATTATACTTGGTCATTTATTTATTGAAGAAAATGATCCAATATTACATATCTGTGAGTGGCAAAAGTATGTGAACCTTTGCTTTCAGTATATGGTGTGACCCCCTTGTGCAGCAATAACTGCAACTAAACGTTTCCGGTAACTGTTGATCAGTCCTGCACACCGACTTGGAGGAATTTTAGCCCATTCCTCTGTACAGAACAGCTTCAACTCTGGGATGTTGGTGGGTTTCCTCAAATGAACTGCTCGCTTCAGGTCCTTCCACACCATTTCGATTGGATTAAGGTCAGGACTTTGACTTGGCCATTCCAAAACATTAACTTTATTCTTCTTTAACCATTCTTTGGTAGAACGACTTGTGTGCTTAGGGTCGTTGTCTTGCTGCATGACTCACCTTCTCTTGAGATTCAGTTCATGGACAGATGTCCTGACATTTTCCTTTAGAAATCTCTGGTATAATTCACAATTCATTGTTCCATCAATGATGGCAAGCCCTCCTGGCCCAGATGCAGCAAAACAGGCCCAAACCATGATACTACCACCACCATGTTTCACAGATGGGATAAGGTTCTTTTGCTGGAATGCAGTGTTTTCCTTTCTCCAAACATAACACTTCTCGTTTAAACCAAAAAGTTCTATTTTGGTCTCATCCGTCCACAAAACATCTTTCCAATAGCCTTTTGGCTTGTCCACATGTACTTTAGCAAACTGCAGATGAGCAGCAATGTTCTTTTTGGAGAGCAGTGGCTTTCTCCTTGCAACCCTGCCATGTACACCATTGTTGTTCAGTGTTCTCCTGATGGTGGACTCATGAACATTAACATGAGCCAATGTGAGAGAGGCCTTCAGTTGCTTAGAAGTTACCCTGGGGTCCTTTGTGACCTCGCCAACTATTACACGCCTTGCTCTTGGAGTGATCTTTGTTGGTTGACCACTCCTGGGGAGGGTAACAATGGTCTTGAAATTCCTCCATTTGTACACAATCTGTCTGACTGTGGATTGGTGAAGTCCAAACTCTTTAGAGATGGTTTTGTAACCTTTTCCAGCCTGATGAGCATCAACAGCGCTTTTTCTGAGGTCCTCAGAAATCTCCTTTGTTTGTGCCATGATACACTTCCACAAACATGTGTTGTGAAGATCAGACTTTGATAGATCCCTGTTCTTTAAATAAAACAGGGTGCCCACTCACACCTGATTGTCATCCCATTGATTGAAAACACCTGACTCTAATTTCACCTTCAAATTAACTGCTAATCCTAGAGGTTCACATACTTTTGCCACTCACAGATATGTAATAATGGATCATTTTCATCAATAAATAAATGACCAAGTATAATATTTTTGTCTCATTTGTTTAACTGGGTTCTCTTTATCTACTTTTAGGACTTGTGTGAAAATCTGATGTTGTTTTAGGTCATATTTATGCAGAAATATAGAAAATTCTAAAGGGTTCACAAACTTTCAAGCACCACTGTATGCATATTCCAGATTTCTGTTTTTTTCATTCTAATTATTGTTTGTGTCACAATAAAACAACAATGTTCACCTTTACAGTTGTATGCATGTTGTGTAAACCAAATGGTGCTTACCCTCCCATTTTAATTCAAGCTTGTTATGCAACAAAACAGGACAAACATGAAGAAGAATGAATACTTTTGCAAGACACTGTATGGTTAGCCCATTGCAATAGACCACAACTTGCCTGGGCTATCTTTCGGGTGATCATGAAGAAATGAAAATATCTGATGTATTCTATTCAAAACATCCATATGTGGCCTGTAGATTAAGAAAAAGTGCAAGATGGATTTTGAAGGGATCACTAGCATAGAATTTGCAGAGGTTTTGTTGCACAGAAAGCTAGTGGAATAGCGGTCATGCATTTTCAAACCAAAAACAATGAATTGGATTCTGGGAAGGGTGAGTCAGCCCATATGAGTCAACACAGTACTGTTGACTGCAAAATAAATATTTTTTCTTTAAGTTGAAGGATTTCAGAGTTTCTGTTTTCTGCTATTTTCTTTTGGAAAATTTGAGTTGATTGGGGTTATACAGACTGTCTGAAAAAAGTTTTTTACACCTTTTATTTGATAGAATTCATCAACCAAGAGGTATACAAACACTTCTTTGTTCCATTGTACAGAGAAACACATTGAGTGTTTCTGAATCCTCTGAATACCATGTTTTGACACAGCCACAATGGGCCTTGAGTCTCTCAATAAGACATTCCTTCCCAAACATGCAGATTGGCCATGGAAATGCCACATCACGCTGTGCTAATTCAACCTTTTATTTATTTATTTATTTATTTATTGAATAAAACTCCCTGATGCTAAATTCTAGGTCTACCATTGGTTGTCTGCATTTACTGGACCAAATTTTATGATATAAACAAAACAAAAAGACGAGTTGATCCTGCTAAGATAAAGACAGTAAAGTTCAATTTGAGCCAATTTATACCAGAAACAATAAGCAGACAAAGTGAAGTGAAAAGAACTGCTGCCATGGCCCCATCTGACAATGTCACCCCTGGCACTAGAGGTTTAAATCACTCGAAAAGAAAAAGAAGAAAAGAAAGCACAACTTTATTCATCACACACTTGTGAAATTTCATCTCTGCATTTAACCCATCTGAAGCAGTGAACACCCACACACGTGAGCAATAAGCACACACACATACCCACAGCAGCCATGCTAACAGCAGCCAGGGAGCAGTTAGGAGCCTCGCTCAAGGGCACCTCAGCCCAAGGCCATCCCATATTAACCTAACCTACATGTCTTTGAACTGTGGGGGAAACCAGAGCACCCAGAGGAAACCCACACACATGGGGAGAACATGCAAACTCCACACAGAAAGGCCCTTGCCAGCCACTGGGTTCAAACCCAGAACCTTCTTGCTGTGAGGCAACCGTGCTAACCACTTACACCATCGTGCTGCCAAGAATGCAGTGTTGTATTCGAGTCACTAAGCCTGAAGTCCGAGTCCAGTCTCGAGTCTCCAGTGTTCAAGTCCGAGTCAAGTCCAAGTCATTAAAGAAAATTTTGAGTTGAGTCCACTATTTATCTGAGTCGAGTCTGAGAACAGGGGCGGCACGGTGGTGTAGTGGTTAGCGCTGTCGCCTCACAGCAAGAAGGTCCTGGGTTCGAGCCCTGGGGCTGGCGAGGGCCTTTCTGTGTGGAGTTTGCATGTTCTCCCCGTGTCCGCGTGGGTTTCCTCCGGGTGCTCCGGTTTCCCCCACAGTCCAAAGACATGCAGGTTAGGTTAACTGGTGACTCTAAATTGACCATAGGTGTGAATGTGAGTGTGAATGGTTGTCTGTGTCTATGTGTCAGCCCTGTGATGACCTGGCGACTTGTCCAGGGTGTACCCCGCCTTTCACCCGTAGTCAGCTGGGATAGGCTCCAGCTTGCCTGCGACCCTGTAGAAGGATAAAGCGGCTAGAGATAATGAGATGAGATGAGATGAGATAAGATGAGTCTGAGAACAAGACTCCATCTGGACCATTTGATGGTGTCTGTTGCTGCCTTTATGTGACACCATCTCTGCTACTGTGTTGGATTAACATTACTGCTTGACTGCCCCACTTAAGTTAATAGGCTACAGATAAAAATCTTGTTCAATGCTC
Organism: Neoarius graeffei; assembly: GCF_027579695.1. NCBI lineage: Eukaryota > Metazoa > Chordata > Actinopteri > Siluriformes > Ariidae > Neoarius > Neoarius graeffei. The sequence goes on along the minus strand of NC_083576.1, from coordinate 17,543,594 downwards.
AGCAAGCCCTGCCCACTATCAACAGGGCAAATAACATGAGAGAGGGTTAACACTACCTAGTTCTTCACTCAGTAAGCAAGCCCTGCTATCCACAGGGTAATGAACATAGCATGTCACTTAATTCTCTGGATGGAGTCTTGCCAACTGATGATTGAAGTTTGAGGTTGTCCCCATCATCTCCTCCATAGTTCTTCTACATATGGAACACATAGCAGTGTATTTTTCCCACTGCATGAGAAGTCTGTATAAGCAAAGCAGACAATCCTAGTGGGGTTCTCTCCAGGCATTGTAGCGCTATTAACGTTAGTTTGTTCCTGAACATGACATCTGAACAGTTAAATGTGCATTCTCTTGTACAAAGTTAGCATAAAAATGAATGTAGATATAAATATCTCATGCCAAATTATTATGGCATGTTCCAGAAAAAAAAATTGTCTCCAATTTACGAGTCCGAATGCAGTTAATGCACGAGTCCGAGTCATCAGTGCTCAAGTCCAAGTTAAGTCACAAGTCCTTAAAATTAGGACACAAGTCAGACTCAAGTCCAAGTCCTGGATTCAAGTACTACAAGCCTGCAAGAATACTATAGTATTTCTATATCATCTGAACTCTCAACTGATACTTGTTCATTTTTAAAGTAAGGTAGCTTTTTTTAAAAACTCAGTCTAACAAGGAAAGTTGCAGTTGAGTGACACAAAATGTACTTTATTTTCATCATCTTTTGTGAGCAATGTGCATTGAAGTGGAATCTCAGCTTGGTTATTCTTCCCTGCTTTTCTACCATTAGCACTTTTTTTTTCTCTCGCTTGAATCTACCACTGGCAAATACATTACTCTTGTATCAGAAAGGATTTTTTGAACAGTTTAAAATGTATTTTCCACAAAAAAACAAAATACTTGAAACTAAGGCTACATCCACACGACAATGGCAACGAGATTTTATTTAAAAAATATCGCGTCCACATGGGCAATGGATCAGTAAAATATCAGGTACATATGGCAACGCAACGCTTGCTGAAAATGATGCAATACACATGCCACACCTCTACATGCACTGTAAGACGGTCCCGTCGGAGACACCAAAACAATAGAAGAAGTAGGATGCATGTGCATAAACCCCTTCTTCTACCCGGCGTGAAACACTCACAGCAACAAGAACACAACAACAAGAAGAAGATGGCTGCGACTACGCGAGGAAATCGTGCCTTCTGTGTGTACAAATTAGTTTTATTAGTTTGCATAGTTTTATATAACTTAATTTTCTTATTGTGTGTGAACATTTTGAAAAGCAGTCTTATCCAATAAAAAAAGAAATTCAAGAAATGGTTCAGTTACTTGTTTTTTTAAAAGAAAAGCTGTATACAAATGTGAATGCAATGCAGTGGTTCATACAAAACAGCGAGAGTGCTGCTTGTTCTAGTCATGTGGTTGTGACGTCATCGTAAACAAATCTGTTCTACTCATCCAGACGACTTCGCAACGGCGCCGTTGCCAGATTTTTCCACTCTTGAACCCGTTCTCGTTTTGGGGTACCCAAAACGCTGGTGCTGTGTGGACGCCAGGCCGAAACGATAAACAATTTTATCAGATTCACCTGAATCCGTTGCCGTGTGGACAGCCTCTAAAAGGCTGCTTGCAGGGCTCAACATGAACCTTTTAATCCATTTGTCCAGTCCAACAAGCAGCAAGATTTTTCACTTGTCCTGACCAAAACCTTTTATTACTATGTATTTCATAGTTCAATAAAAGGAAAGTGGTTAACAATGTTTATCACAAAGCATAGATAATAATAGATAATCATTATGCTTTAATTATATATATCATCATCATCATCATCAGGGTGGCATGGTGGTGTAGTGGTTAGTGCTGTCGCCTCACTGCAAGAAGGTCCAGGTTCGAGCCTCGTGGCTGGCGAGGGCCTTTCTGTGTGGAGTTTGCATGTTCTTCCCGTGTCCGCATGGGTTTCCTCTGGGTGCTCCGGTTTCCCCCACAGTCCAAAGACATGCAGGTTAGGTTAACTGGTGACTCTAAATTGACCATAGGTGTGAATGTGAGTGTGAATGGTTGTCTGTGTCTATGTGTCAGCCCTGTGATGACCTGGTGACTTGTCCAGGGTGTGCCCCACCTTTCGCCCGTAGTCAGCTGGGATAGGCTCCAGCTTGCCTGCGACCCTGTAGAACAGGATAAAGCAGCTAGAGATAATGAGATGAGATGAAATCATCATCATGGCTTGACTTCACTGGCAAAGATTAGTTGGAGGGTCGATTTCCATGTTGGCTGCAGGCTTTTTGGTGGCTCACTAGTCCAATGTGGGAGTGACAGCCTTGTCCGCAGAGGCTGCAGGTGAAGGTCTGGGTTTGGTGTGCTGTTTGGGTCACACGAGCCTTCCTTCTTGTTGTTTTATCCTTGAGTCTGACCCTGCAACTTTCCTCAAGTGAGAGGGTGGCCTGGTAGACAGTTTGTTTCCAGACTGCTCAGTCTGCTGCCAAGGTGGGCCACTGTCGGAGGTCAATGTTGGAGTCTTTCAGTGTTCTTTTTAAGCAATCTTTATACCTAATTTTGGGGCCCCTACACCCCAGTGACTACAGGACAGCTCACCAAGGAAGACAATCTTTGGTAGTCAATTGTCCTCCATTCTGGAGACGTGTCCGAGCCATCGTAGCTGTATTTTCAGCAGCATGGCCTCAATGCTGATTTCTTCTGTCCATTTGAGGATGTCTGTGTTTGTGACAAAGTCATTCCAATGGATATTGAGGATGGAATGGAGGCAGCACTGGTGGAATCATTCAAGAAGTTGTAGCTGGTGATGATAGGTAACCCATGACTTCATGCCGTACAGGAGTGAGGTCAGCACAACTGCTCAATATACGCTGATCTTGGTGTGTTTCTTTCGATGTTTGTTGTTCCAAACTACAACCCTGATTCCAAAAAAGTTGGGACAAAGTACAAATTGTAAATAAAAACGGAATGCAATAATTTACAAATCTCAAATAAATGATATTGTATTCACAATAGAACATAGACAACATATCAAATGTCAAAAGTGAGACATTTTGAAATGTCATGCCAAATATTGGCTCATTTGAAATTTCATGACCGTAACCCATCTCAAAAAAGTTGGGCCAGGGGCAATAAGAGGCTGGAAAAGTTAAAGGTACTGTACAAAAAAGGAACAGCTGGAGGATCAAATTACAACTCATTAGGTCAATTGGCAATAGGTCATTAACATGACTGGGTATAAAAAGAGCATCTTGGGCCCTGTCCACACGGCAACGGATTCAGGTGAATCCGATACAATTGTTTATCGTTTAGGCCTGGCGTCCACACGGCACCGGCATTTTGGGTGCCCCAAAATGCAATCTTTTGAGAACGGGTTAGAGTGGAAAGATCTGGGAACGTTGCCATTGCGAAGTCGTCTGGATGAGTAGAACGGATTTGTTTACAATGACATCACAACCACGACTGTCAGTGCTTCACGCCGGGTAGAAGTGTAACGAACTCTATGCGAGTTGTCAACAAATCCTATAACTTGGTTCATGAAATGCGCTTACAAAATATTTTCACTGTGAATATTTATTGTGTAATGATGCAAAGTGAGAGAGAGAGAGAAAATAGCCCTTAGGGCAGAGTCAATCCCGCCAGCAAAAATAGGGAAAAAAAGGAGCGATCTCACCTCTCCAGATGTTGGTTTAAGTCCTACAATACATTCCTCAAAAAGGGCGTAGAACAACAAATTAATCCATCAACGTGTAGCATTCAATTTATTCCAGACCATTAACGACGACGCCTTCCGCGTAGAATCATACGTCATCCTCGCCGCCATATTGGATAGGTCAAAGCGGAGAATAAAGATGCCTCATTCATGTGCTGCGTTTAACTGTACCAACAGGTTTACCTTTCACAGGTGAGACTGGAAAAATACTTTTCATTGTATTTGGTCATTTATAACGTAATTTTACGAACAGATTTTCCTGACTTTGTGCCTAATATGAAGTCTCGCGCATCATAGTTTATGCGCATGCGTCCTTACTTCTTCTATTGTTTCGGTGTCTCCGAAGGGACCGTCTTACAGCGCCCCTAGAGGTGTGGCATGTGTATTGCATCGTTTTCAGCAAGCGTTGCGTTGCCATATGGACCTGATATTTTACTGATCGTTGCCCATTTGGACGCAATATTTTTTTTAAATAACATCTCGTTGCCATTGTCGTGTGGATGTAGCCTTGGAGTGGCAGCGGCTCTCAGAATTAAAGATGGGAAGAGGATCACCAATCCCCCTAATTCTGCGCCGACAAATAGTGGAGCAATATCAGAAAGGAGTTCGACAGTGTAAAATTGCAAAGAGTTTGAACATATCATCATCTACAGTGCATAATATCATCAAAAGATTCAGAGAATCTGGAAGAATCTCTGTGTGTAAGGGTCAAGGCCGGAAAACCATACTGGGTGCCCGTGATCTTCGGGCCCTTAGACGGCACTGCATCACATACAGGCATGCTTCTGTATTGGAAATCACAAAGTGGGCTCAGGAATATTTCCAGAGAACATTATCTGTGAGCAAAATTCACCGTGCCATCCGCCGTTGCCAGCTAAAACTCTATAGTTCAAAGAAGAAGACGTATCTAAACATGATCCAGAAGTGCAGACATCTTCTCTGGGCCAAGGCTCATTTCAAATGGACTGTGGCAAAGTGGAAAATTGTTCTGTGGTCAGACGAATCAAAATTTGAATTTCTTTATGGAAATCAGGGACGCCGTGTCATTCGGACTAAAGAGGAGAAGGACGACCCAAGTTGTTATCAGCGCTCAGTTCAGAAGCCTGCATCTCTGATGGTATGGGGTTGCATTAGTGCGTGTGGCATGGGCAGCTTACACATCTGGAAAGACACCATCAATGCTGAAAGGTATATCCAGGTTCTAGAGCAACATATGCTCCCATCCAGACAATGTCTCTTTCAGGGAAGACCTTGCATTTTCCAACATGACAATGCCAAACCACATACTGCATCAATTACAGCATCATGGCTGCGTAGAAGGGTCCGGGTACTGAACTGGCCAGCCTGCAGTCCAGATCTTTCACCCATAGAAAACATTTGGCGCATCATAAAATGGAAGATACGACAAAAAAGACCTAAGACAGTTGAGCAACTAGAATCCTACATTAGACAAGAATGGGTTAACATTCCTATCCCTAAACTTGAGCAACTTGTCTCCTCAGTCCCCAGACGTTTACAGACTGTTGTAAAGAGAAAAGGGGATGTCTCACAGTGGTAAGTATGGCCTTATCCCAACTTTTTTGAGATGTGTTGTCATGAAATTTAAAATCACCCAATTTTTCTCTTTAAACGATACATTTTCTCAGTTTAAACATTTGATATGTCATCTATGTTCTATTCTGAATAAAATATGGAATTTTGAAACTTCCACATCATTGCATTCCATTTTTATTTACAATTTGTACTTTGTCCCAACTTTTTTGGAATCAGGGTTGTATTTCTTAGAGTCTCCTGAATGCACTACTTGCTTTTGCCAGTCAGCTGTTGATTTCCTTGTTGAGTTTTGCATCAGATGGGATGGTGCTTCCCAGGTAGGTAAACTGGTGAACTGATTTCAGCTCTGACTGGCCAATGGTGATGTGGGGTGGGTGATACGGTTCCTGAGGTGGGGGTTGGTACAGAACTTCTGTCTTTTTCAGGTTGACTTCCAGTCTGAAGAGACATGCAGCCTCCGTGAAGCAGGATTTCATGTGCTGCAAGGCAGTCTCAGTGTGGGCAATGAGGGCAGCATCATCAGCATTTTTTTTCAATAAAACTCAAACTTTAATTGCAACAATAAACAAAAACTATCCAATGCCCCATTATGGTGTGTGTGTTGTTGTAACCTGTTTTCTGATCTGCAGTATTAAGAGTTGGGATTGTCACCTTTTTCACTTTCTTTTGACGAAATGAACCAGAAAGAAAACAAGTTGGACATGATAAGGGTGACAGAATCATGCTGTGAATGAAAACAAACTGTAAGTTAGTTTGGCACTGTTGTAAAATTCCCACTAAATAGTTTACGACATTTGTGATTGTTAATGTGAACCATACAAAAGAAAAATTTAATGAATGTCTGAATAAAATGAAGATACACCACATATATTTATTTTACTGAGGTATTTGATCACCATTTCTCAGATTTCGATGAATTAATAGTCTTATAGTATATAATTAGATATTACAATCTGGTTATTTTTACACACGCACCTGCTGAACTTGGCTTCCCTGGAATTTCATAAACAGTAACATGGCTGGATCACTGAGGTGATTGAACTAGTTTTGTTGGAACTTTATTGATGTAACTCTTTAAGAATTACTATAAAATGGTGATTTTCAACAAACATTCAACTTCTCCTGTTGGACAGGAAGATCCTGATTTGACTTGTCTGGACCAAACATTTGGTTGACCTGGACAGTAGGACTACTGTTAATGTCAAGCCCTTACTGAGTAGAGTGCATACCTCCACCAAACCACATATTCAGATTTGCATCAAAATGGAATCAACTGTTCCTTGGTCCATGGCTCACCTTTCCTCAAAATTTCATCAAAATCACTACTTTTTGAGTTACATTCGGAAAAGGCAAACAAACAGAGGTGATTTTTTTTCTTTTAAATTATTACATTTACCTTGAATTCCCTCTCATAAATCAAGTTTTGTGAAAGTCTTCAGTGAATGCCAACTTTATACAACAATGGAATCCTAAATACTAAGCTCTTCTTTGTGTGAATATATGTTTCTAAATAACTGTTTCCTGTCAGTCTCTTAAAAAAAAGAAAGAAAAGTATCATTTATTCACTACAGACTGAGGCAAGTTGAATCCAAAGTACCAGTGTAGAAAAGCAATGTCTTCTTTGTTTTCAATTCCACGTTGCGAGGCACCATCCATTCAAATCGGTTTAAGAATTGATCTCCTGATGAGTAACCAGAACTGTAGGAATGGGGCCACAAAAGCCTCAAGCTGAGCCAGAAAAACAAAAGTGATAAGAAATGCTGCAGCATGTGTGCATGATAGCTATTTCACAGTTGGTGAGATCACTGATACCATACATGTCACTGGCAAACAATGACCCTCGAGCCAGGTTAGAATATCAATTGCTGGTGTTTGGACCAGCTTCCACCTGTTTGTGCTTCTCAGTGGCACTGCTATGTGAGTGGTTTATATATATATATATATATATATATATATATATATATATATATATATATATATAAAATGTGTTTTTTTTGTTTCTGGTTTCCGGTTGAGAGTACGTCGTGCGCATTCTGACTGCTGCTTCTCACCAGAGCTTTTTTTTAAATTTTATTTTATTTTCTCTCCTTTTATGTTTTTTTTTCTTTGTTTGATATTTGTTTGAGTGTTTTTTTTTCCACCGGTTGTGGTGTAGCTCCGGACCCAGTTTTGGATGTTGGTTCCCTCCAGGCCTTGGGTCGCCGTGGGTGATGCCTGTGCTCCCAGCTATGGACTGCAGTGAGCTTGTTGCTCATTTTAACATCGTGGTTGTCCAGCGCTCTGTGCTTTAATGCTTGTCGTGATGTTCCGAGCGATGTTGCTCGGGGGCATCGCAGCAGCTGTGCAGGTGGTTTGGGACACACCAGCGCTCTGCGTGGCAGTGCTTCTGTGCTCGCTTTGTGGATCCATGGCGTGGTGTTCGAGAGATGCTGCTGGCGGCGTCACGGAGGCTGTGCTGGAGATGTGGGACTTGTTTCAGAATCAGAATCACTTTTATTGCCAGGTATGTGGACACACACGAGGAATTTGACTCCGGTATCACTTAGCTCTCATACTACAAAACAGATAAAAAAGCGTATACACAAAACAAACAAACAAATAAATAAATAAATTGTGCAATAGGTGGATAGTGCAAAATAATCCAGCTAAGACAAGTATGAAATAGATAAATAAATATAAAGTATACACTGTGCACAGAATGATGGTATGAGTGTGCAGATATTTTACAAGTGATATTACTGATATATGAATCTGGATTTTAGCTGTTCATCACAGAAAGGATTTTCCCTTTTGGTGCAATATGGTGCATAGTGCAAAGATGAAATAGTAAATATAAATAAGTATAAATATAATATAAGTAACAGTGAGCACAGAATGACAGTATGAGTGTGCAGATATTTTGCAAGTGATATTACTGATATATGAATCTGGATTTTAGCTGTTCATCACAGAGACAGCCTGAGGGAAGAAATTATTCTTGTGTCTGGTTGTTTTTGCATATAGTGATCGATATCGCCTTCCTGAGGGGAGAAGTTTAAACAGTTTGTGACCAGGGTGTGATGGGTCCGCAGAGATGTTACCTGCCCGTTTCCTGACTCTGGACAAGTATAGGTATTGGATGGAGGGCAGGTTGACACCAATAATTTTCTCTGCAGACCTTATTGTCCATTGCAGCCTGTTCTTCTCCTGTTTGGTGACCGATCCAAACCAAACAGTGATGGAAGAGCAAAAAACAGACTGAATGATGGCAGAGTAGAATTGTGTCAGCAGCTCCTTAGGCAGGTTTAGCTTCCTGAGCTGGCACAGAAAGTACAACCTCTGCTGAGCCTTTTTGATGATAGTGACTGTGTTGGTCTCCCACTTCAAGTCCCGAGAGATTGTGGAACCCAGAAACCTGAAGCTTTCAACAGCAGTCACAGTGTTGTTGGTGATGGTGATGGGCAGCAGAGTGGGGGGGGCTCCTCCTAAAGTCCACTATCATCTCCACAGTTTTGAGCATGTTCGGCTCCAGATTGTTCTGGCCGTACCAACAGACCAGCTGTTCAACCTCCTGTCTGTATGCAGACTCGTCACCATCTCGGATGAGGCCGATGACCGTTGTATCGTCTGCAAATTTCAGGAGTGTAACAGACGGGTCTCTTAAGGTGCAATCATTGGTATAAAGGGAGAAGAGCAGTGGGGAGAGCACACACCCTTGGGGGGTGCCAGTGCTGATAGTCCGAGTGCTGGATATGATGCTCCCCATCCTTACCTGCTGCTTCCTGTCAGTCAGGAAGTTTGTAATCCACTGACAGGTGGAGGAGGGCACAGTGAGCTGGGTGAGCTTGGTGTGGAGGATGTCTGGAACAATGGTGTTGAATGCTGAACTGAAGTCCACGAACAGGATCCTGGCATATGTCCCTGCAGTGTCAAGGTGTTGCAGGATGTACAACCGCAATTCCAAAAAAGTTGGGACAAAGTACAAATTGTAAATAAAAACAGAATGCAATGATGTGGAAGTTTCAAAATTCCATATTTTATTCAGAATAGAACATAGATGACATATCAAATGTTTAAACTGAGAAAATGTATCATTTAAAGAGAAAAAATAGGTGATTTTAAATTTCATGACAACAACACATCTCAAAAAAGTTGGGACAAGGCCATGTTGACCACTGTGAGACATCCCCTTTTCTCTTTACAACAGTCTGTAAATGTCTGGGGACTGAGGAGACAAGTTGCTCAAGTTTAGGGATAGGAATGTTAACCCATTCTTGTCTAATGTAGGATTCTAGTTGCTCAACTGTCTTAGGACTTTTTTGTCGTATCTTCCATTTTATGATGCGCCAAATATTTTCTATGGGTGAAAGATCTGGACTGCAGGCTGGCCAGTTCAGTACCCGGACCCTTCTTCTACGCAGCCATGATGCTGTAATTGATGCAGTATGTGGTTTGGCATTGTCATGTTGGAAAATGCAAGGTCTTCCCTAAAAGAGACATCATCTGGATGGGAGCATATGTTGCTCTAGAACCTGGATATACCTTTCAGCATTGATGATGTCTTTCCAGATGTGTAAGCTGCCCGTGCCACACGCACTAATGCAACCCCATACCATCAGAGATGCAGGCTTCTGAACTGAGCACTGATAACAACTTGGGTCGTCCTTCTCCTCTTTAGTCTGAATGACACGGCGTCCCTGATTTCCATAAAGAACTTCAAATTTTGATTCGTCTGACCACAGAACAGTTTTCCACTTTGCCACAGTCCATTTGAAATGAGCCTTGGCCCAGAGAAGACGTCTGCACTTCTGGATCATGTTTAGATACGGCTTCTTCTTTGAACTATAGAGTTTTAGCTGGCAATGGCGGATGGCACGGTGAATTGTGTTCACAGATAATGTTCTCTGGAAATATTCCTGAGCCCATTTTGTGATTTCCAATACAGAAGCATGCCTGTATGTGATGCAGTGCAGTCTAAGGGCCCGAAGATCACGGGCACCCAGTATGGTTTTCCGGCCTTGACCCTTACACACAGAGATTCTTCCAGATTCTCTGAATCTTTTGATGATATTATGCACTGTAGATGATGATATGTTCAAACTCTTTGCAATTTTACACTGTCGAACTCCTTTCTGATATTGCTCCACTATTTGTGGGCGCAGAATTAGGGGGATTGGTGATCCTCTTCCCATCTTTACTTCTGAGAGCCGCTGCCACTCCAAGATGCTCTTTTTATACCCAGTCATGTTAATGACCTATTGCCAATTGACCTAATGAGTTGCAATTTGGTCCTTCAGCTGTTCCTTTTTTGTACCTTTAACTTTTCCAGCCTCTTATTGCCCCTGTCCCAACTTTTTTGAGATGTGTTGCTGTCATGAAATTTCAAATGAGCCAATATTTGGCGTGAAATTTCAAAATGTCTCACTTTTGATATTTGATATGTTGTCTATGTTATATTGTGAATACAATATCAGTTTTTGAGATTTGTAAATTATTGCATTCTGTTTTTATTTACAATTTGTACTTTGTCCCAACTTTTTTGGAATCGGGGTTGTAGTATAGACCCATATTTATAGCATCATCCACTGACCTGTTTGCCCGGTAGGCAAACTGCAGGGGGTCTGTGATGTCCTTCAGGTACGACAACACCAGTCTCTCGAAGGACTTCATGACTACAGATGTGAGGACAACAGGCCTGTAGTCATTCAGTCCTGTGATATTGGTTTTCTTAGGAACCGGGATTATTGTGGAGCATTTGAAACATGAGGGGACTTCACACAGCTCCAGGGATCTACTAAAGATCTGGGTGAAGATGGGAGCCAGCTGGTCAGCACAGAACTTCAGACAAGAGGGTTGCACACCATCTGGGCCAGGTGCCTTCCTGATCTTCTGTCTGCAGAAAAGCTGACAGACATCCTCTTCACAGATCGTGAGTGCTGGTGGGGGGGTCAGAGGCAGGGGGTGTAAATGGGTCTTTAATGACTGAAGGGGGGAGAGGTGTGAATGTGTTGAATCTGCAGTAAAACATATTCAGCTCTTCAGCCAGTTGATGGTTCACTGCAGTGTTGGGGGATGGTCTCCTATAGACCCTTTTCAGTCATGTGACCTTCGTAAACGCGACTGCCATTTTGGACATGTAGTGGACTTCGGCTCGAATCAGTTTGAATGCGAGGAAGGCGACAAACGAAAAACATAAAAGAAAAAGGAGCGAGATGCAGAAAACACCTTCACTATCCAGCGACGTAGGGCATTTAGAGGGCGAGCAGAGGGAGAGATATTTGCAAAAATTGAGGTTAGCAGGCTTAGAGAACGACGTTTACCTGCTTCCACCAGGATTGTTCACTGACGTACGGAAGTACATGAAGCCCTCGTCGTTACCTGACTTCGGCCCACATGATCTGTATACCTATGTCGTTAAAAACCCATCGCCATACACATACACGCCAACGTCCGAGGTTCCGGAGCGTGCTCCGGCTTGCTCCCGGAGTGCTCCGGCCGAGGTTACGGAGTGCGCTCCGGCTTGCTCCAGCCGAGGTTACGGAGCGCGCTCCGGCTTGCTCCAGGAGTGCTCCGGCCGAGGTTACGGAGCGCGCTGCTTAATTTGAGGGGAACCTCGGCCGGAGCACTCCGGGAGCAAGCCGGCACGCGCTGCTTAATTTGAGGGGAACCTCGGCCGGAGCACTCCGGGAGCAAGCCGGCGTGCGCTGCTTAATTTGAGGGGAACCTCGGCCGGATCATAATTACAGTAAACTAGTAAATACAGTAAAGGAAAAACTTGAGACTGAAAGGTTTTAACAGTCATCCAAATGACTGAACATAAACATTGCTACAGTAACATACCAGCTACTTGTTGACATTAGCTAGTCAACAATAGCTACTACAGAAGAAAAAAGAGGTTACAATGGGTTATTTTAGCCTATTTGGTTACACACTCGCCGCCACAGAATGTTAACAGCAATTTAATGCCTTTTCTGGCTAATTTTATTCGTCTTACCTCCAACAAAGTGGTCACTACACAAGCGTTGGTATGCCGAGGGCTGCCAATCTTTCCTGTTTATGGCCGCTATCCATCTTCTCCGTCAGGATCTGATAAAATGATAAACCTTGCCTTGTTTGTTGATGGTTACTACATCCAGGTGCACAACAATATAGTGGCATGATGGAAGTCTTGCTGAAAGTAAAAACTTTCTTTGCTGCCGTTCCTCAATGCTGGCTGTGGTAAACTACTGGTAGTACATGTCCAAAATGGTGGCCGCGTTTGTCATGACGTCAGGTGAAAAGGGTCCATAGTCAGTAATGTTCTGTAGGCCTCTCCAGACTGACGTCAGATCGTTTGCTGAAAAGCTGTTTTTAATCTTATCAGCATAGCTCCTCTTAGCTGCTTTCACCTCCATTGTCAGTCACTACGTTTACATGCACATAGAGAGAATCGAATTTCTGCCGTTGCTCGACTGAAATCGAAGTTCAAAATGCCATGTATACACCTTAATTCGGCTGAAATTGAACCGAACTTGATTTCTCGGAATCGAGCTACACGACCTAGTTTATGCGATTTCTGCCGAGCTACTTTGTGCATGTATACCCTATCGAGCTAGTTGTCGAGCTACTTCTGGAAGTGACGAGTGACGAGACCACAAGCGGGAAACACAACAGCCTCGGTCGGCATGACAACAGTAGTAGCGAGCGGCAGAAGAGGTCAGGAGGAACAAACGAAGAAGAGAAAATGGCGATGTAGAGCTCTCTGAAGTGTGGGTGGAGCACAGAGGACGGCAGGACAAAGTTTCTGGTACTAATAGGCTTTTTATTGTCAGACTTTTCAGTTTAACAGCCTACTTTTATTCTTGAGAGAAAAACACACACACACACACGCGCGCGCTGTGTTCTAGTCCCGGGATGAGCTGTCCCCTCTGCTCTCCCTCTGCCTCCTTAAATAGGGCACGGTTACTGGGAAGACACACAAACACAGGTTAATTACCGTCAGGTGAAGTGATTCTGCCACTCACCTTCCCTGGCTCCACCCTCCTGTCACAGACCGACGCTTGACCACGCCCCCACTGCCACAGGCAAGCAGAAACATGCACTTCTGGAGCAATGAGGAGACAGAGTTCATGCTCATTCAGCTTAAGGAGTTGAATATATTAAAATTCATGGACGGGAGAAAAACGCGCAATGGAGAACACGGAACTGATAACTTTGTTTACACTCTTGAATAGCTCTTCTTCATGACGACAACCGGAAGTGTACCAACACGATGGGGCGTGTTGCGCCACCTGTGGCTCGGGTGCACAATGCACCTCACACAATAGCCCGATTTCATTGTGTGCATGTAGGATTGGATTTCTCTGGCACCCTGCTGGGACCTTCAGCTCGATTACCAACAGCAGCTCAATTTGGATGTGCATGTAAACGTAGTCAGTGTGTTTCTGGTCTGATTATACAGAACTCTGTCTCCACTTTTGTAGGCCTCTTCTTTGTTCTGACGAAGTTGCCTGAGTTTTGCAGTGAACCAGGGTTTATTGTTGCATATGTGGAACGTTTTGGTAGGCACACACATATCCTCACAAAAACTGATGTAAGATGTCACAGTATCAGTCAGTTCATGCAGGTCTGAGGCTGCAGCCTCAAAAACACTCCAATCAATGCAGTCAAAGCAGGCTTGTAGTTCCACTTTGGCCTCATCGGACCATCTCCTCACCATCTTAACTACAGGCTTAGCAGATTTCAGCTTCTGCCTGTAGGTCGGGATAAGATGAACCATACAGTGATCAGATAGTCCCAAGGCTGCATGGGGGACAGAGTGGTATAAGTCCTTTAAAACAGTGTAACAATGGTCCAGAGTGTTTGTGTCCCTGGTGGGACACTTAGGCCCTGTCCACACGGCAACGGATTCAGGTGAATCTGATAAAATTGTTTATCGTTTCGGCCTGGTGTCCACATGGCACCGGCGTTTTGGGTGCCCCAAAACGAGAACGGGTTCCAGAGTGGAAAAATCTGGCAACGGCGCCGTTGCGAAGTCGTCTGGATGAGTAGAACGGATTTGTTTACGATGACATCACAACCACATGACTAGAACAAGCAGCACTCTCGCTGTTTTGTATGAACCACTGCACTGCATTCACTTTTGTATACAGCTTTTCTTTTAAAAAAAACAAGTAACTGAACCATTTCTTGAATTTCTTTTTTTATTGGATAAGACTGCTTTTCAAAATGTTCACACACAATATAAAAAGTTATCTAAATTATATAAAAATACTTTTCAAAATGTTCACACACAATAAGAAAATTAAGTTATATAAAACTATGCACACTAATAAAACTAATTTGTACACACAGAAAGCACGATTTCCTCGCGTAGTCGCAGCCATCTTCTTCTTGTTGTGTGTTTGTTCCTGACAGTGCTTCACACCGGGTAGAAGAAGGGGTTTATGCGCATGCGTCTACTTCTTCTATTGTTCTGGTGTCTCCGATGGGACCGTCTTACAGTGCCCCTAGAGGTGTGGCATGTGTATTGCATCATTTTCAGCAAGCGTTGCGTTGCCATATGTACCTGATATTTTACTGATCCGTTGCCCATGTGGACGCGATATTTTTTTTAATAACATCTCGTTGCTGTTGTCTTGTGGATGTAGCCTTAATGTGCTGTTTATATTTTGGCAGTTCATGGCTGAGGTTTGCTCTGTTAAAGTCCCCCAAAACAATGAGCAAAGAGTCCGGGTGTTTTTTCTCCACATTGTTTATCTGGTCAGCCAGGTGTTGTAACGCCTCATTAATACACGCCTGAGGGGGGATGTAAACTCCAACCAGAATAAACGAGGAAAACTCTCGCAGAGCATAAAACGGTTTGCAGTTTATGAATAATGACTCCAGATGAGGACTGCATGATTTGTTTAGAACTGTGACATCAGTACACCAACCTTCGTTAATGTAAAAGCAGATTCTGCCTCCCCTCGTTTTCCCCGTGAGCTCCATTTTGCGGTCCGCTCAGTGCAGGTGAAATCCAGGCAGGTGGAGAGAAGTGTCCAGGATGTGCTCACCGAGCCAGATTTCGGTGAAGCACAAGGCAGCAGATCTGTTAAAATCCGTGTTAATTGTGTTGGGGAGCAGCAGTTCATCCATCTTATTGGCCAGAGAGCGGACGTTAGCCAGGTGGGATGGGAGCGCAGTGCGAAACCCCCGCTGCCTCAGTCTGACGAGCATGCCGGCTCGCTTCCCCCGGTGTCTCCGGCATCCTCGGCGTAATCCATAGAGAGCTGCTGCTCCTCCAACAAGTAGCTCTGGAAAACTTTCCAGATCAATGAAAGCCGATGAAAAAACTTTACTGGTGGTTATTCCAGTGGTTATAAGTTCTTCTCTGGAGTATGTGACCAGCAAAGGAGCACAAAAAACACAACAAATACACAAAAACATAGAAAGTACGAGAGAGCGAAGTGCCGAGGCAACCGTCTGCGGCGCCATCTTGGATGAATTTTGTGCGCCTTTTGGTGGGACTGTGGCTGCTACACCACTGGAATGATATCCTGACCTCTATTTGGTGGACTTTTTTCTTTTCTTTTTTCTGCCTATGTCAAGCGACCTTGGGTTTTGAGAAAGGTGCTATATAAATTGAACTTCTCATCTCATCTCATTATCTCTAGCCGCTTTATCCTTCTACAGGGTTGCAGGCAAGCTGGAGCCTGTCCCAGCTGACTACGGGCGAAAGGCAGGGTACACCCTGGACAAGTCGCCAGGTCATCACAGGGCTGACACATAGACACAGACAACCATTCACACTCACATTCATACCTACGGTCAATTTAGAATCACCAGTTAACCTAACCTGCATGTCTTTGGACTGTGGGGGAAACCGGAGCACCCGGAGGAAACCCACACGGACACGGGGAGAACATGCAAATTCCACACAGAAAGGCCCTCGCCGGCCCCGGGGCTCGAACCCAGGACCTTCTTGCTGTGAGGCGACAGCGCTAACCACTACACCACCGTGCCGCCTAAATTGAACTTATATATATATATATATGGCTCACCAAAGTTTAGGAAATAAGTGTTTAATTATGTAATGAGAAAATACATGCACACCACACCACGCAAGTTTTGTACTCAATATCAAACATGCAAGCCTGGTGTGTTTTAATTTTATTACACTAATAATCCATCCATCTATTATCTGTAACTGCCTATCCTGTGCAGGGTCATGGGCAAGCTGGAGCGTACCCCAGCTGACTATGGACACCCTGGACAAGTCGCCAGATCATCGCAGGGCTGACATGTAGAGACAAACAACCATTCACACCTATGGTCAATTTAGAGCTACCAATTAGCCTAACCTGCATGTCTTTGGACTGTAGGGGAAACCAGAGCACCCAGAGGAAACCCATGCAGATACAGGGAGAACATGCAAACTCCACACAGTAAGGCCCCTGTCAGCCACTGGGCTCGAACCCAGAACCTTCTTGCTGTGAGGTGACTGTGCTAACCGCTACACCACTGTGCCACAACAACAACAGCAACAACAACAACAGTAGTAGTAGTAGCAAGCAGTGATGAGTGGCCCTTGCATCTCTGGTTCTGTGACCGTTTTCATCATACAATGCACATGCATCTGAGATGTGAGACAAAAACCTGGGTAGCTGATGTATGCGCCACCAGTGATGAGTTTTTAGGCAATGGAGTCATACTGTCCAGGTCCAAATGGTGGCACTCTAACAGAGGGTCACTTTGGGCATGTGGATATCATCAGAATCATAATATCCCATAACCTGTGAAGTTTGAGCCATATAAGGCAATGCATGGTGAATTATGACACAATTCCTCATTGTGTGGCATAACATCTAAATTTATTGTTTTGCCTTTTCAACATCTTGCAAGATATTGCAAATCCTTTTGTAATTCAAATACAGTAGCTAATACACTGTATATTACAATGTTGTTCCTCTTGGGGTACCCCACACAATTTTGACATAGATAGGTGAAACTGTATACTGGCAAGAAGTCTCAGTGACATGTAGAGGTCCTATGGAGTCCCTCAGACACACCCAGGGCCAACCCTCTATCACTGAGTAATGGCATCCAGGACTGATGTGTGTACCAAATTTAATGAGTTTGAGTTTTTAGGCAGTGGATTCATGACTGTCCAGGTCCAAATGATGGCACTGTACCAGAGGGTCACTTTGGGCATATGGATATCATCAGAACCATGATATCCTCTAACCTCTGAAGTTTGAGCCATATCAGGTAATGCATGTTGAATTTATGACACATTTCCTGTTTGCATGGCGAAACATATACATCTTGCAAGATATCACAAATCCCTTCACAATTTAAAATCAGGAACATCTTGACATGACATAAACCAAAAATGGCATGAATCTGTTATGACCCCATATTTTTCTTGTTTGATTTGCCTTTGTTTTGTGTTTTACTTTTGCAGATCCCGTGGGTGGCTGATGGGCCCAAATTAACACCACCTGGAGTCTGGGGAGAGCAGCACAGGATTGGCTGGTTTTTGGTGCCCAGCCTTTAAAAGCCACCGGCTGTGACGTCACCCACGGGGGGGGAGAGCTTTAGTTTGCTTGCTTGTCCGCTTGTGTTTCGTTTTTTTTTTCTTTTGTACTCATTTTCTTTATTTTCCTTTATGTAAATAAACCCCTCTTAAACATTTTTGCGAGAAGTCTGTCGCTTATTTTTACCACTTTTGTCTATGTCCTCATTTTTTTACCCCTAGATAATTTGGGGACATAACAATTGGGGGCTCGTCCAATTTTTTTTCTCGGCTTTCCCCAAATTTTTTTTTTGGCAGTAGTTTTCTTCTTGCTTTGTGGTGCCATGTGCGTTTTTTTCTCAGATACCCACATTTGTTTGGGGCATGCTTGTGGACAGTGTCTCTGGTGAGTTTAGCATTTTGATTGTTTTTTGATTTGGGGAAGTGGGCTTATTGAAGCAACCCCGAGGGGAGGTACGCTGCAAGAAGTTTGACTACTGACAGGTCAACTTCTTTGCGTTCAGCATTTAAAGGGGCCTTCAATTGGTATGCTTCGAAGATATTTGAGGTTTATTTAGTTTTTGTGAATTTAAGTAGGGACCAGAGTCGTGAGGTCGCAGTGTTGCTTCCGCATTGTGGAAGTTGGCACTTTGTTTTTGTCCTACAGTTAATTTTTCTCATTGAGTTGACAGACTTCCGAATATTTTTCCCTCTTCTGTTAGAAGTGTTTTTTTTTCTCCTGGTGCACATCCTTTTACCTGTGCGCAGCTGTTGTGTTGACACAGGTTTTTTCTCGGGTGACCTAACTTTTTCGTGGAAGTTTTCTGGGGGCTTTTCTTCCTTTCATCTTCTCTATTTTTGGGCTGTACTACGAAGCAGCATTTTGGGGATGGAGGGGAAAGGTTCAGCTCTGGATTGCCTGACCGAGGTTATGAATTAGTTTGTGAGTTAAGTCACATTCAATTTGTTTCGGAAGCGCGCTTTAGTTAATAATCATGTCGCTGGTAGAAGAATTCGTGAAGAATCCTTCAGAAATTAGTTTGGTTCGCTGTACTAAGGACCAATTAATTGATATAGCAGAGCGTTATTCAATTAGTGTTTCAACTGAAGAAAAGAAACTTAAAAGTTCTTTGTTTAAAGCTGTTCGAGCAGGCTTAGTTGAAAAAGAGATCATCTCTATTGGTGAAGGTCTAGTATCTCCGACGTCAGTGTCGTTGGGTGAGAGCAATATTTCCGATCAGGAATTTAAAATCAAGCAATTTTCTGAGACAGCGGAGCACATTGTGAGTCGCACTGTGAAAGAAGGCGAGGTTGATAAAGAACTCGAGTTGAAAAAGTTGGAATTACAGCATGAGTTGGAGTTGAAAAAATTGGAGTTTGCAGCTCATGAGAAAGACTGCGAAAATCAACGGGAACGAGAGCGAGAGCAGCATGAAATTTGAAGCTCGTGTAAAAGACTGCGAATATCAATGGGAACGAGAGCAGCATGAGTTTGAACTGAAAAGGCTCGAGCTTGAGTTAGCAGTAAAGAAACTCACTATATCCCAGTCGGGTGTTGCCGCAGTTCCTGCTTTCAGTTCACAGCCTACCTCTCCTGTTCGGCCCTCTGCTGGTATTTCCAGCGATGAACATACTTCGCCTGTTCGGCATTCTGTGGCCGTAAATGTTGTAGATTCTGATTCAGCTCCTCTGATGAGTGGACATAACATTGTGCCCTCACATGCCGTCCCATTAGTAAGTGTAGACTCCGGCTCGTATGTTCCAGTCATGACTCCGTTGCCTGTTCCCAACCACACTAATGTAAATGCTCCCATTTCGGTGGGACAGCCACTGCTTGACCCACCATTGGAAATTAGTTGTTATCTTCGTATGGTTCCCCCTTTCAATGAACGAGAAGTTGAGAAATATTTTGCTCATTTTGAGAGGGTAGCATTAACGCTTATGTGGCCGGTAGACATTTGGACATTGTTATTGCAAACTGTATTGAGTGGTAAGGCGCAATCTGTGTATTCTGCATTAACTGTGCAGCAGGGCTCCAATTACCAGACTGTGAAGAATGCAATATTAACCGCCTATGAGTTGGTCCAGGAGGCCTATAGGCAAAAGTTCCGTGGTCTTCGTAAAAATGACAGAACAATGTTTGTAGAGTTTGCGCGAGAGAAGGAGAATGCGTTCGATAGGTGGTGCACATCAGAACATGCAAACACCCGAGCCCAACTAAGAGAGTTGATGTTACTCGAAGAGTTCAAAAATTGTGTCCACCGACGTAGCGATGTATTTAAATGACCAAAAAGTTACCACTCTTGCGAATGCTGCTGTTTGTGCTGACTGATATGTCCTTACGCATAAACGTTCTTTTCGTTTATCCTCCTCTCGCCATGACTCTGCGCAACTTCCCAACTCTCATTCAAACTTTCGAAATCAAAAGTCTGACCAGTCTTCGTCAAATTATTCACTTGAATGTTTCTATTGTCACAAAGCTGGTCATTTCATTGCATCATGTCCTGTGTATAAACGAAAATATGGGACCTTCCCCAAGCCAGGCTCCCCCAAGCGAGGCTCATTCAAGAAGGGCTCTCCCAAGTTAGGCTCTCCGAAACGAAAGTCACCCAAAAGTTCTGGTTTTGTTCAGCATGGTGATTGTCATGATGAAGTTGACTCTGTTTATGATCCATTTGTTTTTGAAGGGAAAGTATCATTCACAGGGCGTGAGGCAGACAGCGTACCTGTTAGAATGTTACGTGATACAGGCTCTGTTCAGAGTTTTGTTTTGTCTTCTGTTTTACCATTTTCTGACAGTAATTATTGTGGAACAGATGTGTTGGTGCAAGGGATTGAGATGGGACATTTAAAAGTCTCTTTGCATACCATTCATGTTAAAAGTAATTTAGTATCTGGGACTGTTAAAGTGGCTGTTTGTGCCCAGTTACCGATGAAGGGTATTCAGTTTCTCGTGGGGAATGATTTATGAGGGGAAAAAGTGTTTTCTCTCCCTGAAGTATCTTCGATTCCATCAGAGAACAGTGAGGTACGCCCAGGGCTATCTGACGTATTTCCAGTGAGTGTTGTAACGAGAGCTCAAGCACGCCAATCTCACTCTACTGACCTCTGTGATACATTCATGTCACTTGAGAATCCAGCTGCGCTGTGTCCCGACTCTCAAAGTAGTTCAGCGCACCGGTCGCTGTCCACGGCCAGTAGTGCTGATGCCCCAAAGTCGGTGACCGTGTCCGCAGAAAATGTTCATGTGTTGTCGCTACCTGTTGACCGTGAGTTACTTAAGAGTGAGCAAAGAAAAGATCCATCACTGGGTAAGTGTCGTGCTATAGCTAATGGGAAGGGGAAAATGGCAAGTAAAACAGTGGCTTATTATTGGGAAGGTGGCATGTTGATGAGAAAGTGGACACCATTAAATCAAGACTCACAGTGGAACACTGTTTACCAGGTGGTTGTTCCTGCCAAATTTCGACCACATGTTTTGACTTTGGGCCATGATCATGACTTTGCTGGTCATTTAGGCATTAAGAAGAGTTGCCATCGTATTCTTCATTATTTTTTTTGGCCCGGTTTAAAGTCTGACATTGTGAGATATTGCTGTTCATGCCATCGCTGTCAGATGGCAGGAAAACCAAATCAAGTTGTTCCGCCTGCTCCTCTTCGCCCTATTCCAGTAATTGGTGAGCCATTCGAGTGCATAATTTTGGATTGTGTTGGCCCCTTGCCCAAGACTAGATCTGGCCATAAGTTTCTCTTGACAATCATGTGTGCAGCTACTCGCTACCCTGAGGCTATTCCACTGCGTTCGCTAAAAGCAAAACCCGTAATTAAAGCACTTATTCGTTTTTTTCTCAACCTTCGGGCTACCAAAAGTGGTGCAAACTGATCAGGGATCAAATTTCCTGTTGCATTTGTTCACACAGGTGTTACAGCAGTTGTCCATTATGCACGTTACATCTAGTGCATATCACCCAGAGTCGCAAGGAGCTCTGGAAAGATTCCATCAGATTCCATCCATGTTTCGCACTTACTGTCACGACTCTGCAAAGGAGTGGGATGAAGGTCTCCCACTGCTTTTGTTTGCTGTGTGTGAAACAACCCAAGAGTCACTAGGTTTCAGTCCTGCTGACCTGGTGTTTGGCCACACCGTGAGAGGTCCGTTGAAGCTGCTTAGAGAGCAGTTGGGGTGTGAGACCACAGCTCCTCAGCAGAAGAACATTTTGGATTATGTTTGTTCGTTTCGTGAGCGCTTGCACAATGCTTGTGCCTGTGCTCAGAAAGCCTTGTCTTCTGCTCAGTCAAAAATGAAGATTCGTTTTGACCACAAGTCAGTTCCGCGCTCCTTTCAGGTGGGGGATAAAGTTTTAGTGTTGCTGCCAATGGTGGGATCAGCGTTACAAGCCAAGTTTTCTGGGCCCTATGAAATCGTGTCTAAATTGAATGAGACAGACTATGTGATCTTTACACCTGAAAGGAGGCGCAAGACTCGCATCTGTCATGTGAATATGTTAAAGCTATATGTGTCTCGTGATGGTGAGGTGGTGGGGAGTGAAGTATCTGAGTCTGCGTCTCCTGTATCTGTTGCTTCGTGTGCTCCTGTGCTCTCCTCTTATTCCCCAGAGGAGGATGGCTTGAGTTTTCATGATGTTCCAGTGTCTTTTCCACATTTTAAGAATTCTGAGTTGCTGACCAACCTCACCAATTTTCTTTCAGATTTGCCAGATGATCGTGCTAAAGATATCCAGCAACTGATTGAGTTTTACTCTGATTTATTTTCAGATGTTCCTTCGCAGACTCACGTCCTTAGTCACGATATTGATGTGAACAATCATCCCCCAATCAAGCAGCATGCATATCGTGTTAATCTGGTAAAGAGGGCAGCGATGATTTCTGAGGTTGAGTATTTGGTTGATCATGGGTTAGCTGAGCCTAGCTCTAGTCCATGGAGCTCCCCATGTATCTTGGTTCCGAAACCTGACGGAACATTTAGATTTTGTACCGACTTCAGAAAAGTCAACGCGGTTACAAAGCCTGACTCGTTTCCACTCCCCCGGATGGAGGACTGTGTGGATCGAGTCGGCTCTGCCAAGTTCGTTACCAAGCTCGACCTTCTTAAAGGTTATTGGCAGGTCCCTCTTGCATCTCGCGCTGCTGCGATTTCCGCTTTTGTTATTCCAGATTGTTTCATGCAATTTCGAGTCATGCCATTCGGGCTGAAGAATGCTCCCGCCACATTCCAACGCTTGATGTGCCAAGCTTTAGTTGGCATCTCGAATTGTGAGGCATATTTGGATGACATCGTATTACATTCGTCCTCGTGGTCTAGTCATCTTCAGTTAATTGATATAGTCTTCAATCGTTTGCGTAAAGCCTCACTGACCTTGAACCTCACCAAATGCGAGTTTGGCAAAGCAACCATTACCTATTTAGGTAAGCAGGTAGGTCAAGGTCAGGTTCGTCCTGTTGAGGCCAAAATTCAGGCAATTGCCGAGTTTCCCACTCCCAGGACCAAACGTGCGGTCCGTCGGTTCTTGGGAATGGCCGGTTATTACCGTAATTTTTGCCGCAACTTTTCAGATGTTGTTTTGCCGTTGACGAACCTCCTTCGCGATTGTGTTGATTTTTGTCGTCTAACGACTGTGAGTCTGCTTTTCAGAACACCAAGGCTTTGCTGTGCAGCTCACCAGTGCTCAGTGCGCCTAGTTTCGAGACTCCCTTTAAACTCGAGGTGGATGCTAGCGCAACAGGTGCTGGTGCGGTGCTCCTTCAGGAGGGAACAGATGGATTTGATCACCCCATCTGTTACTTCTCCAGAAAGTTTCTAAAACATCAAGTAAACTATAGTACCATCGAGAAGGAGGCCCTTGCCCTGTTGTTAGCTTTGCAACACTTCGAAGTTTATATAGGTTCCACTGTAGCACCTGTCGTTGTTTTTACTGACCACAACCCTCTTGTCTTTCTCTCTAGGATGAAGAATGCCAACCAGCGCATTATGCGCTGGTCACTCTATCTGCAAGGCTTCAAACTAGAGATTAAGTACAAGAGGGGTAGTGAAAATATTTTGGCAGACACTTTGTCGCGAGCTTTTTGTGAATGAGCTGTGTTATTTTTGTAATCAACATAGATGTTGATTTTTGGTGGTGGGGGTGTTACGACCCCATATTTTTCTTGTTTGATTTGCCTTTGTTTTGTGTTTTACTCTTGCAGATCCCGTGGGTGGCTGATGGGCCCAAATTACCACCACCTGGAGTCTGGTGAGAGCAGCACAGGATTGGCTGGTATTTGGTGCCCAGCCTTTAAAAGCCACCGACTGTGACGTCACCCACGGGGGGGGGGGAGCTTTAGTTTGCTTGCTTGTCCGCTTGTGTTTCGTTTTTTTTTTTCTTTTGTACTCATTTTCTTTATTTTCCTTTATGTAAATAAACCCCTCTTAAATGTTTTTTTGCGAGAAGTCTGTCGCTTATTTTTACCACTTTTGTCTATGCCCTCATTTTTTTACCCCTAGATAATTTGGGGACATAACAAATCCAACAAACCACCTCGGAAGACTTTGTCAAGATGCAACACGTGTTTAGGCAATGGAGTCATGACTGTCCAGGTCCAAATGATGGCATTATACCAGAGGGTCATATC
Organism: Neoarius graeffei; assembly: GCF_027579695.1. Lineage (NCBI taxonomy): Eukaryota > Metazoa > Chordata > Actinopteri > Siluriformes > Ariidae > Neoarius > Neoarius graeffei. The sequence continues at coordinate 17,519,244 of NC_083576.1, read as the reverse complement.
AGGCAGTGCATGGTGAATTTATGACACACTTCCTGTTTGTGTGGTGTAACGTATAAATTTATTGGTTCACCATTTCAGCATCTTGCGAGATATCGCAAATCCCTTCACAATTTAAAATCACGAACATCTTGACATGATGTGTACCAAATATGGCATGAATCCAATAAACTTCCTAGGAGGAGTATGTTAAAATGTAACACGTGTCAAAACACACAAAACCAAACAGAACTCGCTTCCTGTTGAGTATGGCTAAGACAGTACTTTTCAGGAATAAGCTTAAACTACGAAAGCTTGTCAGATGAAGATGAAAAGGAAGAAGAGATACCAATTTCACCAGTTGCACCTTTAATATGAATGTACAGATCAATGTGAGTTAGATAGCCAGCTAAAAAATGTGCTATCAAGTGAGTGTGGCTTCTATGGGAGCTATTTCTCCAAACAGAGCAAAAAAAAAAAATAAAACGTTTGGCCGATTGGGTCCAAAATATTGCTTACTTGATATTAATGTATTGTTTGTTTATAAAACTTGTATGAAAGCAATGTTGCACTCACAGTTGTTTGTCGTTACTGAATATCTGAAAAGCCTGTGGCCAAATCACTGGCATGCTGATATTCAGTATAACTGCACTCTATTGTTTAATTATTTAAGGTGCATAATGTTATCCTAAAAAAATCTCTTGTCCTGTTAAGGACTTCTCTTTTACTGTGAACATGGCACTGTGGAAGAATGTAAAAGAAGACTTTATCTAGTGTTCATAAAGCAACTTAAAAGATTGCATAGTTGTACATGACAGGTATGCAGGCGACAGACAGACATATGTAAAAGCAGTTGAGAGGTGCATTTGATAATGCTGCATTTTATATTGTCATGTCACACAAGAAAAAGCTAAATTTCCCCCTTGGGTATGGTTCTATTATGGAAGAGATGGAGAGAAGAAAAGCTAATCAGTGTGCTGAATAATCAGTCTTTTCCCTCTCTATAAAACTTGCTAATTGACTGAACGTTAATAGAAAGGGTTTGTTTTTTTTTGTTTTGTTTTTTTGTATGTGTGTGTAAAGATGTAAAGTCTTTGATGTGTGCACAGAAATGTAAACTGGATTTGATAATGATGATGTATTCAATGTGCAATGACTATTGCCCAGATCAGATGGCAGGCTGCAACTAGTTTTCAACTACTTGCATCTACCTGTGAGAACAAAATCGCAGGTAGATGCAAGACTGGTCATGTGTTGATACATGACGATGCAGATAATGGCAGAGTGTTGCAGAGGGTCTTTAGTAGAGGCAGGTTAACGCAAGTGGATCACGATCTGTTCGCATTTCAGCTGCGATTCGCTTCCAAGTGGTGCAGATAGCAGGTTGACGCATGTAGAGGCAGGCAGTCATCCAATGCTTGAGCGACCAATCGCAGGTTGTGGCAGCTAGATGCAAGTTGACGCAGGGGAAGACAAGTTTTTAGAGATGGCTGTGATGCATCACAGGTAGACGCAGACTGCACCTGCAAATAGTTGACAACAACCTGCGAGCATTCTTATGGCCTTATATTTTTTAAAGGTTTTCTGTGCACTGTGTCAACCTGTGTCTGGCTGTGTCTGCTTCTGACTGGTTGCATCCTGTCATAACAGCTTAAAAACTCTGCGTCTTGCAATACATCTGACCATAACAAAGGATTTGACGCAAAACGCCTGTGTCCACCTGCGATCAGTTGCCACCCGACCGATCACAGGTTGCAGCATATGTCTTTCTGCCATCTGAACTGAGCATATGATTCATTATGTATGTGTAGCAGTTCCTGATGTGGGTGGAGCACAGAAGCATGGCAGGCTAGAGTTGATGGTCACACACAAAGTCTTTATTTCATTTATTTTAGCTTTTCAGCATTCTTTCTTTCTTTCTTTCTTTCTTTCTTTCTTTCTTTCTTTCTTTCTTTCTTTCTTTCTTTCTTTCACTCACTCACTCACTCACTCACTCACTCACTCACTCACTCACTCATGCGTTGTGGTCGGGAGGGAGACTCTTTTCTCTGCTCTCCCTGAGGATTTGGACATTGGGTCCCTGAGGGTACCCCCCAGTGAGACTGTTAAGACGGGATGACAAATGGAAAATAAATAAATATATATAAACATGTTGCAACTGGCGGCACGGTGGTGTAGTGGTTAGCGCTGTCGCCTCACAGCAAGAAGGTCCTGGGTTCGAGCCCCGGGGCCGGCGAGGGCCTTTCTGTGTGGAGTTTGCATGTTCTCCCCGTGTCCGCGTGGGTTTCCTCCGGGTGCTCTGGTTTCCCCCCACAGTCCAAAGATATGCAGGTTAGGTTAACTGGTGACTCTAAATTGACCGTGAGTGTGAATGGTTGTCTGTGTCTATGTGTCAGCCCTGTGATGACCTGGCGACTTGTCCAGGGTGTACCCCGCCTTTCGCCCGTAGTCAGCTCCAGCTTGCCTGCGACCCTGTAGAAGGATAAAGCGGCTAGAGATAATGAGATGAGATGAGATGTTGCAACTGCAAGAAATGTAAGCTTTTTGTTCACATTTAACTTAATTTAAGAGTTAGTTGAACTCTGACAAGAAGCAAACTAGCTAATTTTATTGAGAGGAAAATGTGACTTTTTTAATAAATAGGAAAATTGAATATTTTTAGTACAATATTAGAAGGATTAGATCCTGCTTTTTCAGAATTATATTTTCATTTCACCTTATTCTGGGCCATTATATTACTATCATTTTGACATCTCGCAAGTTAAAAGGGACCATTTCTCTGTGATATTAAATCAGATTATTGGCTAGGAGTTCTTTATTTAGGAGGTTTTTTTTTTTTTGGCTGCCTGGTACAATGACATATTAGCACCATTGTAGGTTTAAAAAAAGGAAAGGAAAGGAGGGAAACACTGATCTGGGGTTAATATTCTGGGGGGGGGGGGGGGGACGACTCAGAATATTATCATAACAAACTCTGTCAATTTAAAAAAAAAAACTCATACATTCTGAGATTAAAAAGTCAGAAATTCCAAGCTTAAGAAGTCATGAATTTAAGAGAATTACAAAAAAAAAAAAAACTCAGACATTCTGAGATGAACATGGCACAAATTTCCCAGGAATATTTTATTTATTTATTGTGAAAGAATAAGATCGCTTCAATTTTTGAGGCTGGATCATCATCATCATCACACTACTGACTCATATATTTCCCAGAAAGCACTGCAGCCAGGAATCAGAAAAGCATGGTTTTGTTTGTTTGTTTTCCCTCAAAAATATGTGACTTCTTGATCATGGAATATCTGATGAAGTTCATATTGGAATTTCTGAAGGTTTGTTTTTTGTTTTTCTCCTCACAAGCTTATGACTTTCATAATCTCTTTTTGTGCATTTGTAGTTGCTTCTATGAACAGTATATACATTTGAGTGTTTAATATCTAAATATTTGAAGACTATTTTATGTTGCCTTTGGTTTAGTTATCAATAAATTCATCAACCTCTCTGCTCATGTGGATAAAAAATGTGTCTAGGCCAGCTGTGTGTCCAGTGAGAATCAGGTTCGACCACTGTGTAAAGGAAGTGATTGCACAGTCATGCTTGAATGCAGGTCTTCCATTAAATGCCATTCAACAAGCACTATAGTTACTTTCTGAGTGGTGCAAAGAGAAGTGCCACATATGGGGCAGTAACATGGAGCTCAATATCAATCATTTAATAAATTTTATTGAAGGTTTCTTTGTAAGAACCCATGTGCTTTGTTCAAGTGATCTTCAACCTCAGTACAATACAGCCATTCCCATTCTCAAAAAGTACAATAGCATCATGAGTAATTCTCATCCTCAATGTAAATTAGTATTAATACTTTCCTGATTCTCAGTCTCAATATTTTTTTCTCCTGTTATTGTCTCGCAAAACACACCACCAGGACATGGTACAAACCCTTGTGATGACTTTCATATACTCTGCCAAGGAAACCAGCATGGCACACCAGAAAGCAAGGACATAGAACAGCACATAAATCGTTGTGTATGAAACTGCATCTATCTACAATGGAGCAGAAGACCTCCAAGACCACCTGGGTCACCTGGGTTAATGGGAATGGTCAGAGGAAGAATGTGACCTTGTATTGTTAACTGGATACGTGTGTGAGGTCACAGTCAATGTGACGAGGTGATGACTTTGCAATTAGTACTCAGCAAGGAAATGAGCGAACAGGAAAACTCCACTACTTCTGAAGGAATCCACCCTGGAGGGCCTGCACATTGTGGAACCAACTACAATGGGATTCAAAAGTCAGAGACAATCAATCAATAAATACCCAGGTTTTTAAAATAATTATTTAATTTAAATGTAAAATAGTGGCGGCACGGTGGTGTAGTGGTTAGCGCTGTCGCCTCACAGCAAGAAGGTCCGGGTTCGAGCCCCGTGGCCGGTGAGGGCCTTTCTGTGCAGAGTTTGCATGTTCTCCCCGTGTCAGCGTGGGTTTCCTCCGGGTGCTCCGGTTTCCCCCACAGTCCAAAGACATGCAGGTTAGGTTAACTGGTGACTCTAAATTGACCTTAGGTGTGAATGTGAGTGTGAATGGTTGTCTGTGTCCATGTGTCAGCCCTGTGATGACCTGGCGACTTGTCCAGGGTGTACCCCGCCTTTCGCCCGTAGTCAGCTGGGATAGGTTCCAGCTTGCCTGTGACCCTATAGAACAGGATAAAGTGGCTAGAGATAATGAGATGAGAGAGATGAGATGTAAAATAGTTGAAATACAGAAAGTAAACATTCAATATTTTGAATATTTCCTCTTCAAAATTCTGCATTATTTTTTAGGTCCTGGAAGCAAATTTGTGATATTAACCATGTGAACGTCATTGTACAAAAAGTCAGGTTTTCCTCAGGTCTATTTTCTTCTGTTGAAGCAAATGTTCAGATGATGACACTCCAATGGATTTGATCTAAAACAGATCGTATGCTTTTGCACAAAATTGAAGAGTCTAGGCCAGATCAAGTACATACTGTCACGAAAGCAAAAAGGGAACATACCAAACACTAAGGAATCCTAAAATCCATGTGACTATTCCTAAAATTCTATTTTTTACTCGACCTTTCTGTTAAATTCAGAAATGATGCCAAACAGAAGCATTTGCACTAGTGGTCTCAGACTTTTAGATTCCGCTATATGTAATAGGTATATCAGGTGAAAATTCAAATTCAATCCAGATTGCTTGAAAATGCGGTCATTGAATTCAGAATTGACCGCACAACAATTTTTGACTGAATTAAAATGTGTTTAGCTGTTCTTGAGATCTTACAAATCCAAGACTGAAAAAAGGCTTAATTTTTAGAAAACTGCCATAATATTATGTATTAGGATCACATGGTCCAAAATGGGCCTCATTAATGAATGAGATCAAATGTTTTTTTTTTTCCATGATAACTTTTCTATTTTTCAAGATAGTCGCATGGAAATTGGCAGGCACATACAGTGGTGCTTGAAAGTTTGTGAACCCTTTAGAATTTTCGATATTTCTGCATAAATATGACGTAAAACATCATCAGATTTTCACACAAGTCTTAAAAGTAGATGAAGAAAAAAACCAGTTAAACAAATGAGACAAAAATATTATACTTGGTCATTTATTTATTGAGGAAAATAATCCAATATTACATATCTGCGAGTAGCAAAAGTATGTGAACCTTTACTTTCAGTATCTGGTGTGACCCCCTTGTGCAGCAATAACTGCAACTAAATGTTTCCAGTAACTGTTGATCAGTCCAGCATGCCAGTTTGTAGGAATTTTAGCTCATTCCTCCGTACAGGACAGCTTCAACTCTGGGATGTTGGTAGGTTTCCTCACATGACCTGCTCGCTTCAGGTCCTTCCATAACATTTTGATTGGATTAAGGTCAGGACTTTGACTTTCCAAATAATTATCTTTATTCTTTGTTAACAATGCTTTGGTAGAATGACTTTTGTGCTTAGGGTCATTGTCTTGCTGCATGACCCACCTTCTCTTGAGATTCAGTTCATGGACAGATGTCCTGACATTTTCCTTTAGAATTCACTGGTATAATTCAGAATTCATTGTTCCATCAATGATGGCAAGCTCTCCTGGCCCAGATGCAGCAAAACAGGCCCAAACCATGATCCTACCACCACCGTGTTTCACAGATGGGATAAGGTTCTTATGTTGGAATGCAGTCTTTTCCTTTCTCCAAACATCTCATCTTATCTCATTATCTCTAGCTGTTTTATCCTGTTCTACAGGGTCGCAGGCAAGCTGAAGCCTATCCCAGCTGGATACGGACGAAAGGCGGGGTACATCCTGGACAAGTCGCCAGGTCATCACAGGGCTGACATATAGACACAGACAACCATTCACACTCACATTCACACCTACGGTCAATTTAGAGTCACCAGTTTGTAGCAGTTTGTATGGGTGGAGCACAGAAAGACAGCAGGCCAGGATTAAGTTCCACAAAGAAACTTTTTATTTTACTTAATTTAGCTTTTCAGCTTTCACTCACTCACTCACACTATCACACACACATGCGTTGTGGTTGGGAGGGAGCTCCCTTCCTCTGCTCTCTCCCTCCTTAGGCGCGCTCACTGGGGAAGACACACAAACACAGATTAACCAACATCAGGTGCAGTGATTCTGCCACTTACCTTCCCTGACTCCGCCCTCCAGTCACAGACCGCCGCTTGACCATGCCCCCGCTGCCACACAGTTAACCTAACCTGCATGTCTTTGGACTGTGGGGGAAAGTCAAGTCTATTTGTATAGCGCTTTTAACAATAAACATTGTCGCAAAGCAGCTTTACAGAATTTGAACGACTTAAAACATGAGCTAATTTTGTCCCTAATCTATCCCCAATGAGCAAGCCTGTGGCGACGGTGGCAAGGAAAAACTCCCTCAGATGACATGAGGAAGAAACCTCGAGAGGAACCAGACTCAAAAGGGAACCCTTCCTCATTTGGGCAACAACAGACAGCATGACTATAATGAATGAATGAATGAATTAATGAATTTATTTTATTTTCGAACATGTATAAAAAAATGTAAATTATTTGTACATACAAAAGAAAGAAAATGAGAAAGTGAAAAAAAAGAATAAATGAAATAACAAAGAGCTAAGACATTACAATACACCGCACATTGTTCGAAAAAGGAGTGGGAAGAAGTACAATACTTTAATTTCCCACCCCTTTTTAACTACCCCGAAATCCAAACTACATTAATACACCTATAAAAATATATACCATATATACACTTCATGAATATCTATATAAATATATAATTACAAAAATAAATATATACTACATACCATATATATATACACACTTCATAAATATCTATATAAATATTTAATTACAAAATTAAATATATACTACATTCATATACACTTGATAAATATCTATATAAATATATAATTCCAAAAAATATATATATACTATATACCATATATACACTTGATAAATATCTATATAAATATATAATTACAAAAATAAATATCTACTACATACCTATCCCTGTAAATATGAATATATAAACTATCCCCATAAATAAATATATGCCATATATACCATATACTAAGTTAGTTCTAATATAACAAATCAACCCTATTCTATTTATCCCTCATCATCCTCCGTTAACATACTTCCTCTTCTATATACTTGTTTAAAAATATTTTTTGTACCTTTTTTTAAACAGATTTATATTTGCACTTTGTTTTATTTCTGTCTCCAGTCTGTTTCATAAAGTCACCCCACAGCTCGATACGCACATGTTTTTCATATTTGTTCGAACCTTTGGTTTTTTAAAATTTAGGTCTCCCCTTAGATTATATCCCCCCTCTCTCTCACTAAACATTCCTTGTATATTTTTCGGCAATAGATTATTTCTCGCTTTGTACATTATTTGTGCTGTTCTGAATTTGACCAGATCCATAAATTTCAACGTGTGATTTTATGAATAGTGAGTTTGTGCGATCTCTGTATCCTGTTTTATTTATTGTCCTTATTGCTCTTTTCTGTATTGTACATATCGGCTGCAGAGTGGTTTTGTAGGTGTTTCCCCAGACTTCGACATAGTAAGTCAGATATGGCAAAAATAATGAGTAATATAGCGTATGCAAAGATTTGCAATCAAGAATGTTTTGTTTTCCACAGAATTGCCGAGCACTTTGCCAGTTTTGCTCGTACGTATCCTACATGAGGTTTCCAGCAGACTTTATGATCCAAAATCACACCAAGAAATGTAATTTCCTGTACCATTTCTATCTTAGTATTGTCTATTATCAATTCTACATTACAATCTATTTTGTGTCTCCCAAACAACATGATCTTTGTTTTGCTTAGATTTAATGATAATTTATTTTTGTCAAACCATAGTTTTAGTTTATTTATTTCAATTGTGATTGTCTCCAAAGTCTGCTGCAAATCCTCACCAGAACAAAAAATATTGGTGTCATCTGCAAACAAAAATTTCAGTACTTGCGAAATTCTACATATGTCATTGATATATATTATGAATAATTTCGGACCCAATATTGACCCCTGTGGTACCCCGCATGTAATGTTCATGAAATCAGATTTATGGTCACCTATCTGCACAAACTGTTGCCTGTTTCTTAGATAGCTCGACAGCCAGCTCCACCCAACTCCCCTAACACCACACTTTTCTAGTTTACTTAATAATATACTGTGATCAATGGTATCAAATGCTTTTTTTAGGTCCACAAATACTCCAATTGCTATTTTTTTATTGTTTATACATTTTGTGATTTCCTCAATTAGTTCCATCGATGTTGATCTGTCTGTTCTGAATCCATATTGACTGTCTGTAAGGAGGTTGTGTTTTTCAATGAATTTGTCCAGTCTATCTGAAAAAAAGTTTTTCGAGTATTTTGGAGAATTGGGGGAGTAAAGAAACAGGCCTGTAGTTTGTGAAAGGGTGTCTATCTCCGGTTTTAAACAATGGTATCACTTTTGCAATTTTCATTTTGTCTGGAAATGTACCCGATTGAAAAGATAAATTGCAGATGTAGGTGAGTGGTTTCACAATTCCCTCAATAACCATCTTTACTGTTAACATGTCTATATCATTCCAGTCTGCAGAGGTTTTGTTTTTACATTTTCTTACAATTTGGATAATTTCTTCCTCATCAGTTGCAGTTAGAAAAACTGTACTTGGATTTCTATCCCCCATATCTTCTATTTCCCCACATTGTGTTGTCTCGGGTTCCTTTATTTTTGCCACTAAATCTGGTCCCACATTTACAAAGAACTGGTTAAAACCATTCACCACATCCTCCATATTATTTATGGTCTTATCATTTTCAGTGTAGTATGGGTAATTTGTAGTTTTGGGTCAATTTCTCACAATACCATTTAGTACAGTCCATATACCTTTAATATTGTTTTTATTTTTCTCCACTAATTTATTATAATAGTCTTTCTTACATATCCTCATAATATTAGTTAATTTTTTTTTTTATTTTTTATATTTTTCCTCTGCCTCTATAGTTCGATGCTTTAAGAATTGTCTGTATAATATATTTTTCTTTTTGCAGGCATTTTGTAGCCCCTTGGTGACCCATGGTCTATTTGTATATTTATGTATATTACTGTATTTCTTTATAGGACAATTTTTATTATATAGTTCATTGAATATTATTAAAAATTCATCATATGCTTTATCAACATCTTTTTCTTTATAAACTACATTCCAGTCCTGTATCATTAAGTCATTTTTTAGTGCAATCATGGTTTCTTCAGTTTTTACTCTTATATATTTATAATTTTTAGTATCCTTTTTCTTGCTATAATTACAGTAATATACATTAAAAATAGGTAGGTGGTCACTGATGTCTGTTAATATTAGTCCACTCTCTGTATTATTTTCCAGGATATTAGTAAATATATTATCTATTAAAGTGGTGCTGTGAGAAGTGATCCTGCTTGGTCTGGTAATAGTTGGATACAGTCCCATACTGAACATTGAGTTAATGAACTCAATCTTATGATTAAAGAGGTCGATGGTAAAATCACCACAGATGTACGTGACCTTCTGTGTTGATTTTATAAACATACTTTCCATCCAATCTATAAAAACTTCTATGCTTGATCCAGGAGATCTGTATATACAGCCCACCATTATATTTTTCATTTTTTCACAACATATTTCAACTGTAATACACTCCATCCAATCATCAACAGCTACCGTCATTTTATTATTAATTTTATATTCCAAACTATTATCAACATATATTGCCACTCCCCCTCCTCTTTTATTCTTTCTATTGACATAATTAAATTCATACCCATTCAGCTCAAAATCTACGCCCATCTCATCATTGATCCAAGTTTCTGATATGGCTATTAAATTGAATCGAGTATTGAACTGACTGAGATATTCCTTCATTTTATGGAAATTGGCATACAGACTTCTGGTATTGAAATGAATAATTGATATCTTATTTCCGTCTCTGATCATTGCATTGTATTGATTTTCAGTGTAATACCGGCAGCTGATATTGATGTTGCTGAAAAGATTATTTTCCAGATCAATATTATTTTCCATATCTTGTGTTTTATGCTCAGTATAAAGGAAAGTGTCCAGTTCTTGTGTCCAGTGTCCAATCCTTGTGTCATGATTGTAAATTGCTTTGATTGGCTCCCTCAGAATTTGTCCAGTTCCCCAATATCTTGGATGACCAAGATCTTGGCCTCTTCTGGAGATCCCTTCAGCTTGATGAATATCTTGCAGTTTTGTGTCCAAGTGTTCTGGATTTTCCCCTGTTTCCTCAGTAGTCTTGCCTTTCTTGCAATGTCTGTATTTTTTTTTTGTTAAGTGCTCATTTAAAAAAAAAATGTCGGAGCCTTTCAGTTTCCTCCCTTGCTTTAACAGCTGCATCTTGTACTTTCTGTTGGCAAATCTTATTATTACAGCCAGTTTGCCTGTGTTGCTTCTCCGTGGGAGAGGGTGGGAGATAAAACTCCGACCAGACACAGGGCACCAGGATGGATCAAGCAAGTCCGAGGGGCAGAAGAGGCCAGCATCTCAATCCCCGGACCAACATGTAACTCAGAGGGACAGATGGGGGGGGAGAAAACAGGTTGTTAGGTATGCCCTAAAAATTACACAAGTATTAAATCTGTGTGGTAGGCTCGCAGAGACGAGTCTCTTGACATCAGGCATAACACACAACAATGGCATGTTAATATGGTTAAAAAATATCATGACCTGCTCTGGCTGGATGCTTGATTGGGTGATGGGAGCACACTCCTCAGCAATGATGAGATGCAGATGGGACCCTTAGAGCTGGCAAAGACAATTCAGTTACATTTCACCGGGTCTGGGACATGCGACAGAATGTCTGACGGCCAATTCCCTGCAGGCTACGAGAGCCAGTCGAGGTCTCCACCCTCTCCACCAAAAGATTTTCTGTTGACTCCATGTAACTCAGAGGGACAGATTTTGGGGGAGGGGAAGAAAAAGCAGGTGGTTAGGTATGCCCAATGTCACCTGAATAAGTAGGAACAGTATACATATTGCACTGAGTACAAGCAGGGACTCTGGCAACTAACTAGGACAGCATAACTAAAAGGGGAGAGCCAGAAGGTAACACAGGCATGAGGGAGCCCTGGGACATAAAGCAGCCAGCCACTACACCGTCAACAAACTCGAGTGAGCAAGCGAGTGGGGACTGACAGCATCCATACATCCCAGTTTACCAAAACACCATGTCTGAGGACCCTCTAGATCAGGGGTGTCAAACCTGATCCATAAAGGGCCTTGTGGCTGCAGGTTTTCATTCCAGCCATGCAGCAGCACACCTGACTTGGCTCATTCAATCAACTGAACTGTCTTCACACAGTCAAATACTTGCAGCCACACCCACCCTTGATTAAAGGGTGGGTGTGTCAGTTGATTGAATAAGCCAAATCAGGGTGCTGCTGCATGGCTGGAATGAAAACCTGCAGCCACACGGCCCTTTATGGATCAGGTTTGACACCCCTGCTCTAGATCTACACCTTTACCTCATAAACACCATTAACAAAAGGCTTGACTAAACAAATATGTTTTCAACCTAGACTTAAATGCTGAGACTGTGTCTGATTCCCAAACATTACTTGGAAGGCTGTTCCATAACTGTGGAGCTTTGTAAGAAAAGGCTCTGCCCCCTGATGTAGCCTTCACTATACGAGGTACCAGCAGATAGCCTGCACTTGATCTAAGTAGGCATGGTGGGTCACAGAGGAGCAGAAGTTCACTCAGGTACTGTGGTGCGAGACCATTTAGTGCTTTAGTCAATAGTAGTATTTTATAATCAATACGAAATTTGATTGGGAGCCAATGCAGTGTGGATAAGACAGGCGTGATGTGGTCATATTTTCTAGTTCTAGTAAGGACTCTTGCTGCTGCATTTTGAACTCACTGGAGCTTGTTTATGCACTTATTGGAACATCCAGACAGTAAGGCATTACAATAATCCAACCTGGAGGTAATGAAAGCATGGACTAGTTTTTCCGCATCATGCAATGACATTAAATTTCTTATCTTTGCAACATTTCTGAGATGAAAGAAAGCTATCCAGGTAATGTTATCAATGTGAGTTTCGAATGAAAGACTGGGGTCAATAATCACTCCGAGGTCTTTTACTGCTGCACATGAAGAAACAGAAAGGCCATCCAGAGTCACTGTGCAATCAGAAAACTTACTTCTAGCTGTATGTGGTCCTAGTACAAGTACTTCAGTCTTGTCAGAGTTAAGCAGAAGGAAATTAATAAGCATCCAGTGTCTAATGTCCTTAACACATTCCTCAATTCTATTAAGCTGGTGTCTCTCATCAGGTTTTGCAGAGACATACAACTGTGTGTCATCAGCATAACAGTGGAAACTAATACAATGTTTACGAATAATATCACCCAGAGGTAACATATATAGAGAAAAAAGCAGTGGACCCAAGACAGAACCTTGTGGAACACCAAACTTTACTTCAGTACGTCTAGAAATATCACCATTTATATCAACATACTGATAACGATCAGTTAGATAAGACCTGAGCCAGGAGAGGGCCGTTCCCTTAAAGGGGAATGGAAAGGACCAACAGAAGTTCATTTATTCGTAAAGATTATAATATTTTGTCCACCAATACACGGCAGTTTTTATCAGTAAACACATCGTTTTTTTACAAATCGACACAATAGTTCGAAATATCACAGATTCAAGCACCCCGCCGAAAACCGTTCTACTCGCGAGGAAGAAGCCGGATATGACGTCAGCGCAGTAACCAGGAAAAATTCTCGGATGAATGTTTACATTCCTTTATACGCGTTGAGTTGCGGAATCTTTTTTTTTTGTTGTAGATTCCCCTACATATTATGTGAGAATGCCGAATCGATGTGTTGCTGCAGGTTGCTGTAATATTCCTAGTCACAATGTGACACTTTTTAGGTTTCCAAAGGACTCGCATATGAGAAATCTATGGACAAAACAAGTACAACGAACCCGTGCTCAATGTAACATTCACAAAATATTATGTTAAAGGGATAGTTCGGGATTTTTGACATGAATCTGTATGGCATCCCCATCAATAGTGTTGTGCAAACACACTGACTTACCCCTGACAGCATCCTGTGAGTCCAGTTCTTGTCCAGTTTTGGTCCAGACGAAAGTAGTCCGGCTTGTTGGGGTCACGAAAGTAAAACGTTTTTCGTCTCAAAACAGTATGTGTTCAAAAGAGTGATATATTTGCATCACAAAACCGTTGCCAAATAAAAAGTCAAACCTCGCAATCGCTTGGCACTATTTTCTCTCCCTTCTTATCACTGTGCGCTGCCGGCTTCATCCAGCTGCGGCTCCAGCTTCAAGGATAAGCTGGAGCCGCATAAGTAGGAGTCCCGGCGGGTGGTTTGTATTCGATTCGTTTATATCCCGAACTTGTCAGCTGTCAGATTTATGTTCATGGACCCGGTAAGCTGGTAAATAATATATATTTTTTTTTCTTTACCAAATTCTAACAGAAAACGAGAGCGCCCGAAAGGGAAAACAGAGCCGCTTCATGGCTGTAATGCAAATTGCTTTCCTCCTCAGTATACAAGTGCGCTTCCATGTCAGGGAAAAAGAAACTACCACTGTTGCCTATGTAGTTCCCTATTTATACAAATAGGAGTCATTCAGGATTCAGCCATGACACGGAGCAAAAACATGGCTGAAAGGACATTGCATGGACTGCATGGAGCAAAAATCATCATCAGACACTTCGAGTTCTGTATCTGGCACATATGGTTCAAATCGATATGGTTGAATATCTCTAGGTTGAACCTGTGAAAGTTCTCTTTCTTCTAACCCATTATCATCAGATAATTCTTCTGAAAATTCGGACAAATCCACGCTAATTTCACTGACATCCGAGTCAGACATTGCTTTTCCTTGTTGTTTACACGGAGTGGATTACTGCGCTGACGTCACAATATGGCGCCCAGATTATCGTATGGCAGCAAAAAAAACGAACTGGGATAGCAATTACTGCCGATGTTATTGTTAAATATCTTGGATTTTGTGATTTGGATACTAGCTTGCCGTATATCAAAAGAAAGCAAATTTTATGCTAGATCGCGATATGGAAACAGTTTTAGGACAAATTTTAATGTCCATTCCCCACAACATTTTCTAGTCTATCCAGAAGAATGGAATGATCAATGGTATCAAATGCTGCACTAAGGTCAAGCAACACAAGTAGCGAGACACAGTCCTGATCAGACGCCAACAGTAGGTCGTTTACTACTTTAACCAGTGCTGTCTCTGTGCTATGATGAGGTCTAAATCCTGACTGATCCATTTCATGGATGTTATTTAGGGCTGGGAATCGATCCAGATTTCCTGGATCGATTTGATTCCGATTCATAAGGTCACGATCCGATATCGATTTACTTAGATATTGCTGGATTGTCATTTTAAAGTAAAAACTGTCCCTATTGACAGGAACAGCCCCATATGCGTTTGTGCATGTAATTTAACACCAAATGCCTTCTTCAGTGCAGTTTGATTCGCCGCAGGTTTAGCTGAAACGGTGTCGGCGTGGTGCCTGGATAAGTGGTTGCGGAGATTGGTTGTATTGCCACTATTGAGGTATTTCACTCACGTGACCAAGTCATGTGACACTGCCATTTTGGACGGCACGGCTCGAATCAGTTTGAATGCGAGGAAGGCGACAAACGAAAAACATAAAAGAAAAAGGAGCGAGATGCAGAAAACACCTTCACTATCCAGCGACGTAGGGCATTTACAGGGCGAGCAGAGGGAGAGGTATTTGCAAAAATTGAGGTTAGCAGGCTTAGAGAACGACGTTTACCTGCTTCCACCAGGATTGTTCACTGACAGCTAAGGTTTGTTCACATTTTCATTTACTTTCGGTCCTCAGGATAAACAAAATGTTATTAAATGTCATTGAAATAACTTCTTAGTCTGTTGAGACATGGCCCGTTATAAGTTTTTCCTTTACTGTATTTACTAGTTTACTGAGCGCGCTCCGGGGTGGGCTGGCTGGCTGGCTGGCTAGCTAGCGCTCCGGAGCCGGCTGGCTGGCTGGCTAGCGCTCCGGAGCCGGCTGGATGGCTGGCTAGCGCTCCGGAGCCAGCTGGATGGCTGGCTAGCGCTCCGGAGCCGGCTGGATGGCTGGCTAACGCTCCGGAGCCGGCTGGATGGCTGGCTGGCTAGCGCTCCGGAGCCGGCTGGATGGCTGGCTGGCTAGCGCTCCGGAGCCGGCGGGATGGCTGGCTGGCTAGCGCTCCGGAGCCGGCGGGATGGCTGGCTGGCTAGCGCTCCGGGGCCGGCGGGATGGCTGGCTGGCTAGCGCTCCGGGGCCGGCCGGATGGCTGGCTGGCTAGCGCTCCGGGGCCGGCCGGATGGCTGGCTGGCTAGCGCTCCGGGGCCGGCGGGATGGCTGGCTGGCTAGCGCTCCGGGGCCGGCCGGATGGCTGGCTGGCTAGCGCTCCGGGGCCGGCCGGATGGCTGGCTGGCTAGCGCTCCGGGGCCGGCCGGATGGCTGGCTGGCTAGCGCTCCGGGGCCGGCCGGATGGCTGGCTGGCTAGCGCTCCGGGGCCGGCCGGATGGCTGGCTGGCTAGCGCTCCGGGGCCGGCCGGATGGCTGGCTAGCGCTCCGGGGCCGGCCGGATGGCTGGCTAGCGCTCCGGGGCCGGATGGCTCAGTAAACTAGTAAATCCAGTAAAGGAAAAACTTGAGACTGAAAGGTTTTAACAGTCATCCAAATGACTGAACGTAAACATTGCTACAGTAACATACCAGCTACTGTTGTTGACATTAGCTAGCTTGCCGTCCAAAATGGTGGACACCGGGGCGTCACGTGACCCTGTGACGTCAGGTGAAATACCTCAATATTTTACCTCTATGTGGCACAGTTTGCACACTGCTTTTGTTCTGTCAACTTCGTCTCTGTCCTCGTAACGTTTGAATCTAAAGTAATGCCATACATCAGCTTTCAGGCCAGGCGGTAATTTTAGCTGTGCAGCTTCAACCATCTCGCGTTCTTAAGTTTCGGTTTCGTTTGCTGGCACCCGCTTTTTATAGCGGTCCTTGCGCGGTCAAGAAAATAGTGCCTATAGCCACCTGGAAGAGCTCGATCCACACATTTTTGATTGAATCGATCTCGTATTTTTTGAACGTGAATCGATATCGGATCGTGGATCGATCTTTTGAACCCAGCCCTAATGTTATTCCTATGTAAATATGAGCATAACTGCTGTGCCACAGCTTTTTCAAGGATCTTGGAGATAAAGGGGAGGTTTGATATTGGCCGATAATTGGACAGCTGACAGGGATCAAGGTTAGGTTTTTTAATCAGGGGTTTGATAACTGCTAGTTTAAAGGATTTGGGTACATAGCCAATCGTAAGAGAAGAATTTATTATTTTTAGAAGCGGTTCAATTACTTCAGGTATTATCTGTTTGAATAGACGTGTAGGTAAGGGATGTACACAAGTTGAGGCTTTTGATGCAGAGATTAATGAAAGTAATTCAGTTTCTTTAAGGGGAGTAAAACATTCTAACTGATGATTTTGCTACAGTATTAAATAGGAATCTAGGATTATTTTTGTTATCTTCTATTAAGGAGGAGAAATATGTTGATCTCGCAGCACTAAGAGCTTTTCTATACTTCAGGAAGCTCTCCTTCCACGCTAATGTGAACACGACCAATTTTGTTTGACGCCATTTACGTTCCAATTTTCGAGTGGTCTGTTTTAAAGTGTGTGTGTCATCATTATACCAGGGTGCTAAATTTTTGTCTCGGACCATTTTCTTTTTTAGAGGAGCTACATTATCTAAGGTATGGCGGAATGTTGACTCTAAGCATTCAGTTGCCTGATCAAGTTCTGCAGGGGCTGACAGTGACCCAATCAGAGTTGATAACTCTGGGAGATCATTTATAAAGCTCTGTGCAGTAGTTGACATGAAAGTATGTTTAATACAGTAGCGTGGTGAGGTGCATTATTACTCAGACATAGTTTGAATGAGATGAGATAATGATCTGAGATAACTTCAGACTGTGGAAGTATGACTATATTGTCTACGTTTAATCTGAATGTTAGTATTAGATCAAGGGTGTGACCACCATTATGGGTCAGTCCTATGACATTCTGATTAATCCCTACTGAATCTAAGATGGACACAAACACTGTTTTTAAAGGGTCTTCTGGGTTATCGAAGTGAATATTAAAATCTCCGACAACTAATGCTTTGTCTAAGGAAATAACCAGATCTGAGATAAAATCTGCAAATTCAGAAAAAAACTCAGAATATGGCCCCGGGGGCCTGTAAATATTAAGCAATGGAATTAACTGGGCAGACTTATTTTTCGAGGCTACATACATTATATGAGTATGAAGAACTTCAACTGTATTAAATTTATAACCAGGTTTTTATGTTACACCTAGATAATCATTATAAATAACCACGACGCCTCCTCCTCTGCCAGTTAGACGAGGCTGGTGTATATAACTGTATCCAGGAGGACTCGCTTCATTTAATGTTATATATTCATTTGGCTTAATCCATGTTTCAGTTAAACAAAGTACATTAAACTCCTGATCACTAATGAGTTCATTAACCATTAGCGCTTTAGATGTAAGAGATCTAATATTTAATAGCCCCACCTTTAGATCAAAGGTGCTGGCAGCAGCTGTACAGTCAGTATGATCTAATTTTATATTGATTAGGTTACTGGAACAAACTCTTTGAAAATTTCTACCTTTTTGTTGAGCTCGGGGAACAGACACAGTCTCAATGTAGTGGACCCTGAGTGACGACTCTGTGCAGCTAGCAGACAGTTGGTTTAGCCTGTTCGTCTGCTCCCTGGCCTTGGCTCTGGATTGTCAGAAATTAACTAGGCCTGTTCTGAGACTATGACCTATGCTGCAGGAAATGAGAGCAGCACCTTCCCGAGTGGGATGGATACCGTCCCGCCCTAACAGGCCAGCAGTGCCCTCAAAATTAGTCCAATTATCTATAAAGCCCACAATGTTTTCAGAGCACTACCTGGACAACCAGCAGTTCAGCGACCATAACCTGCTGTAAGCTACATCGCCACGCCGCATTGGGATGGGGCCAGAGCATACTACAGCATCGGACATCACCTTCGCTAATTTAAACACCTCTACAAAGTTACTCTTAGTAACCTCAGACTGACGAAGGTGTATATCATTAGCTCCTGCATGGATAACTATCTTTGAGAACCTGTGCTTGCCTAGGACCTTAAGATTACCTGCTATGTCCGGCACCCTGGCTCCCGGTATACACCTGACTAAAGCTGCTGGTGCCCCTAAAGGCTGAGCTAATTTCACATGCCGTATGATAGAGTCCCCTATAACCAGAGCTCTTTCAGGTTTCTCAGTGGGTGCATCACCAAGGAGAGCAAACCTGTTCGGCACGTGACGCGGAGAGGAGTGGTGCTCCTGTGGGTGAGCCTCAAAGGTAGCTTTGGCTCTACGCTTATGCTGCTGAGCCATCACCCATTCGCCCCGCTGTAAGGGCTCTAATGCCGGAGTTGGGGGATTACTAACTCCGCCTAGGGCATCCAGACTTTCCCCTACAGAAACTACACTGTTCTCACGCTCACTAACCTTCTCTAAAGCCTGGACACGTGCTTCTAGCACTGTAATCTTCTCCGTCAGAGAGCTAACTAATCTGCACTTATCACAAATAAAGCTAATAAAGCTATCACTAGCGACGGAGGAAGAATGACTAAACATCCTGCACTCAGCACACTGAACAGGCTGAAGGTGTGCCATGATAAAAAGATTCACGTACCTTAATCGAAGATCTGTTTATATTAAAGCAGATCCGATGTGGATGGCCTCCGCTTGTGGTCTTTACACAGGAGGAGAGAAAAAGAAAGCTTCCGGTCTCGGCGTTCTTCCGAAAAAAGAGAGAAAGAAAAAAAAAACAGGAAAAGGAAAGCAAAAGTGAAAAGTACAAAAAGGAAAGCGACAGTACAATAAAAATGAAGAGGATACTGGAAAATTATTTGTAGAAAAAAAGTTAAAAAAGGATTAGTAATTAATGCCAGCACTCGCGGGAAAAAAGGACTCGGCGCAAACAACTCCGGAACCAGGAAGTGCGCAAGCCAGGAAGTCAGGAACATAGATTTACATAGAAGACTAGATGCCTCGTCCCCGTTGCCCGTCAACGAAGTCGAATGTCCGCACATGGCGGCCATCTTACCTCAGACAGCTGGCTTACCCATTACATTGTGTTGGTAGCGATATGTACTTTTCAGATGAACGTAACTTCCTCAAATTTCAATCGATATTCAAACGGTTTGGTTTGTTATATAAAAAATTAAACAGAAGTATGTATTTATGATATTAATGATGAATAATCATTTTATGTTTAAAAAAAATACGCATAGCTTGGCAAAAATATTTCAGTATACTGCAGACTGTAAGACAGGATGCATGCTGAAATTCCTATGCTGTGAGAAGCCTAACACTGCATACTTATGGATAACTGCAGCCTTAGGACAAATAACCATACAATTTATTTCCAATTTTTAGTGAAAATATTTTTACATGTGATAGGGCCGTAGGGGAAGCTAAAGTTAAATAAACAGCTTACTCACTTCTGAAACTTCAGAAATACTTCATCCACCTCAAACCTAATGCACTCACATCATAGCATAATAACAAATGCACTGCCCGAGTAAGTAATAGTATAAAACAGTGACAGCGACTCACGGTAGTTTGTGACAAAAAAAGCATTTAATTAATCACATGTGGTTATACTTCCAAGGATAAAAAGATATCTTTACATTTACAAAAATAACATTCAAAGCTGATTATCATGTCAAAGTCAATATATGTTAGCACAGAAGATTGCAATTTCATTTGACTAAGCTCCAATGTGCAGTTAAAATAAAACTAAACATACTGATATAAATATCTACAATTAAAACACACACATCATCTTGTCATCAAAGTCAGTACTTTGATTTCCTGTAAATCATAATGTGAGTGCTGGGCTGTGCTGTGCTTGCGTAAGTCTTCATACCCCTTGTCTGTGGTAAGATGGCCGCCCTGTGCGGACGTTCTGGAATGCGCGGTGAGGAATCTAGTCTTCTATGTAAATCTATGGTCAGGAAGGCAAATACCGGAAACCGGAGCACCCTTCTCCAAATATAACGCTTCTCATTTAAACCAAAAAGTTCTATTTTGGTCTCATCTGTCCATTTTTCTTCAGTACATTTTTTTATTGGAACATTTTTCCAATAGCTTTCTGGCTTGTCCACGTGATCTTTAGCAAACTGCAGAAGAGCAGCAATGTTCTTTTTGGAGAGCAATGGCTTTCTCCTTGCAAACCTGCCATGCACACCATTGTTGTTCAGTGCTCTCCTGATGATGGACTCATGAACAGTTACATTAGCCAATTTGAGAGGTCTTCAGTTGCTTAGAAGTTATCCTGGGGTCCTTTGTGACCTTGCCAACCATTATGTGCCTTGCTCTTGGAGTGATCTTTGTTGGTTGACCACTCCTGGGGAGATTAACAATGGTCTTGAATTTCCTCCATTTGTACACAATCTGTCTGACTGTGGATTGGTGGAGTCCAAACTCTTTAGAGATGGTTTTGTAATCTTTTCCAGCCTGATGAGCATCAACAATGCTTTTTCTGAGGTCCTTAGAAATCTCCTTTGTTCTTGCCATGATACACTTCCACAAACATGTGTTGTAAAGATCAGACTTTGATAGATCCCTGTTCTTTAAATAAAACAGGGTGCCCACTCACACCTGATTGTCATCCCACTGATTGAAAACACCTGACTCTAATTTCACCTTCAAATTAACTGCTAATCCTCGAGGTTCACATACTTTTGCCACTCACAGATGTGTCATATTGGATCATCTCATCTCATTATCTCTAGCCGCTTTATCCTGTTCTACAGGGTCGCAGGCAAGCTGGAGCCTATCCCAGCTGACTACGGGCGAAAGGCGGGGTACACCCTGGACAAGTCGCCAGGTCATCACAGGGCTGACACATAGACACAGACAACCATTCACACTCACATTCACACCTACGGTCAATTTAGAGTCACCAGTTAACTTAACCTGCATGTCTTTGGACTGTGGGGGAAACCGGAGCACCCGGAGGAAACCCACGCGGACACGGGGAGAACATGCAAACTCCACACAGAAAGGCCCTCGCCGGCCACGGGGCTCAAACCCGGACCTTCTTGCTGTGAGGCGACAGCGCTAACCACTACACCACCGTGCCGCCCCATATTGGATCATTTCCTCAATAAATAAATGACCAAGTATAATATTTTTGTCTCATTTGTTTAACTGGGTTCTCTTTATCTACTTTTAGGACTTGTATGAAAATCTGATGATGTTTTAGGTCATATTTATGCAGAAATATAGAAAATTCTAAAGGGTTCACAAACTTTCAAGAACCACTGTAGATGGTTGTATATTGAATACAAAGTTTGAAAAATTATTAAAAACAAATTATGCAAATTAATGTTTAATTAGTATTAATTATGCAAATGAGGTTTAAAAAAGTTTAATCTGTAAGCTCAATAAAAAAGTAATAAAATATTATTTCTCATACCCTCTTTATGCTCTGTAGGCCTTTGTATTTCTCAAAAGTCAGGCCTACTAGTGTTTATATGAAAGAATATAAATGATAATATTCACAGCTTTCAAGGTTAACTTCTAAAAAGCTGTGTGATCATATCCAGTAAACAATTCCAATTAATTTTATTGAAATTGACACTCGCATTTCTGACTTTTTTTAAAATATCTTTCCAACCACTAAGAGCTCAATATTTTTCATCAAAACAACTACAGTTATATTCTAAAATAGTTATTTATTTACCTGAATCACTTTGATTAAAAAACAAGTAGGTAAAGCTATGAAAACTCACTTCAAAGTCTCCCGTGAATCATAACATCAAAACTCGCTGAAGGACAATTTTGCTCAATACTTCAACAGAAACAGTGACAGCAAGAGAACATCCCTTGAAAGGTTATCCAATTGATATCAGTCAGAAACCGTTTAGAAGAGAGAGAGCCTGACCACTTTCCCGTGACTCAGAAAGCACCGGCAGTTTCCCGACGTCACGCAAGCAGAGAGTGCACTCTGTTGTACGAACTTCAACCTGCCATTACTCCCAAAGTATTGAACAGATTTTAACGAGATATATTTCTTTGGAAAGCAGAGATTATAAGCTTTTTTAATGATAGTATTCACGATCGAAAATATTCAAGAGTTAAGCAATGACAGATTTAGAAACTTAGATGAGCGTCTGCATGGACAATTTTCACAGCACGGCCAGCGAGCGTCTGATATGCCTGTATGTAACCGACTATTTTGTTGTCATTCATAATGAACAACATAGAACAACCTGGAAACCTGGATATTGAATGTTTCCTTGAGCACAGCAAGGACCATGAGCCATTAGTCAGAAAATATCAAAACAAGTGAGGATCTAATGAAATGCAACGGATGCCCCTATTTATCATGGCTCTGTCTCCGGCAGTGCATCCCAAATGCTGATTCCTCTGATTACTCCCACCTGCAGCTTGTTTCATGGCTCATTTTTGGGACTGAATATTTACCCAACTTTTCCTTCCTCAATTTGCTGAGCCTTGCATCTTGTGTGTTAATACTGCCATGGTGTTGTTTTGAATTTCATAGTATTATCCTTCTTGTTTGCTCTCTGTTTTCTTGTTATGCCATTAATTTATCCTTTTACTTAGCTGTGAGAAACTTATGCCACCTAACCCTGAGCACATTGCTTGACCATGTTGCACCCATTTCATGTACACATTGTTAAAAGCAAATATAATCCACAGTCCTTTACTGGCATAGGCTGGTTCATTGCGCTATGTTTTTTTTTCCAACAATCTATTGAATAACTTTATAATACTATCACAGCTCATCAAAAAATGTAGTTCTGACCTGTTCCATCCATCCATTATCCATAACCACTTATCCTGTGCAGGGTCGCAGGCAAGCTGGAGCCTATCCCAGCTGACTATGGGCGAGAGGCAAGTACACCCTGGACAAGTCGTCAGATCATTGCAGGGCTGACACATAGAGACAAACAACCATTCACACTCACATTTAGAGCCACCAATTAACCTAACCTGCATGTCTTTGGACTGTGGGGGAAACCAGAGCACCCAGAGGAAACCCATGCAGGCATGGGGAGAACATGCAAACTCCACACAGAAAGGCCCTCATCAGCCACTGGGCTCGAACGTAGAACCTTCTTGCTGTGAGGTGACAGTGTCATACTTGCCAACTTTTCAAAATTCTCATGGGGGAGAAAAGTGTGTGAACGACATTTTCAAGTGGACGAGAGTATGATGCATGGTTGAAATGATAAAAACAGTGGATCCCAATTAATTGCAAACCATTTGAAATTCATACAATTAAAGAGTTTTTGAATTGTTGATATTGTTCTATCAATTACTATAGGTTATGGGATTCATGTATCAGGGATTCATGTATCATGTATCTCATGATAGCTCAGAGTGAAAAATCTGAAATAATACTCATCTTGAATTTTAATATAATAACAGTGAAAGGGAAGTCTGCTTAAATCAGATTTTTAGCTGAAAAATCTCATGCCTGAATATTGTATACATACAGAGACCCACAGAAAATAACACAAGTGATGCTTTAGAAGAATGTTTATAATTTCTTAAAATAGTCACAGTGAATGAAAGCATTATTGGATTGCATCAAATGTGTTTTCCTTCTGTAAGCTCATATAAAAATACAGATAACTATAATATCATACATAATTTAATTTTAATAAGATTTAACCAAAATAGTAACAACTCAGTGAAATAAATACTGCACTGTCTTAGTACTACTAAAATGCATCTCTATCCCTAAACACTTTCCAACAGAATTTTTAAAAAGCACTAGAAATACTATCAAAATCCTATCAGAATGCATCAAAGGAATTTGCTCATTTGCAAACTTTGACTGAAAGTTTTCAAACAAAATTTAAAAACGGCACTATAAATACTACCATACTATCAAAATATACTCCACAAAGAAATTCACTCAAACGCAAAATTTTAGTACTACCAAAATACACTCACTAGTAATCTTTCACTTAAAACCTCAAAACTCTATCAAAATCAATCACTTTCCAGATAATTCACTTGTAAACTTTCACTTAAAACTTTCAAACATGAATTCAAAATAGCACTAATACACAACTACACTATTCAAATACACTCACCAAACAAATTCTCTGTCATGCAAAATTTCACTAAACACTTTAGAAGTTGTACAGTTTGTTTCTGAAATGGTATGGCAGACTAGTTTAATTTCACACTCAAAATGTCCATTATATTCTGATTTAAGGTATCTTTACCTTAAAATGTGTAACTGGCTGGTCGAACATTTGCTTATCCGTGGAAATTCATTCTCCCATGCAGCCTGGTATTTGCATTCATATTTTTGCCATTTGGTATTGGGTTTAGTGACCATGATGAATGACTGCTTGTAAAAAATGTCGGACAGCCTGGGTGAATCCTACATTATGGAACTGACTGTCGTTCTGTTCATTGATTGGTTAAAAATCAGTTGACGTCAGCAGTGTTTCTCATACAATTCTGATTGGACATAATTAGGAGTATTTTTAACTTGGCGGTTGGGATTTCCCAAAACCGGGAGATTATCCAGTTTTTAACAAATATGATCAGGAGGCGGGAGACGGAGGCTAAAATCAGGAGCCTCCCACCGAAATCGGGAGGGTTGGCAAGTATACAGTGTTGACCACTACCCCGTGCCACCCTGACCTGTTCTTATATTTAATAATTATTTCATAGATCTTATTTGCTACTACTACTATAATTATTATTAAGCCACTATAAGCCTCAGATCAGTCTATGTCATGCTCACACCATGCCAAATTGGGACACTGTGTCTCTTTTATGAACCAATGTCTTCATGGGCAGTGTAAAGTCTATAGATAGAGCATTCTCTGTGTTTAGAACGAATATAAAGTGCTTATATTAGTCTCAAGCCTGAGTGACAAATGCTTTCAGCACAGTATTGGTATTGATTGGCTCCATGAGTGGGGAAAGCATAGTGTAAAACTAGGGTAATGAAATTAGTGTAAAGCAGTCCTTGTATTATTGGAGAGAAGGGATGAGGCAATGATTAAGTTCAGACATGTCGGAGTGCCAAACCGAAGATGTTTGCATTCTTTGGGTGAAAACAATGAGGCCAGATGCAGAAAAAGAAGAATATGAATAATATGTCTCTGATGAAATATCTTCAAGACAGCAACATCTGTATCTTTTAGATGGCTTGTTACATACCTACAAGACAGTGAGAACAGCTGTGAGCTATCAAGTTGTTCTAGAAAGAAGGGAATGTGATGAGGCTTTTGACAAGCCAGCCTCAATAGGAGATAAATAGAAATCTAAAAATAGAGAATGAATTTATATTGAGCCCAAGTTTAATTAGTTTTACAGACAAGCTATTCTAATGGGGGCGGCATGGTGGTGTAGTGTTGCCTCACAGCAAGAAGATTCTGGGTTCAAACCCAGTAGCCTAAAGGGGCCTTTCTGTATGGAGTTTGCATGTTCTCCTCATGTCTGCGTGGGTTTTCTCTGGGTGCTCTGGTTTCCCTCACAGTCCAATGACATGGAGGTTAGGATAATTGGTGGCTGTAAGTTGACCATAGGTGTGAATGGTTGTTTGTCTTTATGTGATGACCTGACGACTTGTCCAGGGTGTACCCTGCCTCTCACCCATAGTCAGCTGGGATAGGCTCCAGCTTGCCCAGGATCCTGCACTGGATAAGTGGTTATGGATAATGGATGGAGATCCATTCCTTGTAAAGGAAAACACTTCTGACTGCAATGTCTTCTCTAATTTATCCTCTTGAGGTCTACGTTATTCTTAATGTAATGAAAGAATAACGTTCCCTCTGGCCTTCAATGAGTTATACAACAAACTTATTTCAGGCTAATTTAAGTTATGGGATGACCCTTAAATTGACAAGGGGTATTTCCAGAAGGATAAATTTTGGATGGGTGGTGACAAGGACTTAGACTGAAACAGTTATTTAAATTCACAGGAAATAGGCTGAATAAAATCACTATTATTTATGCTGTATAAGTCCCTGGACTCTGTTAGTTTTTCATTTTCTTTTGGAAACTGAAAATTCAGCTTTATTCAGTGGTTTCCTTATTGAATTCGACATTTGTGCAAGCTTTGCTTTTTTATTTCAATATTTTTTTTCTTTTACTGTTCACTGTTATAATATACAGCTATGGGGGAAAAAGACCCCCCCCCCCCCCTTTTTTTTTTTCCTTAAATCAGCATCTCTATGGATGGCAGCCATTTCGTTCCAGTGTTTGTGCTGGAATTTCAACACAAGAACACCTCATTTTACTTAATGAGGTATTGATTCAGTGATCACCTGAACCAAATAATATTTAAAAAGGAAAATTATTTTTAAAAAAACCACTGCTGTGGTCATCACTATCCTCTTACAGTACGACCAGGTTGGATGTCAAAACCAGTGATAGTAGTAGTGTAAATTAATTGGAAAACAAAAATATCTATTCATCATGCCAAAAGAGTTAAAAAGAAGTTTTCAGTCAAGAAAAGAAGGGTTCTGTTGTGTAGTGGTTCACACTTTCTCCTCACAGCAAGAAGGTTCTGGGTTCAAGCCCAGTGGCCAACAGGGGCCTTTCTGTGTGGAGTTTGCATGTACTCCCCGTGTCTGCGTGGGTTTCCTCTGGGTGCTCCGGTTTCCCCCACAGTCCAAGGGCATGTAGGTTAGGCTAATTGGTGGCTCTAAATTGACCATAGGTATGAATGTAAGTGTGAATGGTTGTTTGTCTCTATGTATCAGCCCTGCAATGATCTGGGGACTTGTTCAGGGTGTACCCTGCCCCATAGTCAGCTGGCATAGGCTCCAGCTACCTTGAGACCCTGAACAGGATAAGTGAGGATGGATGGATGGATGGATGGATGGATGGATGAAAAGATGGATGGATTCATTTCATTCATCTTCCCTAAGTCAGGGTGTGAGTGCATCCAGAACTGATCCCAGGATCAGTTGGCTTAATCCACATGGCTTTGGACTGCAGAAGGAAATCAGAGCACCTGTAGGAAGCCCACACAGATTAATGTTCCATTTTGGAACATTAATCTTTTGGCACTCACCTGATTTTTTTTATTTTATTTTTTTTTTATTTTTTGGCACTTAACACATTTGGAGCCAAAGTCTTCTCTCATATATATATATATATATATATATATATATATATCATTATCTCTAGCCGCTTTATCCTTCTACAGGGTCGCAGGCAAGCTGGAGCCTATCCCAGCTGACTACGGGCGAAAGGCGGGGTACACCCTGGACAAGTCGCCAGGTCATCACAGGGCTGACACATAGACACAGACAACCATTCACACTCACATTCACACCTACGGTCAATTTAGAGTCACCAATTAACCTAACCTACATGTCTTTGGACTGTGGGGGAAACCGGAGTACCCGGAGGAAACCCACGCGGACACGGGGAGAACATGCAAACTCCACACAGAAAGGCCCTCGCCGGCCCCGGGGCTCGAACCCAGGACCTTCTTGCTGTGAGGCGACAGCGCTAACCACTACACCACCGTGCCGCCCTATATATATATATAATATGAGAGAGAAGACTTTGGTTCCAAAATGTGCTAAGTGCCAAAAAACATCAGGTGAACGCCAAAAGATTAATGTTCTAAAATCAATTTAATGCAAAACCTTTCCATATCCACCACATTTCTTTTTATTGTACATCCCCTTTCTTTCCAAAACACGACAAGCACGACTCATGATTTTCAAAAGAATGTGATTTCCCTGCTCGACCAATCACATTGTTTCAAATATGGAAACAGTAATGATGGCTCCCACTGACTGTCAACATCATGGTGAATCCCCATCTTTTTAGTGAGATTTTGAATGAAATAAATGAATAACTTTAATGGAATCAAACATTTCTTATCTTAATGTTTTACATTATTATTCCAGCAGAGAATGTGTTCCATTGTTATTTTCCACTTTGAGTGCACCTGATTCCTCCTGGGATCTAGATATGTCATTCAATATATAGTATATTTAGGCACTGCCTAAAAGTGGAGCTCCTGATGAGTGTAAAAGTTGTTTGTAAATAATCCCACATTATTTAAAAAAAATGCACTGGATAAAAAAAAATCTATGTTAAGTAAATGCATATAGAAATGTTGTCTGGTGGTGAAGTTTATGAGATGTTGCCTTGCATGATCGGGTTCACTGTGGTCGGAAAAGCTATCAAAAATCAGGTTGATGCTTTATCATATTCCCTTCAGTATGGAGGTGTCTTTCATGCTTCATTCTGCTCAGGTCTGAATTTGACTGTACATGCTGTACAAGGTGTCCAAACTTCTAAATTTATTGTTCAGGCTCAAAAGTTTATCCTTAAATAAATTAATAATAATAATAATAATAATAATAACAATAACAATAATAATAATAATAATAATAATAATAATAATAATAATAATAATAATAATAATAAATTCCATGTAAACATCTGACTGGGTCTATTAACATTCCTCAGAGATTTGTGTGTAAAGTAGACTGGGGATTGTAGACAATAAGATGAATGTAATTTGGTAAAATCTGTGGTCCAGTATACAGTAAGGGATGGTCCAAGTTCAGAGGCTATCATATTTGTAGATCAACTTTACTTCTTGTTTCTAGTTATATCACACACACACACACACACACACACACACACACACACACACACACACACACACACAAAATCGTTTTTTATTGATGTAATGGATTTATAGCATCTTGGAAAGGAAGAAAAAAAATGTGTCATGGATATATTGCATTTTGGAAAAACAAATAATTTCTTTGATAAAATTGTGATTTGCATGTTTAATGTTATTACAACCTCATAGTGTTATATTAAAGTTTCAAACAGAAAATAGTGACTTTCATACCCATTTTTGTAAAAGAAAATACTTTTTTTCTCAAGTTAATGACAGTAGATTTATTGCATTTTGGAACCCAACTCTTCATATGGATCCATGAATATATTATGTATATTATGTATTATGTCTGCATTTTGGGTAAAACGAAAAGTTTTGGATGCTGCTCTACTAAGTACCATTCTGTATGGTTGCAAGTCCTGGCTGGAATCAGGCAAGAACACAGCCCAGCCTGGATATAACACAGCCTTGAAAACTCTCCTGGGAGTCAGACAGATGACACCCAATGATCTGTTTTTTTTGGAAGTGGAGTACCCTTCATTACAAGCAAAAGTGATGAACATTCAGCAAAGATTTCTGTCGCGCATGTTAAATGACAGAAGCGGGTTGCCTGATGACCCGTTTCACACCATATGGAAGATTTGTAGTGATGTTAAAACGTCTGGCATGAGGTACCTACAAAGTCTCCAAGATGCACATGATCATGTGATGGTGGATATAACACACCGTAAACATTCTGTCATATCATCAGAATGGTCTAAGTATAAGACATGTTGCAACTTGAATCCAGACTTATCCTCACCAGGTATATATACCTCGCCTGACATTGCAGAGCACAGGAGAATAACAACCACTAGATTACACCTTTCATCTCACAATCTTGTTGTGGAGACTGGTCGATGGGCTCGAATTCCATGCAATGAACAATTATGCCCTTGTGGTGCAGTTTAAACTGAAGAACATATCCTTTGTAAATGCCCATTGACTGCAGATATCAGATCAGAGAACTCACATATGAATTTTTCAAACATTCATGATTTTTTAAAAAGCTCTGATAAAGTAAGAGTGTGTAAAGTAAAACCCCGATTCCAAAAAAGTTGGGACAAAGTACAAATTGTAAACAAAAACGGAATGCAATGATGTGGAAGTTTCAAAATTCCATATTTTATTCAGAATAGAACATAGATGACATATCAAATGTTTAAACTGAGAAAATGTATCATTTAAAGAGAAAAATTAGGTGATTTTAAATTTCACGACAACAACACATCTCAAAAAAAGTTGGGACAAGGCCATGTTTACCACTGTGAGACATCCCCTTTTCTCTTTACAACAGTCTGTAAACGTCTGGGGACTGAGGAGACAAGTTGCTCAAGTTTAGGGATAGGAATGTTAACCCATTCTTGTCTAATGTAGGATTCTAGTTGCTCAACTGTCTTAGGTCTTTTTTGTCGTATCTTCCGTTTTATGATGCGCCAAATGTTTTCTATGGGTGAAAGATCTGGACTGCAGGCTGGCCAGTTCAGTACCCGGACCCTTCTTCTACGCAGCCATGATGCTGTAATTGATGCAGTATGTGGTTTGGCATTGTCATGTTGGAAAATGCAAGGTCTTCCCTGAAAGAGATGTCGTCTGGATGGGAGCATATGTTGCTCTAGAACCTGGATATACCTTTCAGCATTGATGGTGTCTTTCCAGATGTGTAAGCTGCCCATGCCACACATACTAATGCAACCCCATACCATCAGAGATGCAGGCTTCTGAACTGAGCGCCGATAACAACTTGAGTCGTCCTTCTCCTCTTTAGTCCGAATGACACGGCGTCCCTGATTTCCATAAAGAACTTCAAATTTTGATTCGTCTGACCACAGAACAGTTTTCCACTTTGCCACAGTCCATTTTAAATGAGTCTTGGCCCAGAGAAGACGTATGCGCTTCTGGATCATGTTTAGATACGGCTTCTTCTTTGAACTATAGAGTTTTAGCTGGCAACGGTGGATGGCACGGTGAATTGTGTTCACAGATAATGTTCTCTGGAAATATTCCTGAGCCCATTTTGTGATTTCCAATACAGAAGCATGCCTGTATGTGATGCAGTGCCGTCTAAGGGCCCGAAGATCACAGGTACCCAGTATGGTTTTCCGGCCTTGACCCTTATGCACAGAGATTCTTCCAGATTCTCTGAATCTTTTGTTGATATTATGCACTGTAGATGATATGTTCAAACTCTTTGCAATTTTACACTGTCAAACTCCTTTCTGATATTGCTTCACTATTTGTGGGTGCAGAATTAGGGGGATTGGTGATCCTCTTCCCATCTTTACTTCTGAGAGCCGCTGCCACTCCAAGATGCTCATTTTATACCCAGTCATGTTAATGACCTATTGCCAATTGACCTAATGAGTTGCAATTTGGTCCTCCAGCTGCTCCTTTTTTGTACCTTGAACTTTTCCAGCCTCTTATTGCCCCTGTCCCAACTTTTTTTGAGATGTGTTGCTGTCATGAAATTTCAAATGAGCCAATATTTGGCATGAAATTTCAAAATGTCTCACTTTCAATATTTGATATGTTGTCTATGTTCTACTGTGAATACAATATCAGTTTTTGAGATTTGTAAATTATTGCATTCTGATTTTATTTACAATTTGTACTTGGTGGTGTAGTGGTTAGCGCTGTCGCCTCACAGCAAGAAGGTCCTGGGTTCGAGCCCCGGGGCCGGTGAGGGCCTTTCTGTGTGGAGTTTGCATGTTCTCCCCGTGTCCGCGTGGGTTTCCTCCGGGTGCTCCGGTTTCCCCCACAGTCCAAAGACATGCAGGTTAGGTTAACTGGTGACTCTAAATTGACCGTAGGTGTGAATGGTTGTCTGTGTCTATGTGTCAGCCCTGTGATGACCTGGCGACTTGTCCAGGGTGTACCCCGCCTTTCGCCCGTAGTCAGCTGGGATAGGCTCCAGCTTGCCTGCGACCCTGTAGAAGGATAAAGCGGCTAGAGATAATGAGAGAGAGAGAGAGAGAGAGATTTGTACTTTGTCCCAACTTTTTTGGAATCTGGGTTGTATGTGTTAATTCCATGAAAAGGTATTAGTAGGCTTTTTCATAACCCCAGCATTTTCTTTTGAGTAGCAGGGCCTAGGTTATACTTTGCTGTCCAGCCTTAAATCTGATGAAATTCTACTGTTATAGGTTCATATTTGTGGCCCTTGAGATGTTCTTGTTATTTTATGTGTGCTTATTTCCTCATCTTGGCTTGATATTATTATTTTATTTCATTTTATTTTATTTTTTGTAAAAGCTGTATTATTCATGTTATTTGTCCGCTCTGCTCGCTGTACATATATCGGATTTTATAGTAATAAACTAATCTAATCTAATCTATTGATATCATATACTGTACTGACCCATAAAGGGTTAGCGATCCAGATTAATACTTTTGTGATGAGTTCAAATCTCTCTCAGACCCTTGATAGTTAATTATCATTCCATAAACGACAGCTTTCTTGCCCGTTGTCTGATTGAAATTCTTAAAAGAAGCAGCATGGCTTTCTTTAAAGACACCATTAAATCCCAGTTAATTGACAACACTGCAAGATTAGCAATTCCTTTACATTAAAGAATTGAACCACACAGTAATTAATTAGGGTATGCATATATAACAGCAAATGAAAGTGTATTTATTGGTTCAGGCTGTAAAAGGATTCCAGTTTCTGCTGAGGAGAGCAATATTTCTGTTATTGTTTGACTCTAGCCCCAGGGACTGGATGCAGTATCTGTGTTCACACCTGCCATTACCAAGACACAATAATATCATGACAACTGAATATGTTTCTCGTCCAATTTTAGGTTATTTATCCATCTATCCATTATCCATAACCGCTTATCCTATGCAGGGTCATGGGCAAGCTGGAGCCTATCCCAACTGACTATGGGCGAGAGGCGGGATACACCCTGGACAAGTTGCCAGATCATCACAGAGCTGACAGATAGAGACAAACAACAATTCACACTCACATTCACACCTACGGTCAGTTTAGAGAGCCTCCAATTAGCCTAACCTGCATGATTTTGGACTGTGGGGGAAACTGGGGAAATTGGAGCACCCGGAGGAAACCCACACAGACACAGGGAGAACATGCAAACTCCACACAGAAAG
This sequence comes from Neoarius graeffei, assembly GCF_027579695.1. NCBI lineage: Eukaryota > Metazoa > Chordata > Actinopteri > Siluriformes > Ariidae > Neoarius > Neoarius graeffei. The sequence goes on along the minus strand of NC_083576.1, from coordinate 17,485,822 downwards.
GCCCCCATCAGCCACTGGGCTCAAACCCAGAACCTTCTTGCTTTGAGGCAACAGTGCCAACCACTACACCACTGTGCTGGCCCTTTAGGTTATTTATAATATGTAAAATGTCATAGCAGCTCTGATGTCTCCAGTTCATTCCTGAGATCAGGTTTCTGCGTGTGTGGATTTCTGTGTATTCTCGCAATGTCTGTGTGGGTTTTCTTTGAGTTCCCTGGTATCCTCTCACCTCCTCATAAATACATACTAGATGGTGGATTTGCGATAACAAATTCCCCTTAGGTGTGAAGGAATTTGTGAATACGCATGGTGCATGGTGTCCTGGGATTGACAAGGGTGTATTCCTGCCAGGCTTGTAGTACTTGAGTCTGACTCATGCCCTAATTTTGGCTACGTTCACACTGCAGGCTGAAGTGACTCAAATCCGATCTTTTCGCCCATATGTGACCTGTATCCGATCTTTTATTGACAATATGAACGACACAGATCCGATTTTTTCAAATCCGGCCCAGGCCGTTTGGATATGTGGTCCTAATTCCGATTCCTATCCGCTCTTTTCATATGCGACTTCAGTCTGAACCGCCAGGTCGCATTCATCCGACTTACACGTCATCAACAAGCCACAAACGTCACTATTCTGCGCTGAAGTAGGCGGCGGGTCTCTCAAAAAAGTTACAACAACATGGCGCATAATCACGGGCGCAGATAGAGGGTGGGACGAGTCATATTTAAATTCACCTCGTTCGGTCCCCCCCACTTATAGGGAGGAAAAAACGTCTATGCTGTCTTTCTTTGCATAAGGCAAACCTCACGGAAAAATCAAAAAACTAATTACCATTCGGTTTATTGAGGTGCACGGCAGTGTATACATAGTTGCAACAACTCACATAAAACAAAGACTGATATTCGGTTGGTTGAGCTGCGCAGACTGCACAGGTTGTGAACTCGAGCTTGGTTGCTATGGTTACTAACAACAAGTTTGACAGGCATATCGGGGTTGGGGTTGGTTTGCTGGCAGCTTTGTCCCCCCCAGTTTTTTGTCCCTCCCAGTTCAAAAAACGTATCTGCGCCCCTGCGCATGACATCAATGCGAGGGACGCTTCGGGCTGTGAAGGTTCTGAATCTTCTCAATGGAAAGACGCAGAGGTTAGGGAGCTGATTTCCATTTGGGGGGATGCAGCTATTCAAGCTAGATTGGATGAGTCATACCGCAACCG